>NC_057811.1:456632278-456950769 GCF_018294505.1 Triticum aestivum | reverse complement strand
CATGATCCAATCATATTTATGCTCAACGCAAACACCAAATAAAATTTATTTTAGGTTCAACACTAATCCCGAAGGTAAAGGGAGTGTGCGATGGTGATCTTATCAACCATGGAATCACTTCCAACTCACATCATCACCTCGCCCTTAACTAGTCTTTGTTTATTTTGCAACTCCCGTTTCGAGTTACTACTCTTAGCAACTGAACCAATATCAAATACTGAGGGATTGCTATAAACACTAGTAAAGTACACATCAATAACATGTATATCAAATATACCTTTGTTCACATTGCCATCCTTCTTATCCGCCAAGTATCTAGGGCAGTTCCACCTCAACTGACCATTTCCTTAGCAGTAGAAGCACTTAGTTTCAGGCTTGGGTCTATCTTTGGGCTTCTTCATGGGAGTGGTAACTTGCTTGCCATTCTTCTTGAAGTTCCCTTTCTTTCCCTTGCCCTTTTACTTGAAACTAGTGGTCTTGTCAACCATCAACACTTGATGCTTTTCTTGATTTCTACCTTCACTGATTTCAGCATCACGAAGAGCTCGGGAATCGTTTTCGTCATCCCTTACATATTATAGTTCATCACGAAGTTCTAGTAAATTGGTGAGAGGGACTAGAGAACTCTGTCAATCACTATCTTATGTGGATGATTAACTCCCACTCGATTCAAGCGATTGTAGTACTCAGACATTTTGAGCACATGCTCACTGGTTGAGCTATTCTCCTCCATTTTGTAGGCAAAATACTTGTCAGGGGTCTCATACCTCTCGACTCGGGTATGAGTCTGAAATACAAATTTCAGCTCTTGGAACATCTTATATGTTCCGTGGCGTTCAAAACGTTTTGGAAGTCCCGGTTCTAAGCCGTAAAGCATGGTGCACTAAACTATCAAGTAGTCATCATACCGAGCTTTGCCAAACGTTCATAACGTATGCATATGCTCCTGCAATAGGTCCGTCACCTAGCAGTGTATCAAGGACATAATTATTCTATGCAGCAATGAGGATAATCCTCAGATCATGGACCTAGTCCGCATCATTGCTACTATCATCTTTCAACTTATTTTTCTCTAGGAACATATCAAAAAATAAACAGGAAAGCTATACGCGAGCTTATTGATCTACAACATAGATATGCACATACTACTAGGACTAAGTTCATGATAAATTTAAGTTCAATTAATCATATTACTTAAGAACTCCCACTTAGATAGACATCCCTCTAGTCATCTAAGTGATCACGTGATCCAAATCAACTAAACCATGTCCGATCATCACGTGAGATGGAGTAGTTTTCAATGGTGAACATCACTATGTTGATCATATCTACTATATGATTCACGCTCGACCTTTCGATCTCTGTTCCAATGCCATATCTGCATATGCTAGGCTCATCAAGTTTAACCCGAGTATTCTGCGTGTGCAAAACTGGCTTGCACCCATTGTATGTGAACGTAGAGCTTATCACACCCGATCATCACGTGGTGTCTCGGCACGACGAACTGTAGCAACGGTGCATACTCAGGGAGAACACTTATACCTTGAAATTTAGTGAGGGATTGTCTTATAATGCTACCTCCGTACTAAGAAAAATAAGATGCATAAAAAGATAAACATCACATGCAATCAAATAAGTGATATGATATGGCCATCATCATCTTGTACCTCTGATCTCCATCTCCAAAGCACCGTCATGATCACCATCATCACCGGCTTGACACCTTGTTCTCCATCGAAGCATCGTTGTCTTCTCGCCAACTATTGCTTCTACGACTATCGCTACCGCTTACTGATAAAGTAAAGCAATTACATGGCGATTGCATTTCATACAATAAAGCGACAACCATATGGCTCCTGCCAGTTGCCGATAACTGTTACAAAACATGATCATCTCATACAACAATTTATATATCATCACGTCGCGACCATATCACATCACAGCAAGCCCTGCAAAAACAAGTTAGACGTCCTCTACTTTGTTGTTGCACGTTTTACGTGGCTGCTACGGGCTTCTAGCAAGAACCGTTCTTACCTACGCATCAAAACCACAATGATTTTTCGTCAAGTGTAATGTTTTAACCTTCAACAAGGACCGGGCGTAGTCAAACTCGATTCAACTAAAGTCGGTAGAACTAGTCTCATGAATGCGGTCATGTAATGTCGGTCCAGGCCGCTTCATCCAACAATACCGCTGAATCAAAGTAAGACATTGCTGGTGAGCAGTATGACTATTATCGCCCACAACTCTTTGTGTTCTACTCGTGCATATAACATCTACGCATAGACCTAGCTTTGATACTACTGTTGGGGAACGTAGTATTTCAAAAAAAATTGCCTACGATCACGCAAGATCTATCTTGGAGAAGCATAACAATGAGCGGGAAGAATGTGTCTACGTACCCTCGTAGACCGAAAGCGGAAGCGTTTAGTAACGCGGTTGATGTAGTCGAACATCTTCGCGATCCAACCGATCCAAGTACCGAACGTACGGTACCACCACGATCAGCACACGTTCAGCTCGGTGACGTCCCTCGAACTCTTGATCCAGTTGAGGCCGAGGGAGAGTTCCGTTAGCATGACGGTGTGGTGACAGTGATGATGAAGTTACCGGCGCAGGGCTTCGCCTAAGCACTACAACGATATGACCGAGGTGTGTAACTGTGGATGAGGGCACCGCACACGGCTAAAAGATCAACTTGTGTGTCTTCTGGGTGCCCCTGCCACCGTATATAAAGGAGGGAGAGGGAGAGGCAGCCGGCCCTAAGGGGGCGCGACAAGGTGTGGAGTCCTACTAGGACTCCCTAGTCCTAGTAGGATTCCACCTCCCACACGGAATAGGAAAGGGGGAAGGGAGAAGAAGAAGGAAAGGGCCCCCCTTCTCCTAGTCCTAATCGGCCTCCTGCCCAAGGGGGGGCGCACCAGCCCCTTGTGGGCTGGTGTGCTTCCCTCTAATGGCCCATAAGGCCCATAACTTCTCCCGGGGGGTTCTGGTAACCTCCCGGTACTCCGACAAAATGTCCGAACCACTCGGAACCATTCTGATGTTCAAATGCAACCTTCCAATATATGAATCTTTACCTCTTTACCATTTCGAGACTCCTCTTCATGTCTATGATCTCATTCGGGACTCCGAACAAACTTCGGTCATGAAATCACATAACACATAATACAAATCGCCATCGAATGTTAAGCGTGCGGACCCTGCGGGTTCGAGAACTATGTAGACATGACCGGGACACATCTCCGGTAAATAACCAATAGCGGAACCTAGATGCTCATATTGGCTCCTACATATTCTACGAAGATCTTTATCGGTCAAACCGCATAACAACATACGTTGTTCCCTTTGTCATCGGTATGTTACTTGCCCGAGATTCAATCGTCGGTACCATCATACCTAGTTCAATCTCGTTACCGGCAAGTCTCTTTACTCATTCCGTAATGCATCATCCTGCAACTAACTCATTAGTCACATTGCCTGGAAGGCTTATAGTGACGTGCATTACTGAGATGGCCCAGAGATACCTCTCCGATACACGGAGTGACAAATCCTAATCTCAATCTATGCCAATGCAACAAACATCTTCGGAGACACCTGTAGAGCATCTTTATAATCACCCAGTTACGTTGTGACGTTTGATAGCACACAAGGTGTTCCTCCGGTATTCGGGAGTTGCATAATCTCATAGTCAGAGGAACATGTATAAGTCATGAAGAAAGCAATAGCAATAAAACTCAACGATCATAATGCTAAGCTAACGGATGGGTCTTGTCCATCACATAATTCTCTAATGATGTGATCCCGTTCATCAAATGACAACACATGTCTATGGTCAGGAAACATAACCATCTTTGATTAACGAGCTAGTCAAGTAGAGGCATAATAGGGACACTCTGTTTTGTTTATGTATTCACAGGTGTACTAAGTATTCAGTTAATACAATTCTAGCATGAATAATCACTAGTAGAAAACTGGGCTTTGGTCACAGGGCAATATTCACATTAGTCCCGGTTCAGTCACGAACCGGGACTAATGTGAGCATTGGTCCCGGTTCGTGCGGCCAGGGGCCTGCCGGGCCTCGTGGGGGCATTGGTCCCTGTTCGTCCGGCCCCTTTGGTCCCGGTTGGTGGGACAAACCGGGACCAATGGGCCACGCTCCTGGCCCACCACCCTTTAGTCCTGGTTCATACCACAAACCGGGACTAAAGGGCTGGTCCTAGTTGCGGCCAGTGTTTAGTCCCACCTCGCCAACCGAAGGGCGCTCACACCAGTTTATAAGCCCGTCCCTCTATGCCTTGTTGAGCTTCTCTTAAAGTGAAAATAGATGCCCTTATATAGGGAATTTCACCTAAATTCACAGTAAATTGAAATTTACTGTGAATTTAGGTTTAATTTTCTCTATAAGCGCATCTATGTTCATTTTTTTATATTTATAAAATAAATAAACCTTAATAAAACTAAATAAACCTTAATAAAATAAAATAAAATAAACTATAGTAACTACAATAAATAAACCTTAATAAATTAAGTAAAAATAGTAGCAGTAAAATAAATAAAATAAAATAATTAAAGTAAAATACATAAGTAATTAGAAATAAAATAAATATGTTTTTTGTTGTAAGTAGAAACAAAACAAAACAAATAAAGCAAAAGAGAAAAAAACACACGAGCCATCAACTCCATAACCGCCATATCTGGGATAGAGAAGGGTGATCCCTTGGAGTGGGATTCACATACAGTTGCCCGTAACATCTACCATTCGAGCCTAGCAGGTGGAACTCAGATCTGTCAACAGTGTCAAAGCGGCAAATAGCAGGCGGAGGAGAAGCCACCGATGTCATGTGTAGATCCCTTCTAGGTCTTGCGGATCGTGCTATTACAGCAATTTGGTTGGTTGATCCCAAAAAAAGAGGAATTTGGTTGGTTTTCTTGAAGCCCTAGCTTGTTGTGCCGTCCTATTCTCTCAATGCAATTTAGCAAATGCTACTACAGTACAGTAAAGGGCACAAATAAAAAGCACGCAGTGAAGGAAAATACCTCCATATCAAAGCTGCTACTTATCTTGTTGGTTATCAGGATGTGGATATGTAGAATTTTCTCTAGCCACGGCAACAGACATGCATTCATCGAGGGGGTTCACTACAGTACAAAATAAATGCTGACGTTAGTTGTTGAGGGTACGTTTGACATCCCTGAGAGACTAGATAATGAAAAGATGAATCGTCAAACCTGGATGAACAAAGACGCTACCAAGTGGATGAATCTGATGGCCTATCCTCCCTTGAAGATCATGCGTCCTCCCTTGAAGGCGCCACCAGGGCCATGGATGCCTCATACACCGTCGCCGACGAGGTATCGTGCAGGATCTGACACAGGATCACCTTCAGGCAAGATGAATAGGTCTTCAGGGGCACGACGGCAGCGGCGGCGCCATCGCCGGGACTGGTGACGACGGCGGCGGCGAGCGAGCGGGAGGGTGGCGGCGGCTGCGTGCGAGTGGGAGGCCGGAGGATCACCACTCATTGTGCTCGACATATCACTACAAGAAACCTGTTAATCCATGACGGATTTCTAATGACATTTTTGGAAACTCTCATCGATGACCTGGTAAAACCCCACAAGCCCGGTGAAAGCCCGCTAAAGCCTGTCTAACCGTTCCCGTATAAAAACTTAACCCTAAATTCCCTCCTTCGCCCCTGCATCGTGTCCCACAGCACGTCGCCACCCCTCGTCCCTCCCACAGCTCGTAAACCTTAATAAAATAAAATAAAATAAACTATAGTAACTACAATAAATAAACCTTAATAAATTAAGTAAAAATAGCAGCAGTAAAATAAATAAAAATAGTAGCAGTAAAATAAATAAAAATAAAATAATTAAAGTAAAATACATAAGTAATTAGAAATAAAATAAATAAGTTTTTTGTTGTAAGTAGAAACAAAACAAAACAAATAAAGCAAAAGAGAAAAAAACAGAGGAAAAAAATTATGCCACCTACTGGGCCCCCACGGCCTGAATACGACTAGAAACCCATCCATGGGCCAGGATTCAGGCCCGCAGAAGGCCCAGTAGGCCCCACAGGCAAAGAGAACAGTTAGGCCCGAAAGCCTGCAGTTGAGAGGAGTTCGAGAGGGTGGGCGCAGCAGCGCTTATAAACCACTCTCGAGCTCTCTCAACTAGCGAGGTGGGACTAAACTTTTGACGCGGGGCAGCACAAGGCCTTTGGTCCCGGTTGGTGCCACCAACCGGGACTAAAGGGGGCATTGGTCCCGGTTCGTGGCACCAACCGGGACCAAAGGCCTTTAGTCCCGGTTGGTGCCACCAACCGGGACCAATGAGTTCCCTATATATACCCCATCGCCACAGCAGAGCACTCCAGAGTGCTCTGTTTTTTCTGGCCGGCGAGGGGAGGGCATTTGGGTGCTCTAGCTCACCTCCTATGCACATGAGGTGTTCGATGAAATGTCTGAGCCACACTAGTTAATCTTTGTCCTCTCGAAACTCGACCTCCGAGCTCCATTTTCCCCGAGATTTGTCTAGGTTTAGCGGTCCGTCACGTCCCGTCCCCGTCTTCACCGCCGTCGATCGCCCGCGCCGATCTCGTCGCCAGCACCACCGTGGTGAGCCTCTTGTTCTTATCTTCTTTCTGAAAGGAAAAAATTCTTACTTTAGATAGTTACTTGTCTAATTTTGTTACTTTTATTATTCCTTCTTATTACATAGTGCGATGGTTTTGGTATCCGCCCCCGTCGGCCCTCGTCCTGTCTATGATTCGGATGTGGTATATATTATCTTTTTATAACTATTTGGTTCATTTATTGTTTATGACAAATATACCGACCAACGTGACATAGATTTTATTTATCTAGGAGGTGGTTGAACCGGAAATTCTAACCGACCCTATTGTCGAGAGGTTAAATTTAGTTGAAGAAGAAAACAATTACTTGAAGGAAAAAATAAAAAAATTGAGGAGGAGAAGATGATATTGGAGTTGCATGTTGCGGATGTCGTCGATGATCACAAGATCAAGATGGATGCAATGCGCTTGAAGATTAGAAAGATTAGAAAATATGCCATTCATACCGAGGCTTGGTATCATTATGCCGTTGGATCAATTGTTACCTTGGTTGCGATTATGATCGCATTTGTTTTCGCATTGAAATGTTTTACATAGTTTCAATGTATGGTTTAATTAATTAGATGCTCTGGAGAGCTATATATATGTTGTTAGATGAGAACTATGTATGTACTTTGGTTCTAATGTGATGATGAACTTCTATTAATTTGGTCACTTAATTATCTATTCATGATGTTCTGTAATGGTTTTTGACACACTTAATTATATATAATGCACGCAGATGAACCGGCAATGGATGTACGGTGACAGACACACCTCCGAGTACATTAAGGGCGTGCATGATTTTCTCGAAGTGGCTGAGGCAAACAAGCAGAATGGTTTTATGTGTTGTCCATGCCCTATATGTGGGAATACGAAGTCTTACTCTGACCGGAAAATCCTTCACACCCACCTGCTTTACAAGGGTTTCATGCCACACTATAATGTTTGGACGAGGCACGGAGAAATAGGGGTTATGATGGAAGACGGCGAAGAAGAAGAGGACGATGACAACTATGTGCCCCCTGAATACGGTGATGCTGCAACGGGGGAAGCTGCTGAAGATCAAGAGGAACCAGACGATGTGCCCAATGATGCTGCAAGGGGGGAAGCTGCTGAAGATCAAGAGGAACCAGTGCCCGATGATGATGATCTCCGCCGGGTCATAGTCGATGCAAGGACGCAATGCGAAAGTCAAAAGGAGAAGCTGAAGTTCGATCGCATGTTAGAGGATCACAAAAAAGGGTTGTACCCCAATTGCGAAGATGGCAACACAAAGCTCGGTACCGTACTGGAATTGCTGCAGTGGAAGGCAGAGAATGCTGTGCCTGACAAAGGATTTGAGAAGCTATTGAAAATATTGAAGAAGAAGCTTCCAAAGGATAACGAATTGCCCGACAGTACATACGCAGCAAAGAAGGTCGTATGCCCTCTAGGATTGGAGGTGCAGAAGATACATGCATGCCCTAATGACTGCATCCTCTACCGCGGTGCGTACAAGGATCTGAACGCATGCCCGGTATGCGGTGCATTGCGGTATAAGATCAGACGAGATGACCCTGGTGATGTTGACGGCGAGCCCCCCAGGAAGAGGGTTCCTGCGAAGGTGATGTGGTATGCTCCTATAATACCACGGTTGAAACGTCTGTTCAGAAACGAAGAGCATGCCAAGTTGATGCGATGGCACAGTGAGGACCGTAAGAAAGACGGGAAGTTGAGAGCACCCGCTGACGGGTCGCAGTGGAGAAAAATCGAGAGAAAGTACTGGGCTGAGTTTGCAGCTGACCCAAGGAACGTATGGTTTGGTTTAAGCGCGGATGGCATTAATCCTTTCGGGGAGCAGAGCAGCAATCACAGCACCTGGCCCGTGACTCTATGTATGTATAACCTTCCTCCTTGGATGTGCATGAAGCGGAAGTTCATTATGATGCCAGTTCTCATCCAAGGCCCTAAGCAACCCGGCAACGACATTGATGTGTACCTAAGGCCATTAGTTGAAGAACTTTTACAGCTGTGGAATGGAAACGGTGTACGTACGTGGGATGAGCACAAACAGGAGGAATTTAACCTGCACGCGTTGCTGTTTGTAACCATCAACGATTGGCCCGCTCTCAGTAACCTTTCAGGACAGACAAACAAGGGATACCACGCATGCACGCACTGTTTAGATGACACTGAAAGTATATACCTGGACAAAAGCAGGAAGAATGTGTACCTGGGCCATCGTCGATTTCTTCCGACCAACCATCAATGTCGAAAGAAAGGCAAGCATTTCAAAGGCGAGGCAGATCACCGGAAGAAGCCCGCCATGCGTACCGGTGATCACGTACTTGCTATGGTCAATGATTTACACGTAATCTTTGGAAAGGGTCCCGGCGGACTAGCTGTTCCGAATGACGCTGAGGGACACGCACCCATGTGGAAGAAGAAATCTATATTTTGGGACCTACCCTACTGGAAAGAGCTAGAGGTCCGCTCTTCAATCGACGTGATGCACGTGACGAAGAACCTTTGCGTGAACCTGCTAGGCTTCTTGGGCGTGTATGGGAAGACAAAAGATACACCTGAGGCACGGGAGGACCTGCAACGTTTGCACGAAAAAGACGGCATGCCTCCGAAGCAGTATGAAGGTCCTGCCAGCTACGCTCTTACGAAAGAAGAGAAAGAAATCTTCTTTGAATGCCTGCTCAGTATGAAGGTCCCGACTGGCTTCTCGTCGAATATAAAGGGAATAATAAATATGCCAGAGAAAAAGTTCCAGAACCTAAAGTCTCATGACTGCCACGTGATTATGACGCAACTGCTTCCGGTTGCATTGAGGGGGCTTCTACCGGAAAACGTCCGATTAGCCATTGTGAAGCTATGTGCATTCCTCAATGCAATCTCTCAGAAGGTGATCGATCCAGAAATCATACCAAGGCTAAGGAGTGATGTGGCGCAATGTCTTGTCAGTTTCGAGCTGGTGTTCCCACCATCCTTCTTCAATATCATGACGCACGTCCTAGTTCATCTAGTCGACGAGATTGTCATTCTGGGGCCCGTATTTCTACACAATATGTTCCCCTTTGAGAGGTTCATGGGAGTCCTAAAGAAATATGTCCGTAACCGCGCTAGGCCAGAAGGAAGCATCTCCATGGGCCATCAAACAGAGGATGTCATTGGGTTTTGTGTTGACTTCATTCCTGGCCTTAAGAAGATAGGTCTCCCTAAATCGCGGTATGAGGGGAGACTGACTGGAAAAGGCACGCTTGGAGGGGGGACTCAATAATATGCAGGGACGGATATTCTTGGTCTCAAGCACACTACACAGTTCTACAGAACTCTACCTTGGTGACCCCGTATGTCGATGAACACAAGAACAGTCTGCGCTCCAAACACCCGGAGCAGTGTGACGACTGGATTACATGTGAACACATCAGGACTTTCAGCAGTTGGTTGGAAACACGTCTCAGAGGTGACACCACTGTTTGTGATGAGTTGTACTCGTTGTCCAGGGGACCATCTTCGACTGTATTGACTTACAAAGGATACGAGATAAATGGGAATACATTTTACACGATCGCCCAAGATCAAAAGAGCACCAACCAAAACAGCGGTGTCCGCTTTGATGCAGCAACCGAGAGGGGAAAGGACACATATTATGGTTACATAATGGACATATGGGAACTTGACTACGGACATGATTTTAAGGTCCCTTTGTTTAAGTGCAAATGGGTCAATCTGTCAGGAGGCGGGGTACAGGTAGACCCACAGTACGGAATGACAACAGTGGATCTGAACAATCTTGGGTACACTGACGAACCGTTCGTCCTAGCCAATGATGTGGCACAGGTTATCTATGTGAAGGACATGTCTACCAGACCGAGGAAAAGAAAAGATAAGGAAGCGAATACATCATACGATGAGCCAAAGCGCCACATAGTTCTTTCAGGAAAAAGGGACATTGTGGGAGTGGAGGGCAAGACAGACATGTCTGAAGATTATGAAAAGTTTCATGAAATTCCTCCCTTCAAAGTCAAGGCTGACCCAAGCATCCTGATAAACGATGAAGATTATCCATGGTTACGGCGCAATAAGCAAATGACACAAGCGAAGAAAAAGTGAAGACTTTCTCCCGCAACTATTATGATGATACCATGCCAACTTTGTAATAGACGAGTATGATACCATTGTCCGTTTTGTACAAGAAGTGCATCTAGTTTTTGCCGTAACCCTCTCAACTTTCTTGCACATGCTATGTGGATGAAATGATGATACCATGCCAACTTTCAACCTTTTCAGAGTTCATTTGAAATGCTTTTCAATTTTAGGGTCTTATAGCTCAAAATAATTAGTAAATGCATGAAAAATAACAGGCCAAAAATTAAAAATTATGCCACCTACTGGGCCACCACGGCCTGAATACGATTAGAAACCCATCCATGGGCCAGGATTCAGGCCCGCAGAAGGCCCAGTAGGCCCACAGGCATGTACAGAGAGGTTAGGCCCGTAAGCCTGCTTTAGAGAGGAGCTCGACAGCTCAGGCGCACCGCACCTTATAAACAGGTGCGGCTCTCTCTTAGCTAGCGAGGTGGGACTAAACTCACCACCACGCCGCTGTGCAAGGCCATTGGTCCCGGTTGGTGGCACGAACCGGGACCAATTCCACCCTTTGGTCCCTGTTGGTGCCACGAACCGGTACTAATGAGGCTGTGGCCCCACGAGCACCTTTAGTACCTGTTCGTGGCACGAACCGGTACTAGAGTTTCTTACTAAGCAGTTTTTTAGTCCCACCTCGCTAGCTGAGAGGCACTAGGAGCGGTTTATAAGCCCTGAGTGCAGAGACGATGAAGAAGAGGCGCAATGCTCACGTTGCTTAGCTTCAAGCCTTGAGGAATAAGGTAGACTGCATCGAGCTATGTGCAGTGCAGTCTACACTATTCCGAAAGGCTTGAAGCAAATCAACGAGCATTGCGCCTCTTTTTTATTTTAATAACTTATTACAACTCCAGAGTTCTTGTGTTCCGACAAAATAAAATAAACTTTAATAAAATTTATGAAACTAAAATTAACAAAGTATTTTCTGTTCAAAACATTATAAGAAACCTCTATTATTATTGAAACTAAAATCATATAAAATTGATGCAACTAAAATTATCGAAGTATTTTCTGTTCAAAATCATTAAAAGCAAAAAGAATTTTCATAAAGAACTTTTTTGATAGAAACTTTAATAGCAAAAAGAATTATCATAAATTAAAATAAATAAGTAATTAGAAACAAAATAAAATAAAGTAAATAAGTTTTTTGTTGTAAGTAGAAACAAAACAAAATAAATATAGCAAAAAAGAAAACAAAAAACTAAATACAGCAAAAAGAATTTTCATAAAGAACTAATGGCACTAATAGAAAGTTTATATTTTTTCTAAAACTAATGGCACTAACAGACAGTTTATAATTTTGCTGACCTAAAAGCAAAAAGAATTAAAAAATAAAGCAAAAAACAAAAGAAAATAAATAATGCAAAAAACAAAACAAAAAACTGAAAAAAAACTATTTTTATAGTAAAGTTAATCACAAACTTGTGATTCACACAAATTTCATAGAATTCAAATTTTAACTATTTAAATTTGAAAACTAATGGCACTAACAGAAAGTTTATAAATTTTCTGACCTAAAAGCACAAAGAATTAAAAAATAAAGCAAAAAACAAAAGAAAATAAATAATGCAAAAAACAGAACCAAAAAACTGGAAAAAAATTAAAAAAACTGCCACCTATTGGGCCACCACGGCCTGAATACGACTAGAAACCCAACCTGGGCCAGGATTCAGGCCCGCAGAAGGCCCAATAGGCCCACAGACAGCACAGTGTGACATTAGGCCCGTAAGCCTGCATTTGAGAGGAGCTCGAGAGGGCAGCCGCAGTGGGGCTTATAAACCACTCCGAGCCCCTCTCAACTAGCGAGGTGGGACTAAACTTTTGGCCGCGGGCAGCGCAAGGCCTTTGGTCCCGGTTGGTGGCACCAACCGGGACTAAAGGGGGCATTGGTACCGGTTCGTGGCACCAACCGGGACCAATGCCCCCCCTTTAGTCCCGGTTGGTGCCACCAACCGGGACCAAAGGCCGCCGCTTCCCGCCCTTTGCGCTGCTGAAAAGGGACCTTTGGTCCCGGTTGGTGGCACCAACCGGGACTAAAGGGTGGCATTGGTCCCGGTTGGTGCCACGAACCGGGACCAATGCCCTTGCTATATAACCAGGACTTGTGAAAATTTCACATCTCCGTCGCCTCCCTCGCCAGTTGCCCCCGCCGCCAGGCTGCCCAAATCGCTCGCGCGCTCCTCGTCGCCGTCTACGCCGCCGCCAACGCCGTCGCCTCCCCGAGCCCGCGCCGTCCTCGTCGCCGGCATCCCTCAGCCCGCCGTCCTCGTCGTCCCCGTCGCCGCGTGCCTCCCCGAGCCCACCCCTCCACGTCCCTGTCGCCGCCTGCCGTCCCGAGACCGCCGTCCCCGTCACCGCGTGCCGCCCCGAGCCCGCCGTCCTCGTCGCCGGACTCCTGCCATCGCCGCCCCCCTCGAAGTGAGCCCCCCCTTTCCCATGGTCCCGATCGAGCGCCGCTCTTGCGCCCGAGTGCCCCTTGCTCTCTGCCGCCCCTGCTCCATGGTCGCCGCCGGCCCCGACGCATTGAAGAGCAGAAGGAGAGGAGAAGGAGAGGAGAGGAGGAGTGGAGCAGCAGCAAGACGCCGTCCAATTTTCTGAATTTTCTGAATTTTTTTACAGATGTGAACAGTGCATATAGAGGGTGTTTGATCAAATGCTAGATGGCTTTGGGCATTTTTAGAATTTATGATATTTTTTGTGGTGAGGTACTGATGCAAGACAAAGGTGATGGCAAAATTTCAGAATTTTTGGATTGGTTTAGAATAGGTTTTCAGCAAGGAATTTGAATCTGGTTCAAATTTTATTTGAATGGAATTTGAAAATTTTGAACTATGGATCAGAAGGTTTTTGGTGAAATGGAGTGTGGGTACTGTCATGAAGTTGGAGTAATTTTTGTGGTTGTAAAAGAGTTAGGAAAATTTAGAATGTGCTAAATATGTCAAAAAATGTTTTTTTGTTCATATACAGAAAGTTTTTATATATGACTATGGATATATGAGCAATGATGATCCATGGATGTATGCATTGATATATATGAGAAACGATGTTCATAGAATATTTACCAAGTATATATGTATTTTTGTTCATAGCATTTTTTTCCATTTATATATGTATGTGGCTATAGATGGATATATATGAGAAATGATGATCCATGGAAAAGTTTTATATATGCAAAAGTTACATTTTTAGAAAAGTTTTATATATCTAGCTAGGAAAGGAAGAAGAAGAAAAAGAAGGAGAGGAAAAAGGAAAATAAGAAGAGGAAGAAAGGAGAAGAAGAGGAGAGGAAGAAGAGGAGAAATAAATAAGAAGAGGAAAAAGAAGAAAAAGAAGAGGAGAAGAAGAAAGGAATAGAAGAGAAGAAGAAAAAATAGAAAAATTTCTATTTTTTCTTCTTCTCTCCTCTATTCCTTTCTTCTTCTCCTCTTTTTTTCTTCTTTTTTTCTTCGATCTTCTCCTCTATTCCTTTTCTTCTTCTCCTCTTTTTATTTCTTCTTCGTTTTCTTATGTTTTATCGGGTCTGTCGTCGTCGATATACTACCCCTCTCCCGATAACTTCAACACGAGGGGGGTCGATATACCCCCTCCCCCCGATAATATTATTTTCCCATGTACGTATGTCGTCGTTGTCGATATAACCCCCTCCCGATAACTTCAACACGTGGGGGGGGTCGATATACCCCCTCCCCGATAACATTATTTTCCCATGTATGTATGTCGTCGTTGTTGATATATATAACTCCCTCCCAGATAACTTCGACATGATGGACGGTCGATATTTATACCCCCTCTCGACCGTGATAACTTATACCACGGGAGCACCCCCCGGCCCTCTCGCTCGACCAAAACTCTCGAGGACACCCAAACCCTAGAAAAAAACGATGTCGGTCTCCTACCCCCTCCCGCCGCGCCCCTACCCTTGAAGCGTTGCCTAGGCCACCCCAAACCCGGAATAAGCTAGGTCTACGTTTGCACTATAATATATATCCACCTGCTGTCATGTTTGTGTAATAATTGCCATGTTGTAATATTTGCAGAAACAATGGAGCACGGACGAGATGAGCAAGCAGAAGAGGTGTTGGGGGACATAATCTTAGCCGGAGGTGATATCTTGTCGTATCTTAACGACAATGATGGTCTGGAAGAACAGGGTGAAGAAGCAGGCTACGGTGATCGAAGAGTGGAGGAGGAAAGACATGATTATGATGGCTCCGGTGACCCAATGCTGGTGCAAGAAGGAGCCCGTGGTGACGGCTCCGGTGACCGAACAGAGTCCGGCCAGGTAAATATATTAGTTAAGCCTGTGCTGACTAGCTAATTGATGCATTCATTGTTTTGGTATGTACACATATTAATTAACACTCGTCTTTCTTCTTTTTTCTAGCCCTCCGGATCGAGCACAACTTCGGTAAAGAGACGAGGCCCGAAGAGAAAGTTGCGCTCGGATGAAAGGTTTGAGATCACAGCAATCGCGCGCGACGGCCAACCGATTGAACCCCTCCGGACAAAGGATGCATTTGCTGCTCAGTGCGGGGTTCTAGTTAGGGACAAGATCCCGATCAGCATCCACCAATGGTATAAGCCTAAGAAGGAAGACCCTGAGGTGTCTTATGTCAATGATATGCAGAAAGATGATCTTTGGACTGAGCTGAAGGCAAATTTCACCCTACCGCCAGAGGAGGATCCGGAGAAGCCAGTTATAGAGCAATTAATCAAGTCTCATGCTCTTAAGAAGATGGCAGACCTATTCAGGAGGTGGAAGAATGAGCTGAAAACGTTTGTCGACAAAGAAGAGACACCAGAATTCATCGGCCGGTATGAGAAGATCAGAGATCACTGGCCCGCATTTGTGGCCCACAAGACATCGGAAAAGAGTAAGAAGATGTCAGCGACAAACAAGAAGAATGCTGCGAAGAAGAAGCTTCACCATCGCACGGGGTCAGGTGGCTACCTCAAAGCCCGACCTAAGTGGGCCAAGGCTGAGAATGATCTGCTTGAAAAAGGGATCGAACCACAGACAATGAACTGGACAGACCGTTGCCGGACTTGGTTCTTCGGGGCTGGCGGAACCTTGGACCCTGTATCAGGGAGGTGCGTTTGGACGAACGAGCTTTTGAGAATACCAGTCAAGAAGATTCAGCAATATATCGATAGAGCGCAGGAAGGGACGTTCGTTCCAGACAGAGAGAACGACGAGCTCACAATGGCCCTCGGGAATCCTGAGCACCCTGGACGGACACGAGGCACGCCAGGCTCCGTTCCGTGGAAGGCTGGTTTTCCGGACGCGGGCGGTTACAAAAGCCAGGAGAGGAGGAAAAAAGTGGAGCAGATCCAAATTCAGAAGCTGCACGAAAGGGTTCAAGCGCTAGAGGAACGAGACGGCAATCGACATGCCGAAACTGCCCCCGAAGCTACACCGCCATCTCAGCGGAGAAGCAGCGTGGCTTCCACCGAGCTGCTTCAGCTGGAGCATGCGGCTCCTGCTAGCTACCCCGTGGATGCTATCACGGAGTCTCAACATTGCCACCTTATGGCGGAATGGCAGAACTTCAAAGTCAAGGCGGCTGTTGGCTCTGTTTTACCTCCTGAACCCGGCGCAACCTACCACTGCCGGCCGATTCCAGAAGGATATGCTAGGGTGATGGTGGATGAAATAACGGAGGGATTTGAGGAGCTCCAGCTTGACCACCCTACCGGTGAAGGGGAGACTCGGCTGGGTTCTGCTCTGAAGACTCCATGCCTATGGCGGAAGGAGCTCATCAAGCTTCCGAACTGGACGGCTCCGGCGAGTAAGGGCACTCCGCCTCCTCCTCCGCCTCCTCCTCCGGCGAGTGATCAGGGCACTCAGCCTCCTTCTCCGGCGCGTGGCGGCACTCCGCCTCCTTCTCCGCCAGCGCCGGCGCGCCAGAGCAGCCAGCCTCCTCCTTCTCTGCCTCGTCAGCAAGGGCGGAAGAGACCCGCCGCCGCTGCGGCTGCTCCGGCGCGTCGTAGTCCTTCTCCTCCGCCTCGTAAGCAAGGAAAGAAGACAGCCGCAGCCGCTCCGTCTGCTCTGCCGGCGTCTAGCAGTACAGCTGCCAGAGGCGGGAGGCAATACAGATTCGGTCCTTCTCTGAAGACTCCAGAGAAGTTACCATACGAGAGGACCGAGGAGGAAACCAGGAAGATCGTGCGAGCCGAAGTGACAAACTTCTTTGAAGGGGTGAAAGCAAAGAAACATCCACCTCCGGAGGAGAAGGTAGATCCGGTGAAAGCAAAGCGCACTCTGGCTGCCCTGACAAAACCACCAAAGTCTCCGCCGAGAGGCAACTATGAGCGCGTTCTTGCAAAGACATATGCCGAAGCGGAGCGGTCGGGAAGTACTGTCAGTGATAAAAGGTTAAAAGAATGACGAGCTTGGAAAAAAATTGCCCAGCTCGGCGAACAAGCGAACCAATCGTGCCCCCCGCTCAAGGTGTCAAAAGACATCGTCGCTAATGATCCGAGTATGGTGCCCGGTTATAGCAATCTTGGAGATTACCTGCCCGACGATGTACATTATGAAATCATGGAGGTGGACGAACACAAATACCATTACGGGAAGCCTCTCGTCAAAGATGAAAGATCTCTAAGCACGATGATGCGAAGACTACATGATTGGTACATGACCTGCAAGAGTCTGATGGGATGGATACTTTGACGCTGAGAGTTAAACCGGAGCATGAGCTCGTTGGAATTGATCTGCTGAATGTTTCATTTGAGGATTTCTTCCAGTTTTACAATCAAAAGGCCCTCGATAAAACAACGATCACTTGCTACTGTCTGTAAGTAGTACTACTTCTGTCATTAAGTCTCTCTATATAGGTCAGCTCTTTCATTGCATGTATTTATACTTATCCTCACTATATTATGCAGATTGAAGATCGCCGAATTGAAGAAAAGACAAATCGATGATATTGGGTTCATTAACACAAATCTCATAGATGCATATACGGTTGAAAAACATCCCAAAGAAGCCAAGGCCAACTTGCTACAATCGTTGGTATTAAATCAAAACAAAGATATAATACTCTTTCCTTACAACTTCAAGTGAGTGTTACTGTCTTGTGCATATTCGGTTTCCCTTATTAGTCCAGGTTATGGTAATGTAATTGATGACTTATGCATGCATGTGCAGCTTCCACTATATTCTCCTAGAGATTAAGCTTGAGGAGGGAGTAGTAACCGTCTTAGACTCGAGACGAAAAGATCCCCAGGACTATGCGAACATGACTCAAATGCTCGAGAAGTAAGTTAAATCGATCATTATCCACCATATCAGCAACTTTGTTCATTTCCTGATATCAAGTAATTGTTTTCTTTGTCTGGCAGGGTTTGGAGAAAATTCACCTCAAAAGCTCCGGGACTGCCGAAGAAGCTGCAATTTAATCACCCGAAAGTAAGTACTATAGTAGCATGTTCCGCGCATCTCCTAGTGATTCAAGCGCTAGTTTCATCAATACCATTTAGCATGCTTGCTTATCAGTTTGATTGACCTCTATTTCTTGTAAAGTGGTTGTGGCAGGAACCCGAGAATAATTACTGTGGATACTACGTTTGCGAGTCCATCCGCTACACGACCTGTGAGCGGGGCTACACTGAAGAACAATATGAAGTGTGTAAGCAATAATATTCACAATTTTATTGTATTACCATCATTTGTGTTGAGTTTCATTTATTCATATATATATGTATTGACCCCCTTCTTCAAATTAGATGTTTCGGAAGCGGGATGAACTCCTAGCACCAGATCGTATGCGAGGAATTCAAGAGGAATTGGCGGCATTCTTCCTTGACCACGTGATCGCTGAAAACGGAGAATATTATGTGGACCCTGTGTTCCTACAATTTAATTAGGAGATTGTATTGTAAGAGATAATTATTGTATATATGTAGCCGGTAGTGTCGGATAGATATACGAGAACTTGTTGTTCGACCAATATCTCGGAGAAGGAGAGGTGGTCGATATCACTTCTCTCTGTATGCATATGTTCATGACGATCTTCTGTTTCCTTCATTTGATTACTAGCTAGCGTGTCTACTCCTCTCCATACGTATATAGTACGTAGCGTCGACCAAGCACGGAGATAAGAGTGGACACTTCTCTCTATTAATTAGCTAGCTAACACAATATATGAAACACCTAAATTAACCCCCAAAAACCCCTAAACCACCCCCTTTCAAAAAAAACAAAAACCTCAGCTCCTGCCAGCTGCTGACGCGTGGATGCCTATTGGTCCCGGTTGGTGACACCAACCGGGACAAAAGGCCCTGCCTATTGGTCCCGGTTGGTGGCACCAACCGGGATATTTCCTTCAGCAGTTGCATGTCTAGTGATGGACATGTAAATGATCGACAACCATCTACCAACCTAGTTACAGTCGCATTGGGAGCCATGCAACTACAGTCGGGTTGCAGCGCTTGCAATTGCAACTCTAGTGGTGGACATGCAAGTGGCTCACAATTTCCCTCTCGCCATGAGTTGCAGTTACAATCGGGTTACAATCCATTGCAGTTGGCCGACAACCCCCTACTAATGTAGTTGCAGTCGCGTTGGGGGTCACGCGGCCGCAATTGCGTTGAGGGTCATGTAGTTGCATGTCTTGTAGTAAAGATACAAAAAGGAAATAAATAATAAATAATAAAAATAAAAATAAAAAGTAATCTCATTCATGTGTTAATGTCACAAACAAAACAATAAAAAAAAGCAAAAAAGACAAGAAGAAAACGCCTGCAGAAAAAGGGATTCAAATATCAAATGGACAAATGGACAGGAAAAAAAGAATGAAAAGACAAATGGACAAAGGAAGACAAGCGTCGCTTCTGCTCCTTTTGATAGCAACGATTAGTGGCGGAGCCAGGGGGATGAGCAGCGATACAAACGATGTACACATGTATTCGGCCCCCCCTAATCTGGCACCGTGAGTATTGGAAAAAGAAAGGCCCATGTGGAAAGCCCACTAGGAGCGGCCGATTGTTAGCACTAATGGCTATTGGTATTGATCTCTCTCAGTTTCAATCTCATGTGCCAAAATTGTTCTTTCAATTTAATTGAATTGTTCCGACTGAGATCTGTGATACTAAGTTTTCTTCCGACGGAATTACTATCTTTTATTTTTATATAATGGAAATATAATGATCTTTTTTTATTAAATCGTTATCGATCTTATTCACAATTGTAGTCTAACTAAACTAATAAAAAAACATAACTATATTTATTTCATCGAAGCACCCACTACTAGAAAAACGGCTATAGCTAATATTGACATTAATGGCGCACCATGTATGTGGTGCGCCACTGCTATATAGCAGTGGCGCACCAGATGTCGGTGCGCCATTAATGGCCATATTACTAATGGCGCACCTGGTATGTGGTGCGTCATTACTAGTTTTGTCCTGGCCTCACACCCCTCCCCAGACTTAGCAGTGACACACCAGGGGATAGTGCGCCATTATTAGTTTTAACTAGTAATAGCGCACCACACACACTGTGCGCCACTACTAACATTTTTTTAAAAAAAAATTCAAAACTAGTAATGGCGCACCACACACCAGGTGCACCATTAGTAACCATGGTTACCAATGGTGCATTCTTAGGTGGTGCACCATTGGTAACCTCGGAGCAGCTAGATATTTTTGACAGCCACCTACCACACTCACTTTCCCCACTTCATTCTCTCCACCTCTACCAAGCTTGGTCTCGGCTGCCTGCTCCTCCTCACCTCATTTGCACCATAGATTCACCCAAATTAAGTGGTTAAATTTCCTTTTTTTTGATAGGTAAGTAAGGGGAAAGCTTTCTTTATGTTCTAGATCTAGTTTTTTCTCCCTCCAACAACGTACACACTTATTATGGCCTAGATCTACGTATGTTTGTGGTGTTGCATATGTTTGTGGTGTTGCATATTTTTTGTGTTTGCAGGTACCGGTATTTGAAATGCGATATTTGCCAATATTTTGCCGGAATGTTGATTCATTTCCGTTTCGGCGAGAATTTGGCACTATGCATTCTTTTTTGTCCTATTTTTAGGCAAAGTCATGCCAAAAAAAAAATTTTGGTTCTAAAATATAGTTTTGCTCTACCCCGCAGGCGACCATGGTCCGCACGATGACCGAAGGCATCGTGAATAGGTTTTTGAGCTCCGCGAAGGCCGAGATGCTTCAAAAGAACGAGACGAAGATAAGATGTTCGTGTCAAAGATGCAAGCTGAAGAGCCTCATGGACCCGGATTCCGGACAGGTGCGGGACCACCTGGTCTTGTGTGGTTTCATGGATGGCTATCGGTGGCAAGGTGATGAATATGATTATGAAGTCGTCCATGGGGGCCGGGCAAGAAATAAGGAAGGGCAGCAAGACAACCGCGGCGAGGGCGGGCGAGAAGACGAAGAATCTCCAGGACATGATCACAAAGTTGATGCAGGAGACAGTGATCATGTAGAAGATGCCGAACATGATGATGAGGAAGATCAAGACGAAGGGCATGATCATGAAGATGAAGATGCCGGAGCAGACGACGATGGACCATCATGGGCTGGGTGCAGGACCCTCATATTCAAGAGCTGCTTCTCAAGCAGACGGGTAACGCAAGAGTTGCCGCCCGGGAGAAAGCCAAGTTGGATCAACTGGAGATAGACGCGGTTACTCCATTGTATGAAGGATGCAGGCCCGAGGATACCCGCCTGAAAGTAACGCCCATGGCTCTGGAGATGAAGGTAAAACACAAAATGACCGACGCACGCTTCGACGAGAACATGTCATTCTGGCACGAACGTCTTCCCAAGGGGAACAAGTGCCCGACCAGTTTCGAGGAGGCGAAGAAAATCGTGTGTCCTCTGGATTTACCGCACGTGAAATACCATGTGTGCATGAACGATTGCATCATTTATCGGGACGAGCACGCGGAGTCTACCATATGTCCGGTGTGCGGCGTCACTCGATACAAGAAGAGGAAGAAAGCTCCTCAAAAAGTGGTGTGGTACTTTCCGATCACTCCTCGTCTGCAGCGGTATTTCGCGGACCCTAAGCTAGCAAAGCTCCTGCGTTGGCACGCGGATAGGGAGGAGAAGAAGCGAGAAGATGAAGGAAATGATCCGGAGATAAATAAAAAAGACAAGATGCTGAGTCACCCTAAGGATGCGAGCCAGTGGCAAGCGTGGAACTTCAAACACCCAGAATTTGGGGACGATCCAAGGAACATCGTGCTGGGCGCGAGCACCGATGGAGTTAATCCGTTTGGCAGCCAGAGAAGCACACATAGCACCTGGCCTGTGTTTGTGTGGATGTACAACCTTCCCCCTGGTTGTGCATGAAGAGGAAGTACATTCACATGAGTATGCTAATTGAAGGGCCGAAACAATCAGAGAACGTGTGCGAGAGTCTGCTTGGTACCCTGCTCAACATGCCAGAGAGGACCAAAGATGGGCCGAAAGGAAGGGCAGACTTGAAATCAATGGGCATCAGGGAGGAGCTTCACGCAAAATGCCCTAATGATGATGATGATGATGATGATGAGGCGAAGGACACGGAAAGTTGTCGCAAAGGCAAAAAGGCCAAGAAGATCGGAAATGACTGCCCTCCCGCATGCTTCACTCTAAGTCAGGAGGAGATCGAGCAGTTTTTCACCTGCCTCGTAGGAGTAAAACTTCCTTACGGTTACGCGGGGAAGATAAGCAGATACCTAGACTCAGAGAAGCAGAAGTTCAGCGGGATGAAGTCTCACGACTGTCACATGCTGATGACGTAGATACTTCCAGTTGCAATCCGCGAGATCATGGACGCGCATGTCCGTGAAACACTATTTGGCCTATGCAACTTTTTCGACGTCATCTCTCGGAAGTCGGTTGGCGTGAGGCAACTCAGAAGGCTACAGGAAGAGATCGTGGTGATACTATGCGAGCTTGAGATCTACTTCCCACCCACATTCTTCGACGTTATGGTGCATCTGCTGGTCCATATCGTGGAGGATATCATCCAACTCGGGCCAACTTTCCTGCACAGCATGATGCCGTTCGAAAGGATGAATGGTGTCATCAAAGGATACGTTCGCAACATGGCACATCCAGATGGAAGCATAGCCAATGGCTTTCTGACCGAAGAGTGCATCTCCTATTGCACGAATTATCTAGGCATCGAGAACCCCGTTGGTCTACCCGTCAACAAGCACCTCGCAGGCTCGCTGGATGGGGTCACCGCGAGGGTCGCCGCGAAATGCATGTCGACTTCAAGGGTCGACTCGCCGACTTTGAAAGAGCAAACCTAGTCGCGCTACAACACATAGACGTGGTCGATCCTTGGGTGGTAGAGCACAAAACCTTTATTGAGAAGACGTACAATGACCGAGGCCAACAAAGGACGGACGGAGATATAATCAAACAGCACAACTCATATTTCACGCGTTAGTTCAAGTAGAAGCTTCTGTCGTACCCTTTACATGAGGATTCTTCCGCGGAAGAAAAACTCATATTCGCCTTCTCACAAGGCGCCGAGCACAACCTGATGACCTATGAGGCGTACGATATCAACGGCTACACATTCTACACCGAGGAAAAGGACATGAAGAGCGATGATTATCAGAACTCCGGGGTAATGATGGAATCCTACACCAGTAACGACAAGGATAGATACTATGGAAGGATCGAGGAGATATGGGAGCTGAGCTACGCTGGAGAGAAGGTCCCGATGTTTCGTGTCAGATGGGCCAAGAGCATCCTAAAAGAAGATCGGTATTTCACCACCATGGTTATACCCGAAGCCAAATCCAAGACCGCGGGCGCAAACGTCACCGCGAAAAATGAGCCATGGGTACTGGCTTCCCAAGTGGACCAATGCTTCTTCATTACCGACCCGTCAAAGCCCAGTTGTGTTGTCGTGAGGAGAGGCAAAAGGAAGATCATCGGAATGGATGGAGTCGCCAATGAGCAAGACTTCGACAAGTACGGCGACCCGAAGATGGAAGATGACGACGACGATGAAGTACCATACACCACAAGAAGAAGCAGGACCACCCTACCTAAAGGACGTCCGTTCAAGAGAAGAACTCCATTTGCAAAAAAGAAGGGCAAGAAGATTGTGAAAAGATAGCTAAGATCGAATCAGGACGTGTCGGCCGCGTGTGTGTGTGTCAGTGGCAAGCTCAATTATTACATGCAACTAAATTATTACATGTATCACTTGATTTCAACCATGTCATCTAATTCTAAATCTTTGTACAATGGTTTAAATTGTAGTCTTCATTTCTCGATTGTATTTCGACATATGGAAATGACATTTTTCTGTTCTAGTCCTCTATTTAGTGACCTCTTTTGTTCAAAACAGTGGGGATTAATGTTGTCTGTACTTACCTTCCTTTTGTAACTTCTCCATGTATCACCAAGTTGAAGTATCGACCACCTTCTTCTTGGATTTGGAATTTTTGTTATTCTCCCTCTTGTTTTGTTGCAAATCATCATTTACAGGCACCTTGGGCTTCTTTGTGTTTTCTTCTGGTATTTTAATTGTTTTTATTTATGTTTATTCTGGTAAAATAAAAAAAGTCAGTAATGGCGCACCAGGAGAAGGTGCGCCATTGCTATCGCGGTGTTTATGGCGCACCCCTAGAAGGTGCGCCATTGATATACCAATTTATATTTATGTTTATTCTGGTATTTTATTTTTCAGTGTTCCTTTTCCTACTTAAATTTGCAAACATTTTTTGGAAATGCGAACATTTTTCTAACTCACAAAAAGTATTGAAGTTGTTAATATTTTTTGAACTCACGAATATTTTTAAATTTCATGGGCACTTTTTGAATTCATGAATATAGAGCACAAATTTGATGATATTTTTTCATATTCATAAATGTTTTACCAATTCACAAATGTTTTGCAACCCAAGTATTTGAAAATTAGTAATAACTACTTATATCGTAACATTTTAAAATTTATGGTCATTTTCTAAAAAATTATTACATGCAACTAAAAATCCAAAAAAAGTTAGTAATGGCGCACCAGGAGAAGGTGCACCATTGCTATCACGGTGTTTATGGCGCACCCCTAAAAGGTGCGCCATTGCTAACCCTCCCCCCACTAAATTATCCAAGACGACCCAGCCGGTCATCCTTCTCCCTAATCGATCTGCATCTCGCCCCTCGCTGCCGCCCCACCCACCGGCGACCTCGCTCCCGGGCTCCGCCGCCCCCACCCACCCCCTCCCTCGCCTTCGCCGCTCCTGAGACGCTGACCATCTGTTCTTCCCAGCCCTCGAAATCCTAGAAACCCGCGGCGCCTCTTCGCTCGAGCTCCATCGTGCGAGGCGACAGGCAAGGCGGCGGGCGGAATCTGCTTCAACACCGGGCCGGCGAGCCGCGGAAGCAGGGCGCGACGGCGCTCGACCCCTCCACCCCCCCTCCGTCTCCCCGGTGCTCCCCGTGATCTCCACACTCGCTCCGGTGGGTCACACCAGCCACCGCAGGCTGCTCGGCTGCCCCAACTGCTGTCATTGAACAAGGTAAGGGCAAACGTGTTCTTTTGTTGCTACCGCAGGAGATCTTGGCGCTCCCGGACTTGCTCCGAACCTCCAGCGCCTCATACCTAGCACAAATTATGGATGAATTTCTCTACTGCTCTAGTAATTGTGTTTATAAGTCATGGCTCATGGGTGTGCAATGCAACTTAGCTTCTGAAAAGTGTTTGATTGGGGTGGTTTAGGGAGAATATGTGTGTAATTTGTGTTGATAGGATAAGCTGGTCGATGTGGTATTCAAAGTTGTAGTCTTTTTCTTTTGATGTTGGTTCTGTTCAAGATGCTATCATGTGCTAGATTTGATAAAAAGAGTTTAGAAAGTAACAGCGCACGATCAAACTAGCTATTAGGGTCTTAGTTCATTTCAAGCTGCTGTTGTACTACTTTAAACAATGGAAACAATATTAAAAGTGTTCAAACAGAATCAAATTCAAACTTATAATAGTGCTACATAGTAGGATATGAACATATACACCACCGCAAAATAATACACTGGACTGCTATTCTTGCCTAACATTTTCACTGAAGAATTCACCTGGCTAGTCTTTTATATCTTGGAGATCGTCGCATGCAGTCTTACTTAGTTACCTGGTACTCATGTTATTTCAGTGGCTGAATGCAGTTATCAGGGCTATACTTTGGACCTTGTTGGTGCCTTTCCCAAGCCAGCATGTCAAATAAAATACCAGATCATGGTTCAAAAATTAATACCAACCATGGTAAATAATGCAGAAACCTGCACTGTTTTTTCTCGAGAGAACCGAACCCAAAGTACATGCTATAAAAACATCCCCAGGAGGAGGAATTCCAAAATTAATTAGTCTACAAAATACAGAAGCAGCAAACACTTTGCGCGGTTCAAAAAATATATATGTAGAAGCCATGCTAGGCACGACCTTGACAATTTGACTATGTACATGCTCATCTCATTATATTCACTGCTTTTGTACTACTTGTGATGATGATGTTGTTGTACTACTTGTGATGCTGCTGCTACTGTAGAGTTGATCATTATATTCACTGAATTTTGTCAACTTGTGATGCTGCTGCTACTGTAGAGTTGATCATTATATTCACTGAATTTTGTCAACTTGTGATGCTGCTGCTACTGTAGATCTTCTGAACTTGTGATCTTCTGAAATGACCCCTTTCTCCTGAAATGTTGATTAATTTCCGTTTCGGTTGAGAATGGGGCACTCCTAGGTCAAGAAAATTAGCAAAGGTCATGCCCAATTTTTTTGACCTGGAAGGTGCCCGATTCTCAACCGAAACAAAAATTAATCAACATTTATAGTTTGACCTATAAGATGCCCAATTTGTTAACTCTAGTAGTGTACTCCTGTTAAATGCAGTCTAGTTACTCCTATTGTTCAGATTCACGATGTAAGCTCATAGTTTAAATGTTTGTTTAATAAGTAGATGCCACAAGAAACAGTTGTCCCTGAAAAAGAATAAGTAGAAGAATACATATAGGAGTAGATGGAAGATCATGGAGACATAACATAGATGGCATAACTAAGTTACCATGGAGACATAACCAGAAAAGAGAATACCTTTGCGATGGAAGATCAATCCCTTTTAAGACATCAACGATTTTACTCCTTGGCAGGAAAGGGGTTTTATCGGGTATTATCATAAAAGTTAATCCTAACAAAACTCCCATCATTAGAATTAATAAGGGGACCTCCAATACCAACCTAGTACACCAAAAATATAAGATTGCGTTAGGTTACAGGGAGAAGTATAGGGAGAAGTTGCGCAATGCCAAAGACATAGCTGTTTACAGTATGCGCTTTAATATAGGAGTAGTAAATTAAGGAGAAATTTCAGATTGTTTTTTTTAAGAATACCAAGTTCAGATAGATAGATTCTGATGCAAGCATCTATATAAAATGCAAGAAAATAACAATCACAAGTGTACCTTCTTGATTTTGCTAGTGGACAACTGAAGGTCTCCACAGTCAAGTTTAGTAGGCTCCTCGCGAGGCTCGTCAGTCACTTCACCCATTGTGGCCAACAATAATCCCTCACCAGCATCACGCCCTATAGCCACTACTTCTTTAAATGGCTTTTGTACCGTAGAAAATATTTTCTGGACGAGCAGAAAGGAAATGCTTGTCAACGCTAGTAGCCTTTATTCTGAATTATACTGCAGGTATTCAGTTAACAAACTAGACTGCATTTAAGAAATAACTCTAGTAGCCTTTTTTCCTATTTAGAGCGAACATGGCCAACAACGATGAGGCTGGCGGTTCGGGCAAGGCATTCTGGGAGCTGTCCCAGGAGATGGAGGAAGAACCTCACCGCTATGAGGACGCCGCGGAAGACACCGATCCCGACTACACAACCCCTAGTGGCGTCGGGGATGACACCATTGATGGTGCCGCCAGGGATGCCACCACTGATGATGGCAGCGCACGCACAGATGGCAGCCAACTGAAGAGGCAACTGAAGGACCGGCGCCCGAACATGCTCGGCACCGTCAAGGAGGAATTTACTGAAGTGTCCTCCAGTGGGCATCCAACGGCGCCCAAAGAATTAGTCAGTGGGTACGCGGGACAACTCGGGTGCATTCTCCGGAGCACCGTCTCGATCAACACCGAGAACCTAAGGCATCGTGACCGAGGGAATTTGCGCAACCTCCTCTTCACGAAGCTGCACGAACGATACAAGTTCCCCGGTGACTTCGCAAACACACGCCTCTCAAGGAATAAAGTGAACAGTGCCGCCCTCACGAAGATGAGCACGGCCCTGGCTACTTGGAGAGCCGCGGTGAAGAGAAGGATTCTAGTGGTGATAGTTATGAGAAGATCAAGGGGACAAATCCTTCAATCAGCGAAGCTGACTACCTGGAGTTCAAGATCAAGTGCGAGAGCAATGCATCCGTGGAATCAAGTCAGTAGGGGAAAGATATGCGGGACTTGAACTTAGGACACCACACACTCGGTCCCGGCGGTTACAGAGTGGCGGAACCTATATGGGACAGGGAGGACGCGGTGCGTGCCGAGCAAGGCCTACCGCCCCTCTTCGATAAATACCGTGACAAGCAGACCAGGAACTCTGTCAGGGCCCGGTACAAGGTGGACCCGGTAACAAAGGAGCTTACCACGGATCCGAAGACCAAGGCGCTTGAGCTTGTTCTGGTAAGGAATACACCCCCGCGTAATTAGCTCCATATGGTTGCATTCTAATTAAATCCTTCTGCAGGACACTGAAAGCAGTAGCGCGGGGTCTCAGAGCTCCCCTTGGGACACCACTTTAAATAGGGCGTTGAACATAATGAAACACAAGGATAAGTTCAGTAAGCCGTCGTCAGCTAGTCGTGTGCCCGGCAAAGGCTTGTCCACGAAATGGTCGGAATACTATAAGGCTGGGCAAAAGGAGAGAAAGACCAGCTCGGAAAGCCAGGAGCGCGAGGTTAAAGAACTCAAGGCACAAGTGGCGCGGATTTCGGAGATAGTCGAAGAGCAAGTGCGAGACCAACTGGGAGCGACGATCACCGCCATTATGCCTACCTTGCTTGAGGGGCTGCAGGCGTGGATTGCGGGCGGCCAACAGGGGCCGCCCCGATTCCCAGCTTCACGGGCAGCAACTCGCACAACGCGCCGGCGCCATTGGTGTCTCCGGCGGAGGCGGCATTGGTGTCTCCGACGTCGGCGCCGGCATTGGAGCTTAATGCACCCGGGTGTGGGAAGAATACGCCGGCCGGCACCTCGGCAGCAAGCGGCCCCTCCATCACTTGCACGCCCGCCGTTGGCGGTGCCTCGACACTAGCCGAGCTCAATGCCATCACGGTAACTAAGCCTCGGCCGATGACTTCATCTCCTTGCCTTTGACTGGGCATCCCTGACGCCCTACATGTTTTCGCAGGGCGCCGCCGATGTTCCATGCACTCTCCTGCACTTCGTGGACGGCGAGTTGATCGATGTCGCCAAGGCCAGAATCGTTCAACCGAGCAACCGCGTGTTCCACGGTAATCCGATGCCACCCACCGTGTATAGGGTTCAACTGGTTCGGGTGCTGCGGGGCTGCGACGACTTATTACCTCTGTATCGACCCCCTGGGGCCGACAAGATGATGTGATGACCCTCAACGCCTGCATAAGCTGGTCCATGCTTTGGCCGAAGAGCCAGATTCGTTTGGGGGCGGGGGACACCACCCCACAGACAACACCGCCAGTCGTGCCGGCGCCAAGCCATGGCAAGACCGCCGCAACGCTACCGCCGTCAGCTGATCCGGACATGCATATGGCACAGGATCCGGACGACGACGACGGTACATTTTCCAACGTCGATAAGTACTTCAACGAACATGGGTACGGTGACGAATTCTTGGGGCCTCCTTCTCAAGAACCCAACCCTGCAAAAGACGATCGCGATCTAGCTGGTACCGCGGAGAAACCCAATTGCAATAGGCGTCGGCTGGTGTTCAGTTCTCAGGAGATGCCTCCAGCTGCCGCCTTCACGGAGCCTCAGATAGCCGAGGTGTGAAATATTATCAGCCCCAACACACTCAAGAAGGTGGTCTCTGAGCAGAACTCGATCCCATTACAGCAGAAGAAGCATAAGGGACGGAAAAGAAAAAATAACAAGGGTGCGAGCCAGCCGGCACCGAGTACCATCTGTGCTCAGGACGGGCCACCTTCACCTAAGGATATCTCGAGGAGGGTGCATGTGGCGGGTAGGCCGATGCTACCGACTAATCTGCTCAATGCTGCAACCGGTGCTATGCGGAGTCTGCATGACAGTGTTCTTTCTATGGAGAAGCGGCGTCTCTCCGAGAATGATGTGGCATACCCGGTTTTCGTGGCCAAGGTGCCAGAGGGCAAGGGCTTTGTCGATAGCACCATCGGGGTATGATCGTCCTGTGGTTTGATGACATCTACGCTATGTTTAACCTTCATCCGCTGCACTACACCTTCATTCGGCTATTTTCGCTTAGTATGGAGATGCGTCTCATTAGAGACAAGACCCCGGACATCGTGATAGTCGACCCCTTCTACATGCGTGCCAAGATCTTGGGCAGCGCTGGGGACCAGCAAGTCGCGAGTTCATACCTTGAAGGCGTCATTCTGGCGAACCCAGATAAGGATAACTTCCTCGTGCCTTACTTTCCCGAGTAAGTCATCCCCTCACCGCCCCGTAACATATGATTTCTTAGATTTCGATTGTTCTATTTTTTTCTAACATTCCGTGTTTTGTGCAGCGACACACATTGCACACTCATCCTCTTAAGCCCGAAATATTCCATGGCCATGTATTTCGACTCGGACCGTCAGTCGAAGAAAGACTACACAAATATCAAGAAAGTTCTTGATGATGCTCTCCCCGGCTAAGCCAAATCTGGAGGCACCTTCAGGAGGCCAATTTGTAGGTACGACAAGCACGTGTTCACCCACGTAACGACGTTCCCCTGCGTCAAGCAGCCGCCTGGCAGTCAGAAGGATGCCTACTATGCCCTCCATCACATGCGGGCGATCGTATGGGACCATAATCACCTTTTGCTACCAACTAATCTCAAAGATTGGGCCGCACGCTTGTCGGCAATCCAGGACGCGGACATCAGACAAGAATTCTTTCGCATCCAGTCGGAGTTTGCGGAAATCATCTATCAAGATGTCCTTCGTACCTTGGGGCAGTTCTACCTCAAATATCAACCGTCCAACAGTGAAATAGAAACAACGCTACAAATGCAGGCTGACAACGACCGCACATTCATGACCATCACGAAAGACGGTGGCTTCATCCACGCTCCGGCCCCTGAGTCGAGTCGAAAGTAATGATGCTATGTAGTTCTGAAATATCGATTAGCTCATGTTGTAATTAAACTTTAATGACCTTGTATGTCTCTTTAGTTTGGACAATCGTTCAACTTATATGTAATCGATGCTATTTATTAGTAGGACCATGAATCGTGCTATTAATGTGTTGCTTTTCTCTTCCGATCCTTTTGTTGCATACTTATATATTGCTTATATATTGTCTGTGAATTGCTACTAATGTTTCGTTTGTCTAGTGCATAGAGGTGCCATCGTATGTCGTGTACAAGGGTAAGGTTCCCGGAGTCTACGACGACTGGGAGGAGTGTCGGAGACAGGTTCACCGTTTCAGCGGTAACAGTTACAAACGATACACCACTAGGGCGGAGGCGGAAGCGAGATACGCGCGCTGTCTAGAAGGAGAGAGGAGGGAGCGGAGGAGGAACCGGATGAAGACCAGTTTCATCGCGATGATGCTCATCGTGTCGCAGCTCTCTTTTATGTGATGGTAGTTTAGATGATCGATATCGACTTTGTAATGTGACGACAAACTCGGCTAATATATATGATGAACTTTGCTAATGTCTCGAGACCTAAACTTGGCTAATGTTTGAACTTTGTTCGCTATTTCGAATTTGGAGACTAATATGATGAATTCTATTGTGTGATGTTTATATTCTGTGCTGTGTAACATATTTTGTAACATGTGCAAATACCAGAAAAGCAAAAAATAATAATTCCTAATATTTATAGTAGTGGCGCACCATATTGAGCATTAGTGGCGCACCAGGGCTAAATACCAGTGGCGCATTATGGGGCATAGTAATGGCGCACTTGGGGGCATACGAGAAGGTAAATATGGCCCCCTAGGAGGCATAGTAATGGCGCACTGTTGGAGATAGTAGTGGCGCACTATGTGGTACGCCACTATTATCTGGGATACTAATGGCGCACCAGAGGTGCGCCATTACTATTTGTTACTAGTGGCATGTTAATAGTGGTTCACCTATAGTGCGCCATTAATAGCAAAACCCGGTGCGCCACTAACAGCCTTTTTTCTAGTAGTGACCATATTATTAGTGTACCACTCGAGAAATGTTTTTGTTGGCTTGCCCCCCTTACCTAAATCCTGGCTCCGCCCTGGCAACGATGTCCTTGAAGCTGCAGAGTGCAGAATCACGAAGTAACAAGAGCGAACAAGAAAACGTGCCGCGTACACTCCTCAACTGAAAAGGGTACGAATCGTGATGCCAGATAAGGATGTTAATGAGACCATATTAAATCTCAGCTAGCTAAGTTTTAGCAAAACCGTTATATATAGCTACGGAGGAGGGGAACTTTTGGTCTATGCGGACATATACACCCTATATTGAAAAATAATTTAGTAATCCAATAAAAAGTCAAAAAATTCTGAAAATATTTTTGAAATGGACTTGACATAACATTGTACTTGTGAGAAAATTGAACCCTTTAACCGTCGCGGCATGGGCGCTCGTTGGGTGTGTACACCTGGCGGTTTTACTGTGTCGAGTTTATCGGACGAGAGAAGCAGAAAAAAATAGCGGTGAAACCCTAAACCGGCTAGCGAGCGACTCCACTTCCCCCTCTTTCTCTCCCCCACCTTTTCCTCCGTCGCACAGCCGCCGCCACCCTCCATCACCACGTCTCGAAGCCAGCGCCGCTGTCGCCAGAGGAAAAGAGCAGGGGAACGCGCAGCCATCGATCCCGTGCACCGTCTCTCCCTCTACTTGAGGACTTGCGGCGAAGAAGTCGCCGGAGGCGGAGCTCGACCCGGACGACGACAGCCAGAGGACGTCAAGGCCCCGCCGAGCAGGAGCCTGGCTAGAGGATAGTGTGGTGCAGCCGTGCAGGGTGCCTCACCACCATCGTCGTCCTTGCCACCACGGGCGCCACTGAGGCCAGCCTCTCCTCCACACACAGGTACTACCTTCCTCCTCTCCCTGCCATCTCTTTCTTCCCATACCCGCATCTAGATGTTGGTGAGACCCTGGCTTGAGGCGACGTGTGGCAGATTCTTTGATCGTTTTATGTTATAAGATCTTGTCCCCCATCCCTGAACTTATTGATTTTGTAAGGTTCTTGCAGATCGTAGGGCTTGATGTGTGCTGCAATTTATTTGGCATTATGAACTCTAGCATGACAAATGGATCTGGGGTGATGGATTTAACAATCACTGGAGATGGATGCTGCCTTTGTGCAGTACTAGCAATCAAATGGATTTGGGATAAGGGATTTGGAATTGTGAATGTGAGCAACCAAGCAATCAGGTGAGAATAGCTTCGTGTGGCTCTTTATTTTTTGAACTCTGCAGCTCACAGGAAAATGTGGAAGTTTTCTCTGTTACTCAGTGTTATTTATTTCTTCAGTTTATCAATTTATCTTCAGTCATATCGAGTGTTATTTCTTCAGTTTATCAGTTTATCTTCAGTCATATCCAGTGTTATTTCTTCAGTTTATCAATTTTTCTTCAGTCATATTCAGTGTTATTTGTTTAGTCATATGTCATATTCAGTGTAAATTATTTAGTCATACTTGGTGTTATTTCTTCAGCCATATTCAGTGTTCCTCTCAGTCCCCTTCTTAGTCTTTTGGCCTATCAGTTTGTTCTTTCATTTCGGAAGGCTATCCTCCCTGCATCCCTGTGTTGGCCTCACGAATGCTTCTTTGTACACAGGCTTTTCATCCGCCCGTTTTTGTGAAGGAGGTTTGCAGAAACAACAATATTGCAAAGCTTCACCGTCTCTGCAACATCAATATCCCTAAGGTACTTCTGCACTATCTTGACTGAACCTCAAGTTTTTTACAGACCATAGCCTGCGTTCCTCGTCATTTCGTGGAGATGATAATTTCTGAGATTTTACTACTACTTGTGTGATTACGAGATTGATTTCGATCTGTTAGAGCTACATGTTGAATGGGGTGATGAGGTCTACAAGGCTGCAGTGAATTGTTTGGTGGAAATCAAAGAATGTGGCAGGCTGGCGGACAGACCATCATACCCGAGATTTGAAATTACAAGGAGGACAGGAAGGCCACTCCAGTGGAAGTGTTGAGTACATGTGTAGCCAAGTGAAGCGTCTGAGAGGTGTGAAAGCCAGGGCGATTGGTATGACCATACGAGCTTAACATGCGCTTACAAGAAAGACTCTTCTGCTTCTTATAGGTTGTCCTATGATTTTTTGCTAGAATCTTTTTGTGGATAATTTAAAACTGAAACATTAGTACCTATTGGAATCGTCATAATGGTATTCATAGATTTTGATACTTGTGAGAAATGGCAATCCATACTATTTAACGATGTGGCTAGGGTTTAAAATTTAGTTGGCTTGCTACAAACACTGTGTTAAATAATGCACAGTTGTGTGATGTCGATTATTGTGATGATAATTTCCTGTCTGTTATAACTACAGGTTGATGGTTATGGTATAAACTCAATTGTTGATATATTTTTTTACTGGTTTTGGTTACAAGTCTCGTGAAGAACTAAGGTTTCCAGCAGAAAAAACTAAGAGCATTATGGTTTTCCCTTCCCAACAATGATGGATACACCAGAACTCGTATATATGGACCTTTGCCAAGGATATTCATTTCTGAACTTATTGTAGATTAGCTGAGTGCTCTGAGCCAGGTGATGCTCGATATTTTCTTCATGCGTGTGATACCAATATACTTCTAATATTAGTACTAGGTTCTTCTTAAGGAATATTTTCTTCTCATACTACCGCTAGAATGATCAAAATATGTGCCCTAAAAGCCACTGTTCTTCATGATTATATCGTTGTAATCAAATATTATATAGAGATTAAGACTGCATATCGAAGTCATTTTATAAGATTTTGAGTTCCATCTATAAGGAAAAATTGCAATATCATGTTTAATAGGTCTATAGTTTTCTTACTCCTGTACTCGGTGTTGAATAATGAACTAATTGATATTTGATGTAATGTAGAATCTTAATTATCATAGTTGCAGTATCAGATTATCTTTCTCTGTTAATACACTGTTTTCGCCATTAGTACTTTGATTGTGAAGAACATATGCCTTCTCTGCAGAAGATCATTCTTTCTACCACCTTATAGCCAAATCACTGATGTATCTAATCTAGATGGATCATTCAAATAGGTGCACGATCCATACAATGGTTTTCATGGTCATTCAAGTCGAGCGCCGAGACACTCGAGGTGATGAGCTAGAGTTCGGTGCTTCTGCTGGTGCATACGCAGGTTTTGGTACAATAGCTATTTAGCTAATTATTTGTTATATCTCATAAGTCGAATGATCAATTGGCTTTGACTATAAATTACTAAACAGACATAGCAGACTAGCTGAGTACCTACGTAGCTAATCATTGATCTTGTCTTGGGTGAAAGGGTGTCGTTTGTTAATTCAGAGACTGACTAAAAGGTAACCCATACGGCTTTATTTTTTTTACTTCCCTTCTGAACCCTTATTTACTTGGCTTATGTTGATGATATTTCTAATCTTTGCAGGTATACTCAACTGCATCTTAGTTTTGTGCTCCTGCTAATATAAATATCATAACTCTCAAAGTTTTCATTATTTTTTTTACAGATTCTTGAAGCTTTACGTGTTGGATTCTCCAATGTAATTGAACTAGCTCAACATCATGTAGTTACATTGTCATGGTAGTAATCTTTGCCTATTGTTGACTTAAGAGAGCTAGCTGTTTGCTAGAATATAGAGTATTAAACTGCTAATTTTACACCTATTTATGTACATGTCATCATAGTTAGATTTCAGAATCAGTTTTGATTTATGAAAATGCTAGCTCTTTCATAGTATAAAAATATTTTCATGAATTATAATGGCAAATTATTTTTCTTGTTTTCACGAGTAATAATGCCAAATGCTTTCCTTATGGTATTCAGAAGTTAAGGCACTGCGTTTCAGATCGACGACGCTTTATACATGGGTGGGGTTGGCAGTTTTGAGCCACTTAATTTACGGGTGGCGATTGCTGTCACCTTTGTTTAATACCAAATATATTATCCGTCTGGCTAGATTTTTATTAGTTTTTGTGTCACGGGCTGCTAAGAATGTTCTAGCTGCTGCGGCGGCGACATCGTCAGTTCTTGCTTTCAGGGCACCCTACTGCAAATACACCTTCTGGATCAGGTATGTATCATATGGCCGTTTGTCTCTCCAGCACGCACATGAACTACAACCTTATTTGTGCTTAGTAACATATTTTGTTAAATCACTAGTAGAAAAAGGGTCATCTGTCCCGGTTGGTAAGGGCCTTTTGTCTCGGTTTTTGAACCGGGACTAAAGGGTCGTTACTAATGCCCTAGCCTTTTAGTCCCGGTTCTTTCATGAACCGGGACAGATGGGCCTCCACGTGGCCGGTGCGGCGAGCCCAGGCAGGAGGGCCTTTGGTCCCGGTTGGTGGCACTAACCGAGACCAATAGGCGTCCACGCGTCAGCATTTCAGGGGCTGGGGTTTTTGTTTTTTTAAGGGGGGATGTTGGGGGTTAATTTAGGTGTTTCATATATTGTGTTAGCTAGCTAATTAATAGAGAGAAGTGTCCTCTTATCTCCGTGCTTGGTCGACCACCTCTCTTTCTTCGAGAGATTGGTCGAACAACAAGTTCTCGTATATCTATCCGACACTACCGGCTACATATATACAATAATTATCTCTTACAATATAATCTCCTAATTAAATTGTAAGCACACAGGGTCCACATAATATTCTCCGTTTTCAGCGATCACGTGGTCAAGGAAGAATGCCGTCAATTCCTCTTGAATTGCTCGCATACGATCTTCTATTAGGAGTTCATCCCGCATCCGAAAGATCTAATTTGAAGAAGGGGTCAATACATATACATATTGTGAAACTCAACACAAATATTGTTCGTCAGACTAGCCCCGCTCACAGGCCATATATAAATGAAACTCAACACAAATGATGGTAATAAAATAAAATTGTGAATATTATTGCTTACGCACTTCATATTGTTCGTCAGACTAGCCCCGCTCACAGGTCGTGTAGCGGATGGACTCGTAAACGTAGTATCCACAGTAATTATTCCCGGGTTCCTGCCACAACCACTTTACAAGAAATAGAGGTCAATCAAACTAATAAGCAAGTATGCAAAATGGTATTGATGAAACTAGCACTTGAATCACTAGGAGATGTGCGGAACATGCTACTATAGTACTTACTTTCGGGTGTCTAAATTGCAGCTTCTTCGGCAGTCCCGGAGCTTTTTTGGTGAATTTTCTCCAAACCCTGGCAGACAAAGAAAACAATTACTTGATATCAGGAAATGAACAAAGTTGCTGATATGGTGGATAATGATCGATTTAACTTACTTCTCGAGCATTTGAGTCATGTCCGCATAGTCTTGGGGATCTTTTCGTCTTGAGTCTAAGACGGTTACTAGTCCCTGCTCAAGCTTAATCTCTAGAGAATATAGTAGAAGCTGCGCACGCATGCATAAGTCATCAATTACATTACTATAACCTGGACTAATAAGGGAAACCGAATATGCACAAGACTGTAACACTCACTTGAAGTTGTAAGGAAAGAGTATTATATCTTTGTTTTCATTTATTACCAATGATCGTATCAAGTTGGCCTCGGTATTATCGGCATAATATTTAACCTCAGTTGCATCTATGAGATTTGTGTTAATGAATCCAATATTACCGATTTGTCTTTTCTTCAATTCGGCGATCTTCAATCTGCATAATATAGTGAGAATAATTATAAATAAATGCAATGAAAGAGTTGACCTATATAGAGGGACTTAATGATAGAAGTAGTACTACTTACAGACAGTAGCAAGTGATCGTTGATTTATCGAGGGCCTTTTGATTGAAAAACTGGAAGAACTCCTCAAATGGAACATCCAAAAATTCAATTCCAACGAGGTCATGCTCCTCTTTAAATCTCAGCGTCAAAGTATTCCTCCCCCCAGACTCTCTGCAGGTTTTCATGTACCAATCATGTAATCTTCGCATCATTGTTGTTAGAGATCTTTCATCTTTGACGAGAGGCTTCCCGTAATGGTATTTGTGTTCGTCCACCTCCAAGAAATCATCGTCGGGCAGGTAATCTCCAAGATTGCTATAACCGGGCACCATCCTCGGAGCATTAGCGACGATGTCGCTAGACACCTTGAGCGGGGGGCACTATTGGTTCGCTTGTTCGCCGAGCTGGACAATTGTTTTCCCAGCTCGTCGTTCTTTCAACCTTTGATCACTGACAGTACTTCCCGACCGCTCCGCTTCGACAAATGTCTTTGCAATAATGCGCTCATAGTTGCCTCTCGGTGGAGACTTTGGTGGTTTTGTCAGGGCAGCCAGAGTGCGCTTCGCTTTCATCGGATCTACCTTCTCCTCCGGAGGTGGATGTTTCTTTGTTTTCACCCCTTCAAAGAAGTTCGTCACTTCGGCTCGCACGATCTTCGTGGTTTCCTCCTCGGTCCTCTCGTATGGTAACTTCTCTGGAGTCTTCAGAGAAGGAGCGAATCTGTATTGCCTCCCGCTTCTGGCTGTACTGCTGGACGCCGGCAGAGCAGACGGAGCGGATGCGGCTGTCTTCTTTCCTTGCTTACGAGGCGGAGGAGAAGGACTACGACGCGCCGGAGCAGCCTGAGCGGCGGCGGGTCTCTTCCGCCCTTGCTGACGAGGCGGAGAAGGAGGAGGCTGGCTGCTCGGGCGCGCCGGCGCAGGCGGAGAAGGAGGCGGAGTGCCGCCACGCGCCGGAGAAGGAGGCTAAGTGCCCTGATCACTCACCGGAGGAGGCGGAGAAGGAGGCGGAGTGCCCTTACTCACCGGAGGCATCCAGTTCGGAAGGTTGATGAGCTCCTTCCGCCATAGGCATGGAGTCTTCAGAGCAGAACCCAGCCGAGTCTCCCCTTCACCGGTAGCGTGGTCAAGCTGGAGGTCCTCAAATCCCTTCGTTATTTCGTCCACCATCACCCTAGCATATCCTTCTGGAATCGGACGACAGTGAAAAGTTGCGCCGGGTTCAGGAGGTCGAACAGAGCCGACAGCCGCCTTGACTTTGAAGTTCTGCCATTGCGTCATAAGATGGAATGTTGAGACTCCGTGATAGCATCCACGGGGTAGCTAGCAGGAGCCGTCAAGACATGCTCCGGCTGAAGAAGCTCGGTGGAAGCCACGCTGCTTCTCCGCTGAGATGGCGGGGTAGCTTCGGGGGTAGTTTCGGCATATCGATTGCCGTCTCGTTCCTCTAGCGCTTGAACCCTTTCGTGCAGCTTCTGAATTTGGGTCTGCTCCACTTTTTTCCTCCTCTCCTGGCTTTTGTAACCGCCTGCGTCCGGAAAACCAGCCTTCCACGGAACGGAGCCTGGCGTGCCTCGTGTCCGTCCAGGGTGCTCACGATTCCCGAGGGCCATTGTGAGCTCGTCATTCTCTCTGTCTGGAACGAACGTCCCTTGCTGCGCTGCATCGATATAGTGCTGAAGCCTCTTGACTGGTATTCTCAAAAGCTCGTCCGTCCAAATGCACTTCCCTGATACAGGGTCCAATTTTCCGCCAGCCCCGAAGAACCAAGTCCGGCACCGGTCTGGCCAGTTCATTGTCTCTGGTTCGATCCCTTTATCAAGCAGATCATTCTCAGCCTTGGCCCACTTAGGCCGGGCTTTGAGGTAGCCACCTGACCCCGTGCGATGGTGAAGCTTCTTCTTCGCAGCATTTTTCTTGTTTGTCGCTGACAACTTCTTACTCTTTTTCGTTGTCTTGTGGGCCACAAATGCGGGCCAGTGATCTCTAATCTTCTCATATTTGCCGATGAATTCTGGTGTCTCTTCTTTGTCGACAAACGTTTTCAGCTCATTCTTCCACCTCCTGAATAGGTCTGCCATCTTCTTAAGAGCATGAGACTTGATTAATTGCTCTTTAACTGGCTTCTCCGGATCCTCCTCTGGCGGTAAGGTGAAATTTGCCTTCAGCTCAGTCCAAAGATCATCTTTCTGCATATCATTGACATAAGACACCTCAGGGTCTTCCTTCTTAGGCTTATACCATTGGTGGATGCTGATCGGGATCTTGTCCCTAACAAGAACCCCGCACTGAGCAGCAAATGCTTCCTTTGTCCGGATGGGTTCAATCGGTTGGCCGTCGCGCGCGATTGCTGTGATCTCAAACCTTTCATCCGAGCGCAACTTTTTCTTCGGGCCTCGTCTCTTTACCGAAGTTGTGCTCGATCCAGAGGGCTAGAAAAAAGAAGAAAGACGAGAGTTAATTAATATGTGTACATACCAAAACAATGAATGCATCAATTAGCTAGTCAGCACAGGCTTAACTAATATATTTACCTGGCCGGACTCTGTTCGGTCACCGGAGCCGTCAGCATGGGTTCCTTCTTGCACCAGCATTGGGTCACCGGAGCCATCATAATCATGTCTTTCCTCCTTCACTCTTCGATCACCGTAGTCTGCTTCTTCACCTTGTTCTTCCAGACCATCATTGTCGTTAAGATACGACAAGACATCACCTCCGGCTAAGATTATGTCCCCCAACACCTCTTCTGCTTCCTCGTCTCGTCCGTGCTCCATTGTTTCTGCAAATATTACAACATGGCAATTATTACACAAACATGACAGCAGGTGGATATATTAGTGCAAACGTAGACCTACCTTATTCCGGGTTTGGGGTGGCCTCGGCAACGCTTCAAGGGTAGGGGCGCGGCGGGAGGGGGTAGGAGACCGACATCCTTTTTTTCTAGGGTTTGGGGGTCCTTGAGAGTTTCGGTCGAGCGAGAGGGCCGGGGGGTGCTCCTGTGGTATAAGTTATCCCGGTCGAAGTTATCCGGGAGGGGGTTATATCGACAACGACGACATACATACATGGGGAAATAATGTTATCGGGGAGGGGGTAGGTCGAACCCCCCCTCGTGTTGAAGTTATCGGGACACGGGGTATATCGACAACGACATATCCGATAAAAATAAGAAGACAAAGAAGAAATAAAAAGAGGAGAAGAAGATATTAATAGAGGAGAAGATTGAAGAAAAAAAGAAGAAAAAAAGAGAAGAAGAAAGGAATAGAGGAGAAGAAGAGAAAATAGAATATTTTTCTTCTGTTATATTCCTTTCTTCTTCTTCTCTTCTTTTTTCTTTTTTCTTCTTCTTATTTATTTCTCCTCTTCTTCCTCTCCTCTTCTTCTCCTTTCTTCCTCTTCTTATTTCCCTTTTTCCTCTCATTCTTTTTCTTCTTCTTCCTTTCCTAGCTAGACATATAAAACTTTTCTAAAAATAAATGTAACTTTTGCATATATACATGGAAAAAATCTTGTCGGGGCCCCCTCGCCCCTCTTTTGCTTCTTCTTCCTTCTTCCTTCTTCCTCTTTTCTTCTCCAACACAAAACACATCTCATCTCATCTCATTTCATCCAAAAATAATTCTTTGCATATGAACATACATACATTTACTTCTTTTCTTAAATGTTACATATGAACATTTTCTTAAATGAGCATATACATAGCATTATACAGTGAACATACATACATCGTAACAAAAAAAATGAAAAATAGGCCGGTGGTCGGTGACGGCGACGATGGTTGGCGGTGGCGCGCGCTTACGGATGGCGTGCGGGGACGGCAATGAGAAGGAAAGGGGAGGAGTCAGGGGCTCACAATGCGGGGAGGGGTTGAGGTCGCCAGCCGGAATCGCTGCGGCGGCGGACAAACGACCTCGGGGATGAACGGGTCGCGGGAGCCGGCGTGGTGCTTCCCCGCAGTGACGGCGACGACGGGCGACGGCGACGACGATGGTGTCGGCGGGGGCGGCGGGCGGTGTCGGGGCAGCCTGGCAGCGACGGGGCAGGGGCGACGTCGAGGGCGCGCGGACGGCGTCGGGGCGGCGCGCGAACGGCGTCTGGGCGGCGGGCGGTGGCGGGGCAGCGGACGGCGTCGATCTGGGCAGCCTGGCGGCGTCGATGAGCTCGGCGTCGTCGGGGCAACTGGCGATGAGTTCGTCAAATTTTCCTAAGTGCTATTTATATACCCAGGCCTTTGGTCCCGGTTCATAGCACCAACCGGGACAAGAGACACCCTTTAGTCCCGGTTGGTGCCACCAACCGGGACCAAAGGCCTCTTTTCAGCAGCCCAAAGGGCGGGAAGCGGCGGCCTTTGGTCCCGGTTGGTGGCACCAACCGGGACCAAAGGCCCCTTTTAGTCCCGGTTGGTGCCACCAACCGGGACGGAAAGCCTTGCACAGCGGCGTGGTGGTGGGAGTTTAGTCCCACCTCGCTAGCTGAGAGAGAGCCGCACCTGTTTATATGGTGTGGTGCGCCTGAGTTGTCGAGCTCCTCTCTAAAGCAGGCTTACGGGCCTAACCTCTCTGTACATGCCTGTGGGCCTACTGGGTCTTCTGCGGGCCTGAATCCTGGCCCATGGATGCGTTTCTAGTCGTATTCAGGCCATGGTGGCCCAGTAGGTGGCATAATTTTTATTTTTTGCCTTTTTTGTTTTCTTTTTTGCTTTATTTATTTTGTTTTGTTTCTACTTACAACAAAAAACTTATTTATTTTATTTTATTTTGTTTCTAATTACTTATTTATTTTACTTTATGATAATTCTTTTTGCTATTAAAGTTTCTAACAAAAAAAGTTCTTTATGAAAATTCTTTTTGCTTTCAATGATTTTGAACAGAAAATACTTCGATAATTTTAGTTGCATCAATTTTATATAATTTTAGTTTCAATAATACTAGAGGTTGCTTATAATGTTTTGAACAGAAAATACTTTGATAATTTTAGTTTCATAAATTTTATTTATGTTATTAAAGTTTATTTTATTTTGTTTGTACTTATATATTTTATTAAAGTTTATATTATTTTGTTTCTAATTACTTATTTATTTTATTTGTTATTTTTCATGCACCATTTTTCATGCATTTACTGATTATTTTGAGCTATAAGACCCTAAAATTGAAAAGCATTTCAAATGAACTCTGAAAAGGTTGAAAGTTGGCATGGTATCATCATTTCATCCACATAGCATGTGCAAGAAAGTTGAGAGGGTTACGGCAAAAACTGGATGCACTTCGTGTACAAAACGGACAATCTCTTTCGAAGTATCAGGATTTCATACGGGAACTCGTCTGCTACAAAGGGATTTCATTTTTTAAAACTTATTTGAACTCCTGACTTTTTGTGTGTTCAAAATGCACCATTCAAAGCCATATCATCAATTTTCAACCCTTTGTGACTTCATTTCTTATTTTTCATACAATTATTGATTATTTTGAGCTATAAGACCCTGAAATTGAAAAGCATTTCAAATGAACTCCGAGAAGGCTGAAAGTTGGCATGGTATCATCATTTCATCCACATAGCATGTGCAAGAAGGTTGAGAGGGTTACGACAAAAACTGGATGCACTTCGTGTACAAAACGGACAATGGTATCATACTCGTCTGTTACAAAGTTGGCATGGTATCATCATAACAGTTGCGGGAGAAAGTCTTCACTTTTTCTTCGCTTGTGTCATTTGCTTATTGCACCGTAACCATGGATAATCTTCATCGTTTATCAGGATGCTTGGGTCAGCCTTGACTTTGAAGGGAGGAATTTCATGAAACTTTTCGTAATCTTCAGACATGTCTGTCTTGCCCTCCACTCCCACAATGTCCCTTTTTCCTAAAAGAACCATGTGGCGCTTTGACTCATCGTATGATGTGTTCGCTTCCTTATCTTTTCGTTTTCTCGGTCTGGTAGACATGTCCTTCACATAGATAACCTGTGCCACATCATTGGCTAGGACGAATGGTTCGTCAGTGTACCCAAGATTGTTCAGATCCACTGTTGTCATTCCGTACTGTGGGTCTACCTGTACCCCGCCTCCTGACAGATTGACCCATTTGCACTTAAACAAAGGGACCTTAAAATCATGTCCGTAGTCAAGTTCCCATATGTCCATTATGTAACCATAATATGTGTCCTTTCCTCTCTCGGCTGCTGCATCAAAGCGGACACCGCTGTTTTGGTTGGTGCTCTTTTGATCTTGGGCGATCGTGTAAAATGTATTCCCATTTATCTCGTATCCTTTGTAAGTCAATACAGTCGAAGATGGTCCCCTGGACAATGAGTACAACTCATCACAAACAGTGGTCTCACCTCTAGGACGTGTTTCCAACCAACTGCTGAAAGTTCTGATGTGTTCACATGTAATCCAGTCGTCACACTGCTCCGAGTGTTTGCAGCGCAGACTGTTCTTGTGTTCATCGACATACGGGGTCACCAAGGTAGAGTTCTGAAGAACTGTGTAGTGTGCTTGAGACCAAGAATGCCCGTCCCTGCATATTATTAAGTCCGCTCCTAGCGTGCCTTTTTCAGTCAGTCTCCCCTCATACCGCGATTTAGGGAGACCTATCTTCTTAAGGCCAGGAATAAAGTCAACACAAAACCCAATGAAATCCTTTGTTTGATGGCCCATGGAGATGCTTCCTTCTGGCCTAGCGCGGTTACAGACATATTTCTTTAGGACTCCCATGAACCTCTCAAAGGGGAACATATTGTGTAGAAATACGGGCCCCAGAATGACAATCGCGTCGACTAGATGAACTAGGACGTGCGTCATGATATTAAAGAAGGATGGTGGGAACACCAGCTCGAAACTGACAAGACATTGCGCCACATCACTCCTTAGCCTTGGTATGATTTCTGGATCGATCACCTTCTGAGAGATTGCATTGAGGAATGCACATAGCTTCACAATGGCTAATCGGACGTTTTCTGGTAGAAGCCCCCTCAATGCAACCTGAAGCAGTTGCGTCATAATCACGTGGCAGTCATGAGACTTTAGGTTCTGGAACTTTTTCTCTGGCATATTTATTATTCCCTTTATATTCGACGAGAAGCCAGTCAGGACCTTCATACTGAGCAGGCATTCAAAGAAGATTTCTTTCTCTTCTTTCGTAAGAGCGTAGCTGGCAAAACCTTCATACTGCTTCGGAGGCATGCCGTCTTTTTCGTGCAAACGTTGCAGGTCCTCCCGTGCCTCAGGTGTATCTTTTGTCTTCCCATACACGCCCGAGAAGCCTAGCAGGTTCACGCAAAGGTTCTTCGTCACGTGCATCACGTCGATTGAAGAGCGGACCTCTAGGTCTTTCCAGTAGGGTAGGTCCCAAAATATAGATTTCTTCTTCCACATGGGTGCGTGTCCCTCAGCGTCATTCGGAACAGCTAGTCTGCCGGGACCCTTTCCAAAGATTACGTGTAAATCATTGACCATAGCAAGTACGTGATCACCGGTATGCATGACGAGCTTCTTCCGGTGATCTGCCTCGCCTTTGAAATGCTTGCCTTTCTTTCGACATTGATGGTTGGTTGGAAGAAATTGACGATGGCCCAGGTACACATTCTTCCTGCATTTGTCCAGGTATATACTTTCAGTGTTATCTAAACAGTATGTGCATGCGTGGTATCCCTTGTTTGTCTGTCTTGAAAGGTTACTGAGAGCGGGCCAATCGTTGATGGTTACAAACAGCAACGCGTGCAGGTTAAATTCCTCCTGTTTGTGCTCATCCCACGTACGTACACCGTTTTCATTCCACAGCTGTAAAAGTTCTTCAATTAATGGCCTTAGGTACACATCAATGTCGTTGCCGGGTTGCTTAGGGCCATGGATGAGAGCTGGCATCATAATGAACTTCCGCTTCATGCACATCCAAGGAGGAAGGTTATACATACATAGAGTCACGGGCCAGGTGCTGTGATTGCTGCTCTGCTCCCCAAAAGGATTAATGCCATCCGCGCTTAAACCAAACCATACGTTCCTTGGGTCAGCTGCAAACTCAGCCTAGTACTTTCTCTCGATTTTTCTCCACTGCGACCTGTCAGCGGGTGCTCTCAACTTCCCGTCTTTCTTACGGTCCCACTGTGCCATCGCATCAACTTGGCATGCTCTTCCTTTCTGAACAGACGTTTCAACCGTGGTATTATAGGAGCATACCACATCACCTTCGCAGGAACCCTCTTCCTGGGGGGCTCGCCGTCAACATCACCAGGGTCATCTTGTCTGATCTTATACCGTAATGCACCGCATACCGGGCATGCGTTCAGATCCTTGTACGCACCGCGGTAGAGGATGCAGTTATTAGGGCATGCATGTATCTTCTGCACCTCCAATCCTAGAGGGCATACGACCTTCTTTGCTGCGTATGTACTGTCGGGCAATTCGTTATCCTTTGGAAGCTTCTTCTTCAATATTTTCAATAGCTTCTCAAATCCTTTGTCAAGCACAGCATTCTCTGCCTTCCACTGCATCAATTCTAGTACGATACCGAGCTTTGTGTTGCCATCTTCGCAATTGGGGTACAACCCTTTTTTGTGATCCTCTAACATACGATCGAACTTCAGCTTCTCCTTTTGACTTTCGCATTGCGTCCTTGCATCGACAATGACCCGGCGGAGATCATCATCATCGGGCACTGGTTCCTCTTGATCTTCAGCAGCTTCCCCCGTTGCAGCATCATTAGGCACATCGTCCGGTTCCTCTTGATCTTCAGCAACTTCCCTCGTTGCAGCATCACCGTATTCAGGGGGCACATAGTTGTCATCGTCCTCTTCTTCTTCGCCGTCTTCCATCATAACCCCTATTTCTCCGTGCCTCGTCCAAACATCTTGATCTTGTGATCATCGACGACATCCGCAACATGCAACTCCAATATTATCTTCTCCTCCTCAATTTTTTTATTTTTTACTTCAAGAAATTGTTTTCTTCTTCAACTAAATTTAACCTCTCGACAATAGGGTCGGTTGGAATTTCCGGTTCACATACCTCCTAGATAAATAAAATCTATGTCATGTTGGTCGGCATAATTTTCATAAACAATAAATGAACCAATAGTTATAAAGATAATATATACCACATCCGAATCATAGACAGGACGAGGGCCGACGGGGGCGGATACCAAAACCATCGCACTATATAATAACAAGAAATACAATAGTAAGAAAATTAGACAGGTATCTATCTAAAGTAAGAATTTTTTTCTTTCAGAAAGAAGATAAGAACAAGAGGCTCACCACGGTGGTGCCGGCGACGAGATCGGCGCGGGCGATCGACGGCGGTGAAGACGGGAATGGGACGTGACGGACCGCTAAACCTAGACAAATCTCAAGGAAAATGGAGCTTTGAGGTCGAGCTTCGAGAGGAGAAAGCTTAACTAGTGTGGCTCGGGCATTTCATCGAACACCTCATGTGCATAGGAGGTGAGCTAGAGCACCACAAAGCCCTCCCCTCGCCGGCCAGAGAAAAACAGAGCACTGGAGTGCTCTGCTCGCGGGCGAGGGGTATATATAGGCACCTCATTGGTCCCGGTTCGTGGCATGAACCGGGACTAAAGGGCAGCCTGTGGTCCCAGTTCAAGCCACCAACCGGGACCAATGGTGGTGGGCCAGGAGCGAGGCCCATTGGTCCCGGTTTGTCCCACCAACCGGGACCAAAGGGGCCAGACGAACCGGGACCAATGCCCCCACGAGGCCCGGCAGGCCCCTGGCCTCACGAACCTGGACCTGTGTCCCCATTGGTCCCGGTTCTGGACTGAACCGGGACTAATGGGCTGACCTGGCCTGAACCAAAGCCCTCTTTTCTACTAGTGAATGAGTCCTCCCATCTGGGCGCCGCCATCGTTCTCGCACCGTCGCGCGCTGCGCCGGAGACACGGACGGAGACAAGGACGAGGTCGAGCAGTATGTGCCTTCATCCTCTTCACTCGGAGTGTGGGGCCGAGGATAAGGACAAGGAGAAGAAATATGTGGCATCTTCATCGTTGTCCTCTTGGCGCGCGGTGCTGGAGAGACAGAAAAGGAGACTGAGAGCTGGAAGTTTGGCATATTGTAGTGTTTTGTTTGATGGGGAAATATCTTTGTATGCCAGCATATTTAATGGTGGTTTGTTTGATGGGAACTACATATTTTGCTTAGGTATTGATGATTCCATGCTAAATTTGTACAAGATACTAAAAAAATAAATTGTGAGTGCAACAACTATTAGTTAGTTGCACTAAGTTAAATTCATACAACTGTGTTACATAGATCTGAAAATGCAAATAAAAATGTGTGTGTACATTAGTACAGATAAGAACGGGAAAGGGGTCCCCTCAAAAAAAAGAACGGGAAAGGGGCGCATCCCACCTGGTACCGCCCCAACTCCCTCTCAGGCGGCGCACCAAGGTGCGCCCCAACCACTAGTTTTCACAAAAAGAGAATCCCCCTGTGACTTCTTTTCGAAAAAGACAAAATTTTGACCAAAATAGTGTGAATAGTAGCCTATAATAGCAAATAAATTTTGTCTTTTCGCTGTGAACAGTACGTATTGGTTGTATTGTAAACGTGATTTGTTTGGTAGGGATACACCGGTGAAGAGTCCATTGTGTTTTAAGAAAAAGAGTCCAAGACTCATCCGGTTTTATATCATCATTGGGGACCTGAACTCAAACGTTCTTTTCTCAACCCGTTTATTTGGGACCCGGGCACTACTAGGCGCCGGCGCGCCAGCCCAACTTTGGGCCGGTCGTACCAGCATCGTCCGATAAAATAACGCGTAGCCGTACGATTCCCTCATCCAACCCTTTTTTATTCATTAGTTCCCGACCCTAGAGGGCAAAATTGAGCAGTTTGCGAAGTCACTTGCCTTCAAAAAAAGAAAGCGCAGCTTGTGAAGTATGGAAGGCGATCAAATTCGAGTTCGAGCCGGTAGATACTATTGATTAACTAGATAAAACTAAAGGCTTCTTTCATCAGGTGTCTTCTTTTACAAAAAAGATTCCATCGCGCCTCCATGGATGAGCTATGCGCCCGGCCTTGAAGCACTGCCCGACGCACTCGCCTGTTGCTGCCCTCCCTGCCGGTCGCTGTTGTCGCTGCCGGCCGCCGGTCGCCATCGTCGCCGCCGGCCGCCGGTCGCCGTCGTGGAAGCAAAAATATAGCTGAATCCAACAAAAACAGAACATGGTGAAAGCAAAAAATTGGAGTTGTTTTCAGTTAAAAAAAGATGGTGGTAGCAGAACAATTTGCTGTGATGATAGCGCTCGGGTGGCTAGTTGTAGCATCTCTGCGTCTCCCGCTCGCCGGGGTCAGAGTGCCCAGCAAAAAAAATCGGAAGCAGCAAAAATCTTCCAGCAAAATCTTCTCCGCGGGTCAAAGTCCAGTGTTCGGTTGAAGCAAAAATCAAAAACGCTTCCAGCACAAACAAACTTAGGTTCCAGCAAAAACGACATGAACATTTAGGAGCTCTGCAATCATTGAAGCAAAAAAATATCTCGGTTCCAGCAAAAAAATACATCGGTTCCAGCAAAAACGAAATTGGTTCGGCTAAAGGAAAACGCATCCGCAAAAAAATGGCCTCCCCTCTTGCAGCTCCCCTAGTAGTCGGTCGCAGCTCCGACATGCACGGTTGCAGCTCCCGACATCGACGGCGTTGGATGCAGCACTCTTCACCGCTGGATGTAGCTTCCGCCGGGGAGGCATGGACCTTGTAGCACATGTAACAGCTGGTTGTAGCAAATCAGGGCACCGGTTCCAGCAAAAAACAAAGATGTTCATAAAAATCTAATGAGGGTGGTAGCAAAAAATGAAAGGGGTTGTAGCAAAATAAAAAGGTGGATCCAGCAAAAAAAATACCTGGTTCCAGCAAACCCCCTCGGTTCCAGCATGAACTCGCCGCCGCCGTGGCCGGTTGCAGCTTGGCCATGGCGACTGGCGCACCCTGGCTGCGGCGGCCATGGAGAGGGCGCACATGCAGCTGCTGGCGGAGGCGGACAAGGCGACGAGTGCGCCCGTGGCTGCGAGCGGCCATGGAGAGGGTGTGCATCCCGCGCCGTTGATCCACACGAGGCGGATCGAGTCGCCGGCGGCCATGGCAAGATTTAGTTGAGAGCCTGGGGAAAGAAAGCTGGGCGAGGGGATAAGATGAGACTCAGGCACTCAGCGGTGGAGAAATGAATGGATGGGAAGCGCATGTGGACATGATAAGGAAAGCTAAAGCGGTGTGTGAGTGGGCACGTTGACGTGACCGGCGGAGTTTCGGCCGGTCAACCGGCTCGCAATGTTTCCCTAATAATAACGGACGCGGACGTTTGGTTGCTGGGTGTATCTCCACCCTATATGAGAAAAAATAGTAATTCAAAAAAATTCAAAAAATTCTGTAATTATTTTTGAAATTAACTTGACCTTCCATCGTATTTATAAGAAAAATTCCACAAAAAGAAAATCCCCTGTCGACTTTTTTCAAAAAGACAAAATTTATCTAAAATAATGTGAATAGTGACCTATAATAGCAAATATATTTTTTCTTTTTCCCTGAAGTCAACGTTGATTTTTTTTCTTTGAAAAATTATATACTAGTGTGAAATAAAATTCAAGTAACTTCTAAATTATTTTGACCTTTTGTTTAATTATTAAAAAAATCCCCGTATAGGGTGTATATACAACCAGGTTCCAAAGTGTACCTCCCCCCTAATAACACGCTGACGGTTTTTAGGTGAGGTCATCCGAGCGAACTATCCTCCTGCCAGTAAGACATGAACGAACGAAACAACTCCATACAAATGATCCAAAATTGCCATTCGGAATAAAATAAATTTGACATGTTGTATATGGATTCGTCTTTGGCTAGGGTTTCTCGTGCCGCTGCCGGTCTACCTTGCCTCCTGTGGTCTTAGGGCCATGGAGGTGGGGTGGATCCCGGCCCTTGCCGGTGGGAGTGCTCCGTTTTTTCATGTTTTTTAAAGTTTTCTTAGGGTTTATGTCCTGCTCGGAGAGACGAGGCGGCGACGGCTCTCTGAAGATGGAATATAGTTCTCCCCGCCTAGTCCAAGTTCCGGTGGTGTTTCTAGATAGATCCGTGGAAGGGCGTGTGGAGGTTTGTCTCTCACGGATCTCGCATGATTGTGTCGTCGCTTTTCTTGGTGGATCCACTTGGATCATGTCTTCGTTCATCTGTGTTCGTATGTTGACATGTTAGATCCTTCCAATCTACGCTTCTCTTCCTCGGCGGTGGTTGCTGTTCTGGTGCGCTGGTCATATGGGGCCTTAGCACGATGACTTTTCGACAGTCTACTACAACAAGGTTTGCCCGTTTATGATCCGGGAGGGGCGAAGACGGCGGCGCGTCTTCGGATCGCTCTAGTGCTTGCAGTCATCGCTAGGTGGTCTACGGACCTAGATTTTTTATTTCTGGTGTTCTTTGTACTACATTGACAGCTGAATAGTTGATGAACAAATCAGAAGTTCTCTCGCAAAAAATAAATAAAAATTATCATGTTATATAAAAAAGTTAGAAATTGCCATGCTGCAAGAAAGTAGTTGCCATTTGTTTTTGTAGGGGAATGTAGTAATAATTCAAAAAAATTCCTATGTGTCACCAAGATCAATCTAGGAGATGCTAGCAACGAGAGAGAGGGAGTGCATCTTCATACCCTTGAAGCTCGCTAAGCGGAAGCGTTACAAGAACGTGGTTGATGGAGTTGTACTCGCGGCGATTCAAATCGCGGAAGATCCGATCCAAGCGCCGAACGGACGGCGCCTCCGCGTTCAACACACATATAGCCCGGCGACGTCTCGCCCTTCTTGATCCAGCAAGGGGAGAGGAGAAGTTGAGCGAGAGCTCCGGCAGCACGACGGCGTGGTGGTGGAGCTTGCTGTTCTCTGGCAGGGCTTCGCCAAGCACTACGGAGGAGGAGGAGGTGTTGGAAAAGGGGAGGGCTGCGCCAGGGAAGGGGTGCGGCTGCCCTCTCTCTCCCTCACTATATATAGGGGGAAGGGGGAGGAGGAGGTGCCCTAGGGTTTTGATACGTCTCCAATGTATCTATAATTTTTTATTGTTCCATGCTATTATATATTCTGTTTTGGATGTTTAATGGGCTTATTTATACACTTTTATATTATTTTGGGGACTAACCTATTAACCGGAGGCCCAACCCAAATTGCTGTTTTTTGCCTATTTCAGTGTTTCGCAGAAAAAGAATATCAAACGGAGTCCAAACGGAATGAAACCTTTGGGAACGTGATTTTCGGAACAAACGTGATCCAGAGGACTTGGAGTGGACGTCAAGCAACAGACGAGGAAGCCATGAGGTAGGGGGGCGCGCATACCCCCCAGGCACGCCCTCCACCCTCGTGGGCCCCTCATGGCTCCACCGACCTACTTCTTCCTCCTATATATACCTACGTACCCCCAAACCATCAGAAGCGACCACGAAAACTAATTCCACCATCGCAACCTTCGGTACCCGTGAGATCCCATCTTGGGGCCTTTTCCGGCGTCCTGCCGGAGGGGGCATTGATTACGGAGGGCTTCTACATCAACACCATAGCCTCTCCAATAATGTGTGAGTAGTTTACCTCAGACCTTCGGGTCCATAGTTATTAGCTAGATGGCTTCTTCTCTCTCTTTGGATCTCAATACAAAGTTCTCATCGATTCTCTTGGAGATCTATTCGATGTAATCTTCTTTTGCGGTGTGTTTGTCGAGATCCGATGAATTGTGGGTTTATGATCAAGATTATCTATGAACAATATTTGAATATTCTCTGAATTCTTTTATGTATGATTGGTTATCTTTGCAAGTCTCTTCGAATTATCAGTTTGGTTTGGCCTAATAGATTGATCTTTCTTGCAATGGGAGAAGTGCTTAGCTTTGGGTTCAATCTTGCGGTGTCCTTTCCCAGTGACAGCAGGGCAGCAAGGCACGTATTGTATTGTTGCCATCGAGGATAAAAAGATGGGGTTTATATAATATTGCATGAGTTTATCCCTCTACATCATGTCATCTTGCTTAAAGCGTTACTCCGTTCTTATGAACTTAATACTCTAGATGCATGTTGGATAACGGTCGATGTGTGGAGTAATAGTAGTAGATGCAGAATTGTTTCGGTCTACTTGTCACGGACGTGATGCCTATATACATGATCATACCTAGATATTCTCATAACTATGCTCAATTCTATCAATTGCTCGACAGTAATTTGTTCACCCACCGTAATACTTATGCTATCTTGAGAGAAGCCACTAGTGAAACCTATGGCCCCCGGGTCTATTTTCCATCATATTAATCTCCCGTTATTTCCATTACTGTTACTTGCTTTCTTTACTTTTACTCTTTATCATAAAAAATACCAAAAACATTATCTTATCATCTCTATCAGATCTCACTCTCGTAAGAGACCGTGAAGGGATTGACAACCCTTTATCACGTTGGTTGCGAGGTTCTTATTTGTTTGTATAGGTGCAAGGGACTTGAGCGTGACCTCCTACTGGATTGATACCTTGGTTCTCAAAAACTGAGGGAAATACTTACGCTACTTTACTGCATCACCCTTTCCTCTTCAAGGGAAAACCAACGCAGTGCTCAAGAGGTAGCAAGAAGGATTTCTGGCGCCATTGCCGGGGAGGTGTGCGCCAAGTCAAGTCAAGATTTGACTCCCAACAAAGCCATTATTGGCACCGTTGCCGAGTCTACACAAGTCAAGACATACCAAGTACCCATCACAAACTCTTATCCCTCGCATTACATTATTTGCCATTTGCCTCTCGTTTTCCTCTCCCCCACTTCACCCTTGCCGTTTTATTCGCCCTCTCTTTCCGTTTGCCTCTCTTTCGCCTACTTCGTCGTTATGGCTAGTCCTTTATCTACTCCTTTGTCTCCCGAGAATGAAGTTCTTAATTTTAAACAAAGGGAGGGAGAAAATCTAAAAGATGCTTGGTATAGAATTTGCAACGCTCAAATTAAATCTGCTAGAAAGCAATCAACTTCTGTTCTTCTTCGCAATTTTTATGTAGGCGTCACGCCTTGGAATAGATATATTCTTGATACCATTACCGGAGGAAATTTCTTGGGTAGCCATACTTTTGATTCTTATAATGCTATGATAGATTTGTTTGACCCACCACCTCTTTTGGTAAATGGAACTATTTTAACTTTGGAACATGTGATGCAACGGCTGGAAATTATTGAAAATAAAGTTGCCACCATAGAGTTGATTGAAAATTTGGATAGAAAGATCCACAACCAAATTACCCAATATGGATCTAAGGTAGGAGTTGCTCTTAAAAACTTTAAAGAAAAGGAACCTATGGTTAATGAAAGAATAGATCAAGATTCCACTAGAATTGATAAAATTGAGGATATTACTACCAACCTAGGGTCTGCCTTTTCTTCCGTGAAAAACACTCCTTCTAATGCTAAGATTGCTAAATTGATGCATGTTCCTAAAAATAAGGGTGAAACTTCTAGTAAGGGTAATGCTGATCTCAAATCTATAAGTGTTCACCCCAACTTTCTTGCTATCCTTAAGGAACCTTTTGCTACAAATGATTTTCTCGATTTTGTACCTAGGAGTTTGATAATTAATAAAAAGAAAGAAACTCCTAAGGGTTATAGGTGTTTTATTTAAGAATTGCCTACCAAAGATGGCAATATCTAGATCTATCCTTGCTTTTATGCCTAGCTAGGGGCGGTAAACGATAGCGCTTGTTGGGAGGCAACCCAATTTTATTTTTGTTGGGGAACGTAGTAATTTCAAAAATTTCCTACGCACACGCAAGATCATGGTGATGCATAGCAATGAGAGGGGAGAGTGTGTCCACGTACCCTCATAGACCGTAAGCGGAAGCGTTAGCACAACGCAGTTGATATAGTCGTACGTCTTCACGATCCGATCGATCAAGTACCGAACGCACGGCACCTCCGAGTTCAGCACACGTTCAACTCGATGACGTCCCTCGAACTCTGATCCAGCCGAGCTTTGAGGGAGAGTTCTGTCAGCACGACGGCGTGGTGACGATGACGATGTTCTACCGACGCAGGGCTTCGCCTAAGCACCACTACGATATTATCGAGGTGGATTATGGTGGAGGGGGGCACCGCACACGGCTAAGAGATCCAAGGGATCAATTGTTGTGTCTTTGGGGTGCCCCCTCCTCCGTATATAAAGGAGTGGAGGAGGGGGGAGAGGGCCGGCCCCTATGGCGCGCCCTGGAGGAGTCCTACTCCCACCGGGAGTAGGATTCCCCCCTTCCAAGTAGTAGGAGTAGGAGTCAAGGAAAGGGGAGACAGAAGAGAAGGAAGGAGGGGGCGCAGCCCATCCCCCTAGTCCAATTCGGACTAGGCCTTGGGGGGGGGGGCACGCAGCCTCCTATCTCTTTCCCCTAAAGCCCAATAAGGCCCATATACTCCCCGGCGAATTCCCGTAACTCTCCGGTACTCCGAAAAATACCCGAATCACTCGGAACCTTTCCGATGTCCGAATATAGTCGTCCAATATATCGATCTTTATGTCTCGACCATTTTGAGACTCCTCGTCATGTCCTCGATCTCATCCGGGACTCCGAACTACCTTCGGTACATCAAAACACATAAACTCATAATATAACCGTCATCGAACTTTAAGCGTGCGGACCCAACGGGTTCGAGAACTATGTAGACATGACCGAGACATATCTCCGGTCAATAACCAATAGCGGAACCTGGATGCTCATATTAGCTCCCACATATTCTACGAAGATCTTTATCTGTCAAACCGCATAACAACATACGTTGTTCCCTTTGTCATTGGTATGTTATTTGCCCGAGATTCGATCGTCGGTATCTCAATACCTAGTTCAATCTCGTTACCGGCAAGTCTCTTTACTCGTTCCGTAATACATCATCCCGTAACTAACTCATTAGTTACAATGCTTGCAAGGCTTATAGTGATGTGCATTACCGAGTGGGCCCAGAGATACCTCTCTGACAATCAGAGTGACAAATCCTAATCTCGAAATACACCAACCCAACAAGTACCTTCGGAGACACCTGGAGAGCACCTTTATAATCACCCAGTTACGTTGTGACGTTTGGTAGCACACAAAGTGTTCCTCTGGTAAATGGGAGTTGCATAATCTCATAGTCATAGGAACATGTATAAGTCATGAAGAAAGCAATAGCAACATACTAAACGATCAAGTCCTAAGCTAACGGAATGGGTCAAGTCAATCACATCATTCTCCTAATGATGTGATCCCGTTAATCAAATGACAACTCATGTCCATGGCTAGGAAACTCAACCATCTTCGATTAACGAGCTAGTCAAGTAGAGGCATACTAGTGACACTATGTTTGTCTATGTATTCACACATGTATTATGTTTCCGGTTAATACAATTCTAGCATGAATAATAAACATTTATCATGAAATAAGGAAATAAATAATAACTTTATTATTGCCTCTAGGGCATATTTCCTTCAGTCTCCCACTTGCACTAGAGTCAATAATCTAGTTCACATCGCCATGTGATTTAACATCAATAGTTCACATCTTTACGTGGTTAATACCCATAGTTCACATCGATATCTGACCAACACCCAAAGGGTTTACTAGAGTCAGTAATCTAGTTCACATCGCTATGTGATTAACACCCAAAGAGTACTAAGGTGTGATCATGTTTTGCTTGTGAGATAATTTTAGTCAACGGGTCTGTCACATTCAGATCCGTAAGTATTTTGCAAATTTCTATGTCTACAATGCTCTGCACGGAGCTACTCTAGCTAATAGCTCCCACTTTCAATATGTATCTAGATCGAGACTTAGAGTCATCTAGATCGGTGTCAAAGCTTGCATCAACGTAGCTTTTTACGACGAACTCCTTATCACCTCCATAACCGAGAAATATTTCCTTATTCCACTAAGGACAATTTTTGACCGTTGTCCAGTGATCTACTCCTAGATCACTATTGTATCCTCTTGCCTAACTCTTGGTGAGGTACACAATAGTTCTGGTACATAGCATAGCATACTTTATAGAACCTATGGCTGAGGCATAGGGAATGAATTTCATTCTCTTTCTATCTTCTGCCGTGGTCGGGCTTTGAGTCTTTACTCAATTTCACACCTTGTAACACAGGCAAGAACTCTTTCTTTGACTGTTCCATTTTGAATTACTTCAAAATCTTGTCAAGGTATGTACTCATTGAAAAACTTATCAAGCGTCTTGATCTATCTAGATCTTGATGCTCAATATGTAAGCAGCTTCACCGAGGTCTTTCTTTGAAAAACTCCTTTCAAACACTCCTTTATGCTTTGCAGAATAATTCTACATTATTTCCGATCCACATATACTTATCAGAAATGCTGTAGTGCTCCCACTCACTTTCTTGTAAATACAGGCTTCACTGCAAGTCTGTATAAAACTATATCCTTTGATCAACTTATCAGAGCGTATATTCCAACTCCGAGATGCTTGCACCAGTCCATAGATGGATCGCTGGAGCTTGCATATTTTGTTAGCACCTTTAGGATTGACAAAACCTTCTGTTACATCGTATACAACTCTTCTTTAATAAATCCATTAAGGAATGCTGGTTTGTTTATCCATTTGCCAGATTTCATAAAATGCGGCAATTTGCTAACATGATTCGGACATACTTAACCATAGATACGAGTGAGAAACTCTCGTCGTAGTCAACACCTTGAACTTGTGGAAAATCTTTTGCGACAATTCTAGCTTTGTAGATAGTAACACTACTATCAGCGCCCGTCTTCCTCTTGAAGATCCACTTAATCTCAATGGCTTGCCGATCATCGGGCAATTCCACCAAAGTCCATACTTTGTTTTCATACATGGATCCTATCTCAGAATTCATGGCCTGAAGCCATTTTGCGGAATCTGGGCTCATCATCGCTTCCTCATAGTTCGCAGGTTCGTCATGGTCTAGTAACATGACTTCCAGAACAGGATTAACGTACCACTCTGGTGCGTATCTCACTCTGGTTTACCTACGAGGTTCGGTAATAACTTGATCCGAAGCTTCATGATCATCATCATTAACTTCCTCACTAATTGGTGTAAGCATCACTGGAACTGATTTCAGTGATGAACTACTTTCCAATTCGGGAGAAGGTATAGTTACCTTATCAAGTTCTACTTTCCTCCCACTCACTTCTTTCGAGAGAAACTCCTTCTCTAGAAAGGATCCATTCTCTGCAACGAATATCTTGCCTTTGGATCTGTGATAGAAGGTGTACCCAACATTTTCTTTTGGGTATCTATGAAGAAGCACTTCTCTGATTTGGGTTTGAGCTTATCAGGTTGAAACTTTTTCACATAAGCATTGCAACCTCAAACTTTAAGAAACGACAGCTTAGGTTTCTTGCCAAACCATAGTTCATACGATGTCATCTCAACGGATTTAGATGGTGGCCTATTTAACGTGAATGTAGTTGTCTCTAATGCATAACCCCAAATCGATAGTGGTAAATCGGTAAGAGACATCATAGATTGCACTATATCCAATAAAGTACGGTTATGACGTTCGGACACACCATTATTGTCGTGGAATTGTCACGGCAGATGTCCTCAAGCTAGGACTTAGTCGTGGAGCCATCGCAGCTAGGAAGCTTGAAGGGGTTAAGCGGGACAAGGAACACAAGGGTTTATACTGGTTCGGCCCCTTACGGTGAAGGTAAAAGCCTACGTCCAGTTTGAGGTGGTATTGATTAGGGTTTCGATGACCAGGGAGCTTAACTGCTATGCCTGGTTCTCGATGAGATCTTTCTTGTCCCTAAACCGCTGCCGGGTCGTCCCTTTATATAGGGAGGCTGACGCCCAGCAGCTCTCAGAGTCCCGGCCGGCTCATAAGAGTGTTCGGCTCGGACTCTCAACTATTCTTGCCTTACACTACAAGTTCTACCATAATAATGATTGTCACTACGGGCCTTAAGCCATATCCGGGTCTTAAGCCCATCTTTGGCCCACCGTCTTCAAGCTTAGCGCCGGGCTTCTGGCAATGACCATATGAGTAACCCGGCCCCTCCTGGCGGGTGACTCTAAGGTCTATATCCTCAACATTAGGCCCCAGATTGACTTGAGCCGGCTCATGTCAATCTTCAATCTTTTCGACAGAAATTCTCCGGCTTACAATTATGTGAAGGCCATAACCCGGCGTGACGTCATCCTCCGGACTCCGGGTAATCCGCCGTGACGTCATCTTCCATTAAGCCCGTTTTTTACTCCACCAGATCCACAACAGATCTTATCTTTACTGCCATCCCGAAAATCGAGGCGTTTCATGGGGAGATAACCACGCCGCGGTCTCCTCGTTTCTCGCGCCCACTTATGAGCTCGCCCTTATAAATAGCCCGGCCCGACGGGCCTTCAGCCACTCTTCTCTTTCGTCTTCTTCCTCTCACTGCCCCCGTGCTGCTCGAGCTCCGCCGCCACCGCCGCGCCCCCGGTCTTCGTCAACCTTGGCCGCTGCATCACCCTGACTCGGTCCAGACAAACGGCGGCGACCTCCGCATCTCTTCAGCACTGGTAAGTCCTCGCTACCCCGTAGAACAGATCTGCAGTAGGGTTCGTCCGTGTTCGTCCGTGTTCTTCGCCGTCGCCCACAAGTTCTTCGGTAGTTTTCATTTTTACTGCCCTTCTTGATCTTAGACCTGCATAGACCTGCCGCGGTAGCTGTTTGGCACTCATTTCAGATGCAAGTAGATCTCTTTTGACTGCCTAAAGGCCCCATTCAAGCCCAAGAACTTCCCTCGCGTCTGTTTTTAGGTCTAGAAATTTTCTTTTTCAGCTGACCACTTGATCCAAATTATTTACCGCAATGTGTGAAACTTGTTTTCACCACACTTAGTAAAAAACTGCACTCGTTGAGCCATGGCGGTTTACATTTCCGGCTTAAAGAAAACACGCGCCGTAGAACCTTCCGACTTAAAGGAGACCATGCGCCATAGAACTTTCCTGCTCATCTGTGATATGGCCGTAGACAATCGAATTACTCTCAATACTTCAGGCGGCTTAAATAGCCCGGTGCACTTACGTATATGTCATTAGTCCCCTTCATAAGCCGCCACTTTAATATTGAACTGTAAATTTCCTCCGGCTTATAGTTAAACCGGACGTTTCCTTTTATCATAGGCTGCCGACTTTCACGATGCCTCCCAAAGCTCCTAAAGCCTCCATCACTTGCAATTGGATGAGGTCCAATGTCACCAACGAGACGTTAGCAGATTTTGTCAAGTCTGGCTACCTGCCTAAGAAGGACGTCATGTCCTACCGTGCCCCTGACCCGTCAGAAGAGAGACCACAACCAAAGGACGGGGAGGTAGTGATTTTTGCGGATCATATGAGCCGGGGCTTCGCACCGCCCGGCTCAAAGTTCTTCAGAGACGTGCTGAATTTCTTTGACCTGCGGCCTCAAGACATAGGACCCAACTCAGTGTCCAATATCTGCAACTTCCAAGTGTTCTGCGAGGTCTACCTTGGAGAGGAGCCCAGCCTTCTGCTCTTCAGAGAGCTCTTCTACCTGAACCGTCAGAATGAGTGCGCCAATGGGCCAAGTTTGAAGCTTGGTGGCATCTCCATTCAGTGGCGGAGGGACTGTCTTTTCCCTTACGCAGAACCGCCAAGCCACCCCAAAGACTGGAATCTGACGTGGTTCTACTGCCAAGACACGTCGCCGGCTGATGAGAGTCCGTTGCCCGGCTTTCGCCCATCGCGTCTGGAGCCGACTCACCCGCTGTCTGACAAGTTAACTCAGGCGGAACGCCAACCTCTGCTCCCCACCATCAAGAAGATCAAAGCTCTCCTGGGCAATGGTCTCAACGGAATCGACTTGGTCCAGGTCTGGATCTCCTGGCGGGTGATCCCATTGAGCCGTCGCCCCGGCTTAATGTGCGAGTACACAGGCCGAAAGGATGACCCCCAGAGACACAGCCGCAACGATCTTCCTGAAGATGTTGCAGAGGATATGACCAAGGCTCTCTTGAACGAGAGCCTGGCAGACTGCGGGAGGACCGGGTTAGCCCCCTTCTGCAAGACCAACCCAGCCCCAGCGGTAAGCCGCTGATCTGAACATCTTATCTTCTTCTGTATATAACTTTCATCCGAATCGTTTTAAGAAGTCATCATTGTATTTTTCAGGCTGATGACAAGTTTTGGCGGGTCAAATATGACCATGAGGCGGCCAAGAAGGCCAGAAAGGCGAAGAAAGCCGCCAAGAAAGCCGCCCCTCGCAAGAAAGGAAGTAGGCCTACTGCTTCAGAGCTAATGCAACTAAGCGACAGCTCCGAGTCAGAGGTAACCCCTGAGCCCGTAAGTCCTTGTTGTATTTGTTGTTTATTGCTGTCCGCCTTATCAATACTTGTTCATCGACAGGATGACACTGGCGCAAGTAACCCAGTGGTTGAAGAGGTAATGTCACTTTCCTCTGACTCGGAGCCCTTGCCAAGGCTGAAAGTCCGAAGGGTAACCCGGAAAGTAAGCTTTTCCAATCCTTTAGCTTATCAAGATCCTCAATTTATTTTGAAGCGACAGGTTCATGAAAGCCGACGGCACACCCGGACCAACAAAGACACTGACCTTTCCGCCGGGTTACCTGACGCATCGAGGAAACGCCGGACCGAGGTGATCTCAAAGTTGTACCCTTTCCATCCTTTGGCAGGTGTTATACGTCAACCACTCAACTCTTCTGACTCAAATTATCAGGAAACTTCCCCCTCTTCTGGCGACTCTATGCAGTCGAATCTTCCGGCTTTCAAGACCGTGCCCGGGTAATGATGACCATCCATGTTATACTTGCCTTTTACTTACACTTTTGTGCTTAATCTTTTTTGTCTTTTCAGTGCCCAAGCAAAACTCAGCAAAAGGGCGAAGAAGCACAAGCCGGTCGATGAGCCGGACTTGCCTGAGCCAGAGGCAGCCGCTCAAGAGCCGCCAGCTGCCTCTGCTCCTGAGGCCGCTGCTCCAACCAGCAAGCCCGTAACAGAAGCTTCTGTTAACCCGGAGGCCTCCAGCTCGGCTCAACCAGCAGATGACCCGGACGTGGTAATCACCCGGACGGAGTTTGTTGAGCCGGGGAGACCTACTGCGCTGGCCAAGTGCTCCGCCAAAGGGGAGCTGCTAGAGTCCCGCCGGGTTAACCTGGACCTCACCGACTACGCCAATTTGAACATTGGAGAGATCGTCTCCGGCTTCGTCAGCCAAGTGCACAAGAGCCGGGACGCAGAGATTGCCATGGTGAACCAGATCCAGCAGAAATCTGAGGTATTATTCTTCTGTCCTCTTACTTACTGCATAGTTACCTTTACCATGCTAGCCCCCAAGTCGACGACTTATGATTGAGTATGTTGTAGACTTAGGTTCCGGCTTACTTCCATGAGCCGGTAGTTTGTAGATAGGAACGTTCGATATGCATTAGCCCCCAAGTGCCAAGTGTCTCTGCTTGGAAAACGCTTGGGACTTTAAATGTGCATAGTAACTGTTCATGCCATAACCCAGAAATTTATGCAGGCTGCTGGCAAGAAGTTTGAGGCTGACATCTCTGATCTCAAGAACCGGCTGAAGATGCAAGAAATGGAGACCCGGAAGGCAAATGCCAAATTTGTGTCCAGCATCGCCGCGCAAGAAAAGCTGAAGACGGAGTTTGACGCTGAACGGAAGGCTTGGGCCGAAGAAAAGGTCGCGCTGGTGAACCGGGCTGAACAGGCGGAGAAGGCTCTCTCCGAGAAGACCGCCGAACTCTCCGGTTTAAAGCGCCGAGTGTCCCAGATGGTCGCCGCAATCTTCGGTAAGTCATTTCACCGGCTTTCATCAAGTTTAGAATTTTTATATCTAATAACTCATCCTTGTCGGCGGCTTATCTTATTCTGTTAAACAGGTCCCAGAAGTGCCAACCTCAACCAGAGTGTGGTAACCAAGCTGAAGGCTGTGTACACCCTGGTGGAGCAACTCTACACCGGGTCACAGCGTGCCTTGGCTGTGGTGGCCCTATCCAACGAGGTGCCGACTCACCTGGCGGAAGTCCTTTGCCGGCTCGCCGTTCTACCTCAACGTATCCAAGAGCTACGACGGGCCTCTGCAAGAGCCGGAGCGATCGCCGCGCTGAGCCGGGCCAAGGCGTTCCTTCCAGAGTTAGACCCGGCGGACATCGCCCTCGGCTATCCAAGTCTGAAGGAAGACGGCACCACCTTCGATCAGAAGGACTTCGCAGCTTGCGTGAAGGCCGTATGCCCGGTGGCCACTCTGATTGGCAATGATACAGATCTGACTAAGTATCAGCCGGGTTACGATGCAGAAAATCAGAGGATCCCTACTCCGCGCTATGAAGCCCTCAGCTTAATCCCGCCGGCTCGTCAGCACACCTTCGCCCCGGAGATTAACCTGGCCGGGTTAATTGACGAGGAAGCTCAATTCGAAGCTCTCAGCGGCATCGACTGGAAGTCATCAACTTTCCAGGTCTTGGGAACAGCCGGAGGAGAAGAGAGGGACGAGCCGGAGACTTCAACCCAGCAAGCGTCTTAACTCTGCGGGCGGCTTATAAAACAATTCTCCACCCTTTTGGACTCAATGAGTCTTGTAATAGAGTAGGACCAACACTTTTAACTCTGCCGTGCCATCGTGCACGCGTTGAATGCCGAAGTCCATTGAAGTTGTCTCCTTTATATTTCTCCGGGTCATGATTGATCATTCATTTTCCTTAAACTCAAAATAGTTGCCTTTAACTATCCTGCATAAAAGGACAAATCACAAGTCTCTAGGCGGCTTACCGCACTGAGAAGCATATGCTTTAGACATATAACCCGGAATATGAATCAAAAAAGACTGGCCCTCAATTATGTCCTTAATATAGCCGTAATAACACACTTAGCGGCCTGCAAGTATACTTCCGGTTTAGATAACCCGGGTAATAAGGTTGGTACCTTAATTCCGGTTTACCTGTCTTAACACTGTAAATCAACGTTAAGCCGGCAAAGTGAGACCCGGCTGTACACACTTTGAAATAATCAAAAGAAACTTGCTATAAAGCAGAAGAACTGAGGGGCTTCCGGTTCAAATACGACCAGAGACCCGGCCCAAAGGGGTTATGCTAGGACTCGAATACGATCATATAGCCCCCAGTGGGTGTGGCGATGCCAATCAAGAGGGTACCGACAGCTATGTTCTCTTTGGTTCGAATACGACCCATGTTTGAACAGGAAGCCCCCAAATGACTTAAAATTGTTTAACGACGCTGATTCGAATACGATCCACGTCGGTTCTCAAAGAGGATAAACTATGATTCAAATATGATCAAAGAAAACTCCCCGATGAGCTCGGCACTTTGCCAATCAAATGGGTATCGACAGCTATGTTCTCTTTGGTTCGAATACGACCTATGTTTGAACAGGAAGCCCCCAAGTGACCTTATTACCTATGGCTAGATTCGAATACGATCACAAGCCGGATCCTCCTTCAAGTTATCATGTTAATCTTGCAATGAAAACAACACGTGCATATTTGGAGGAGAAAAAGGACAGAGGTCCTGCTTTATTGCTTATCATAATATATACATGGCTGAGAGAAATATGTACATTATGAGAGCCGGTGGCTCAAGTGTAGTAAGGCCGAAGCTGAGCTATGTTCCACGGCCGACGGGTCTCTTCCTCCGACTTACGTGAATCTTTGTGCTCCCGAATGTCAATGAGGTAATATGACCCGTTGTGCAAATTCTTGCTGACCACAAAGGGCCCTTCCCAAGGTGGAGATAGCTTGTGCGCATCGGTTTGATCTTGGATGAGCCGGAGCACGAGATCGCCTTCCTGGAAGACCCAGGATTTAACCCGGCGACTATGATAACGGCGCAGGTCTTGTTGGTAAATCGCTGAGCGAGCTGCTGTCACATCACGTTGTTCGTCCAACAAGTCAAGAGCATCTTGGCGCGCCTGTTCATTATCCGCCTCAACATAAGCCACCACTCGAGGCGAGTCATGACGGATGTCACTGGGGAGGACTGCTTCTGCCCCATAAACCATGAAGGAAGGCGTGAAACCTGTAGACCTGTTAGGAGTAGTGTTGATGCTCCATAACACGGAGGGCAACTCCTCCACCCAACAACCCGGCGTCCGCTGCAAAGGGACCAAAAGCCGGGGCTTAATGCCCTTCAGAATCTCCTGATTAGCTCGCTCAGCTTGACCATTGGATTGAGGATGAGCCACCGAGGAAACATCAAGTCGGATATGCTCTCGTTGACAAAACTCTTCCATGGCGCCTTTGGATAGATTGGTGCCATTGTCAGTTATAATGCTGTGCGGAAAGCCAAAGCGAAAAATCACCTTTTTCATAAATTGAACCGCCGTGGCTGCATCACACTTGCTAACTGGCTCCGCTTCCACCCACTTGGTAAATTTGTCAACTGCTACCAAGAGGTGAGTCTTCTTATCCTTGGACCTTTTAAAAGGCCCAACCATATCAATCCCCCAGACCACAAAGGGCCAAGTAATTGGGATCATCCTCAGCTCCTGAGCCGGCACATGAGCCCGTCGTGAGAACCTTTGGCAACCATCACATTTACTGACCAAGTCCTCCGCATCAGCATGAGCCGTCAGCCAATAAAAACCATGGCGAAAAGCCTTGGCCACAAGAGACTTTGAGCCGGCGTGATGGCCACAATCCCCTTCATGAATCTCACGCAAGATCTCTTGACCTTCCTCCGGGGAGACACAACGCTGAAACGCTCCGGTAACACTGCGGTGATGCAACTCGCCATTGATAACAATCATTGACTTAGCCCACCGGGTTATTTGTCTAGCCAAAGTTTCATCCTCAGGCAACTCACCCCGGATCATGTAAGCCAAATAGGGCATTGTCCAGTCCGGTATGATGTGGAGAGCCGCCACCAGTCGCGCCTCCGGGTTAGGGACGGCCAAGTCTTCCTCTGTAGGCAGCTTAACAGAAGGATTATACAGGACATCCAGGAAAGTATTAGGCGGCACCGGCTTTCGCTGAGTGCCTAGCCGGCTCAGAGCATCAGCCGCCTCATTCTTCCTGCGATCAATGTGCTCTACTTGGTAGCCCTGAAAGTGCCCAGCAATGGCATCAACTTCGCGGCGATAAGCCGCCATGAGAGGGTCCTTAGAGTCCCACTTGCCTGATACTTGTTGAGCCACCAAGTCTGAGTCACCGAGACACCTTACCCGGCTCAAGCTCATCTCCTTAGCCATCCGAAGACCGTGGAGCAAGGCCTCGTACTCAGCCGCATTGTTAGTGCAAGGAAACATCAACTGTAGCACATAATGGAACTTGTCGCCTTTAGGGGAAGCCAATACAACTCCAGCCCCCGAGCCCTCCAACTGCCTGGACCCATCGAAGTGAATAGTCCAATATGTGTTATCCGGCTTTTGCTCGGGTACTTGTGACTCTGTCCAATCGTTGATGAAATCCACCAAGGCCTGAGATTTAACAGCAGTGCGTGGCACGTATTTCAGACCATGGGGTCCGAGCTCTATAGCCCACTTAGCCACTCTCCCTGTGGCCTCTCTGTTTTGAATGATATCACCAAGAGGGGCAGAGATGACCACAGTGATAGGATGACCCTGGAAATAATGCTTAAGCTTCCGGCTTGCCATGAACACACCATAAACAAGCTTCTGCCAATGTGGATACCGTTGTTTGGACTCGATAAGCACTTCGCTGACATAATAAACCGGCCGCTGAACCGGATGCTCCTTACCCTATTCCTTGCGCTCCACCACCACAGCCACACTGACGGCTCGTGTGTTTGCCGCCACGTACAGTAATAAGGGCTCCTTATCGACCGGAGCAGCAAGGACTGGGGGCTCTGCCAACTGCTTCTTCAAATCCTCAAAAGCGGTATTAGCTGCATCATTCCAGACAAAGTTATCAGTTTTCTTCATCAACTGATATAATGGCATGGCCTTCTCACCCAAACGGCTTATAAACCGGCTTAAAGCAGCGATGCGACCCGCCAAGCGCTGAACGTCATTTATACACGCCGGCTTAGCCAGGGAGGTGATGGCCTTGATCTTCTCCGGGTTAGCTTCAATGCCTCTGTCAGAAACCAAAAAACCCAAGAGTTTGCCTGCAGGAACACCAAAAACACACTTGGCCGGGTTAAGGATCATCTTGTAGACCCGGAGATTATCAAAGGTTTCCCTTAAATCATCTATCAGGGTTTCCTCTTTTATGGATTTAACCACAATATCGTCCACATAAGCATGAACATTGCGCCCAATCTGGTTATGAAGACAGTTCTGTACACAACACTGATAAGTCGCCTGTGCACACTTGAGTCCAAAAGGCATAGACACATAGCAGAAGGCTCCAAAGGGAGTGATGAACGCCGTCTTCTCCTGGTCCTTAACTGCCATTTTAATCTGATGATATCCAGAATAAGCGTCCAAGAAACTTAAGCGCGCGCAACCTGCCGTAGCATCAATAATTTGATCAATATGGGGAAGGGCAAAAGGATCAGCCGGACACGCCTTGTTTAAGTCCGTGTAGTCCACACACATCCGCCAAGTGCCGTTCTTCTTGAGTACGAGCACCGGGTTAGCTAACCATTCTGGGTGAAAGACTTCAACAATAAACCCGGCCGCTAAGAGCCGGGCCACCTCTACACCAATAGCTTTCCGCCTCTCTTCATTAAACCGCCGAAGGAACTGCCTGACCGGCTTAAATTTCGGATCAACATTGAGAGTGTGCTCAGCGAGTTCTCTAGGTACACCTGGCATGTCAGAAGGTTTCCATGCGAAGATGTCCCTATTCTCACGGATGAACTCGATGAGCGCGCTTTCCTATTTTGGATCCAGATTGGCACTGATGCTGAACTGCTGAGATGAATCTCCTGGAACAAAATCAACAAGCTTAGTTTCATCAGCTGACTTAAATTTCATCGCCGGCTCATTTTCCGTAGTCGGCTTTTTCAGAGAGGTCATATCTGTTGGGTCGACATTGTCTTTGTAAAACTTCAACTCCTCTATTGCACAAACAGATTCTGCATAAGCTGCATCGCCTTCCTCACACTCCAGAGCCACTTTCCGGCTGCCGTGAATCGTAATGGTCCCATTGTGACCCGGCATCTTGAGCTGTAAGTACACATAACACGGCCGTGCCATGAACTTGGCGTAAGCCGGCCGCCCAAATATGGCATGGTATGGACTTCTTATCTTAACCACCTCAAAGGTCAATTTTTCCACCCTGTAGTTGTTCTCATATCCAAAGGCCACTTCCAACTCGATCTTGCCGACTGGATAAGCCGACTTACCAGGTACCACACCATGGAAAATAGTGTTTGATTGGCTGAGATTCTTATCAATCAACCCCATACGACGAAATGTCTCATAATAGAGGATGTTGATGCTGCTGCCGCCATCCATGAGCACCTTAGTGAACTTATATCCTCCCACCTGAGGAGCCACCACCAGGGCCAAGTGACCCGGATTATCCACCCGGGGAGGGTGATCCTCCCTACTCCACACTATAGGCTGCTCAGACCACCGCAAGTAGCGTGGAACCGCCGGCTCAACAGCATTCACAGCCCTCTTATGAAGCTTCTGATCTCGCTTGCACAGACTGGTGGTAAACACATGATATTGTCCACCGCTAAGCTGCTTTGGATTGGTCTGATAACCCCCTTACTGCTGTTGATTACCCTGGCCAGACTGCTGGTTAAAGCCCCCTTGACCGTTCTGAGGATTAGAATTTGAGCCGCCGCCCGGGCCATGAAAGCCACCGGCGCCTGAGCTGCCGCCCGGGCCGTTGTAATTTTTAAAGGCCTTCATGATTGCACAATCCTTCCATAGATGGGTAGCTGGCTTCTCTCTAGAGCCATGCCTTGGACAAGGCTCATTCAACAGCTGCTCCAGCGTCGGGCCTGACCCGCTGGCTCGGGGAGGGGCCTCCCCTTGCGTCGCTGGTTATTACCTTGTGAGCTGGCATTGGCTACAAACTCTAGGCTGCCATCGGCCTTGCGCTTGCCTCCTCCTTGGTTTCCCGGGTTATGCTGAGGACCCTTGCCATTGCCATTCTTCTTTCCCTTCCCTGCCCTTTCATCATCTGAAGGGGGATCCTTGGTACCATCAGAATCGGCGTACTTGACAAGAGCCGCCATTAGTGTACCCATATCATTGCAGTCGCGCTTAAGCCGCCCGAGTTTCATCTTCAGGGGCACGAAACGACAATTCTGCTCCAACATTAAAACCGCAGAGCCGGCATCCATCTTATCTGATGAATGTATGATCTCCTTGACCCGGCGAACCCAATGCGTCGTGGATTCACCCTCCTGCTGCTTACAGTTAGTCAAATCCACAATTGACATAGACTGCCTACAAGTATCCTTGAAGTTTTGGATGAATCGGGCTTTCAGCTCAGCCCAAGACCCGATGGAATTTGGTGGTAGCCCTTTCAACCAAGTGCGGGCAGTCCCATCCAACATCATGGTGAAGTACTTGGCCATTGCCGCCTCACTGACCTCCAGTAGTTTCATCTTCAGGTTGTAAGTCAGCCGTGTAATTGGGCACCTTCCTAGGGCCTTTGAAGTCCTTGGGTAGACGTTCATTGCGGATAGCTGGCACTAAGCAAGGGACACTCCCAGTCCTGGTAGGGATACCTACATCGACGGACGTCGTCGGATAAGCCGGGGGAGTCTGGTAAGCCGTCAACTGAGGCATCTGCTCCGCCTCTTGCCGCGCTCTGTCTTGGTCTGCTGCGTGGAAGGCTCCATTATGAGCCGGGCCATGGCCAGGGGCGGGTCATGGCGTCGGACGTTACTTGAGCCGGTCGTTGAGACCATGTGTCTGCTGTAAGTCGGGCTCCGGCCTGGACGAGGGGTCGAGTGGATCCTGTCCCGGCTGTAGGAGTACGCCTCTTGCTGCGCCAGCGCTGTCTGAAGGAGTTCCCTGACCCGGCGGGTTTCAATAGCCGTCGGAGAGTCGCCGTCGACCGGGAGAGCCGCCAGCCGTGCTGCCGCGGCGACCATGTTCTCCAGCGGGTTATTATAATGACCCGGTGGTATTGGCACGCACTGAGGCGGGGCAGGGGGCACCTGGGGAGGCCCCATCACTTGTGGCTGAATAGGGGTCCCAGACCCGGGCACTATGACCCCTGGCGGGTTACTAGACCCTGCACCTGGCGTGTTGAAGAGGTTGCGTGGATCGTAAACCGGAGGGAGTCGAGATTGGGCCTTTTGATGCCTCCTTCTCATGACCTCATTGGACGCGTTTTGATCCATCGTGAGCCGGAAGGACTGCGCCTGGATCAACTGAGTTTGGGCGTCGAGAGCCGCCCTCTCCGCAGCCATCCTGATCCCCTCTGCTGCCAGATCCTCCTTAGCTTTCACTAGATCCAACTTTAGCTGTGCCACCTCCGCATCATGCTGAGCTTGATCCGCCGGGTCAACCGTGGCGGTTAACAGGGCCGTCATCTTGTCCGTGAGATCCATTAGCACCTGAGCCGGCGAGGGCACCGGGTTTCCTGCTCCAGCAGCAGGGTTCTGAACAGGCTGCGCACCGGCCATGAAGATTCCAACCCGGCTTGGCGGCTCAAACGGGTCCGGAATACTGTCACCATCGGAACAACCTATGAGCCTGCCATCTTGAAGTTGATACAGCGAGTTTGACTCATCTGTGGTCGACTCGCCATCAGAGCCGGCGGCCGTCTCATCACCGGATCCAGATCGATCAGAGAGCCCTCCATGGATACAGCCCACAAAAGCATGCCTTAAGGCAGGCGGGGCCCGGGCGGGTCGTGCACGCTGAGCCGTCTCGATGAGATCGGCGCAGAGATCCGGCTCAGGGCCCGGCTCACCAATCTTGCCAATGAAAACATGAATTCCGCCAAAGGGGACCCGGTACCCGTACTCAATTGAGCCGGTGTCGGGGCCCCTGTTTGCATCGTCGATGTAGAGCTTGCCGCGACGACTCTTGGTCATCCGGCCCCTAGCGTATCCCTTGAGCCCTTCGAAGCTGCCCTTCAAGAACTCAAATCCACCGTGCGCCAGCCCACGGTGGGCGCCAACTGTCGTGGAATTGTCACGGCAGATGTCCTCAAGCTAGGACTTAGTCGTGGAGCCATCGCAGCTAGGAAGCTTGAAGGGGTTAAGTGGGACAAGGAACACGAGGGTTTATACTAGTTCGGCCCCTTACGGTGAAGGTAAAAGCCTACGTCTACTTTGAGGTGGTATTGATTAGGGTTTCGATGACCAGGGAGCTTAACTGCTATGCCTGGTTCTCGATGAGATCTTTCTTGTCCCTAAACCGCTGCCGGGTCGTCCCTTTATATAGGGAGGCTGACGCCCAGCAGCTCTTAGAGTCCCGGCCGGCTCATAAGAGTGTCCGGCTCGGACTCTCAACTATTCTTGCCTTACACTACAAGTTCTACCATAATAATGATTGTAACTACGGGCCTTAAGCCATATCCGGGTCTTAAGCCCATCTTTGGCCCACCGTCTTCAAGCTTAGCGCCGGGCTTCTGGCAATGACCATATGAGTAACCCGGCCCCTCCTGGCGGGTGACTCTAAGGTCTATATCCTCAACAATTATGCTGTGGTGTTCCAGGTGGCATGAGTTTGTGAAACTATTCCACATTGTTTTAATTGAAGACCAAACTCGTAACTCAAATATTCTCCTCCACGATCATATCGTAGAAACTTTTATTTTCTTGTTACGATGATTCTCCACTTCACTCTGAAATTCTTTGAACTTTTTCAAATGTTTCAGACTTGTGTTTCATCAATTAGATATACACATATCTTCTCAAATCATCTGTGAAGGTCAAAAAATAATGATACTTGCCGCGAGCCTCAACACTCATCGGATCACATACATTAGTATGTATTATTTCCAATAAGTCAGTTGCTCGCTCCATTGTTCCAGAGAATGGAGTCTTAGTCATCTTGCCCATGAGGCATGGTTCGCAAGCATCAAGTGATTCATAATCAAGTGATTCCAAAAGTCCATCAGCATGGAGTTTCTTCATGCGCTTTACACCAATATGACCTAAACGGCAGTGCCACAAATAAGTTGCACTATCATTATTAACTTTGCATCTTTTGGCTTCATTATTATGAATATGTGTATCACTACGATCGAGATCCAACAAACCATTTTCATTGGGTGTATGACCATAGAAGGTTTTATTCATGTAAACAGAACAACAATTATTCTCTACCTTAAATGAATAACCGTATTGCAATAAACATGATCAAATCATATTTATGTTCAACGCAAACACCAAATAACACTTATTTAGGTTCAACACTAATCCCAAAAGTATAGGGAGTGTGCGATGATGATCATATCAATCTTGGAACCACTTCCAACATACATCGTCACTTCACCCTTAACTAGTTTCTGTTCATTCTGCAACTCCCGTTTCGAGTTACTACTCTTAGCAACTGAACTAGTATCAAATACTGAGGGGTTGCTATAAACACTAGTAAGGTACACATCAATAACATGTATATCAAATATACCTTTGTTCACTTTGCCATCCTTCTTATCCGCCAAATACTTGGGGCAGTTCCGCTTCCAGTGACCAGTCCCTTTGCAGTAGAAGCTCTTAGTCTCAGGCTTAGGTCCAGACTTGGGCTTCTTCACTTGAGCAGCAACTTGCTTCCCGTTCTTCTTGAAGTTCCCCTTCCTCCCTTTGCCCTTTTCTTGAAACTAGTGGTTTTGTCAACCATCAACACTTGATGCTTTTCTTGATTTCTACCTTCGTCGATTTCGGCATCACGAAGAACTCGGGAATCGTTTCTGTTATCCCTTGCATATTATAGTTCATCACGAAGTTCTAGTAACTTGGTGATAGTGACTAGAGAACTTTGTCAATCGCTATCTTATCTGGAAGATTAACTTCCACGTGATTCAAGCGATTGTAGTAAACAGACATTCTGAACACATGCTCACTAGTTGAGCTATTCTCCTCCATCTTGTAGGCAAAGTACTGTCAGAGGTCTCATACCTCTCGACACGAGCATGAGTATGAAATACCAATTTCAACTCTTGGAACATCTTATATGCTCCGTGGCGTTCAAAACATTTTTGAAGTCCCGGTTCTAAGCCGTAAAGCATGGTGCACTAAACTATCAAGTAGTCATCATACCGAGCTTTTGTCAAAACGTTCAAAACGTCTGCATCTGCTCTTGCAATAGTTCTGTCACCTAGCGGTGCATCAAGGACATAATTCTTCTGTTCAGCAATGAGGTTAATCCTCAGATCACGGACCAAGTCCGCATGATTGCTACTAACATCTTTCAATTTAGTTTTCTCTAGGAACATATATAAAACATAGGGAAGCAACAACGTGAGCTATTGATCTACAACATAGATATGCTAATACTACCAGGACTAAGTTCATGATAAATTAAAGTTCAATTAATCATATTACTTAAGAACTCCCACTTAGATAGACATCCCTCTAATCCTCTAAGTGATCGCGTGATCCATATCAACTAAACCATGTCCGATCATCACGTGAGATGGAGCAGTTTTAATGGTGAACATCACTATGTTGATCATATCTACTATATGATTCACGCTCGACCTTTCGGTCTCAGTGTTCCGAGGACATATCTGTTATATGCTAGGCTCGTCAAGTTTAACGTGAGTATTCCATGTGTGCAACTGTTTTGCACCCATTGTATTTGAACGTAGAACCTATCACACCCGATCATCACGTGGTGTCTCAGCACGAAGAACTTTCGCAACGGTGCATACTCAGGGAGAACACTTATACCTTGATAATTTAGTCAGGGATCATCTTATAAAGCTACCACCAAACTAAGCAAAATAAGATGTATAAAAGATTAAAACATCACATGCAATCAAAATATGTGACATGATATGGCCATCATCATATTGTGCCTTTGATCTCCGTCTTCAAAGCATCATCATGATCTCCATCGTCACCGGCATGACACCATGATCTCCATCATCTTCATCTATATCAATGTGTCGTCACATAGTCGTCTCGCCAACTATTGCTCTTGCAACTATTTCTATCGCATAGCGATAAAGTACAGTAATTATTTGGCGCTTGCATCTTATGCAATAAAGAGACAACCATAAGGCTTTTGGCAGTTGCCGATAACTTCAACAAAACATGATCATCTCATACAACAACTTATATCTCATCACGTCTTGACCATATCACATCACAACAAGCCTTGCAAAAACAAGTTAGACGTCCTCTACTTTGTTGTTGCAAGTTTTACGTGGCCGCTACGAGCTTAGCAAGAACCGTTCTTACCTACGCATCAAAAACCACAACGATATTTCGTCAAGTTAGTGCTGTTTTAACCTTCACAAGGATCGGGCGTAGCCACACTCGGTTCAACTAAAGTTGGAGAAACTGACACCCGCCAGCCACCTGTGTGCGAAACACGTCGGTAGAACCAGTCTCGCGTAAGCATACGCGTAATGTCGATCCGGGCCGCTTCATCCAACAATACCGCGGAACCAAAGTATGACATGCTGGTAAGTAGTATGACTTGTATCGCCCACAACTCACTTGTGTTCTACTCGTGCATATTACATCAACGCATAAAACCTGGCTCGGATGCCACTGTTGGGGAACGTAGTAATTTCAAAAATTTCCTACGCACACGCAACATCATGGTGATGCATAGCAACGAGAGGGGAGAGTGTGTCCACGTACCCTCGTAGACCGTAAGCGGAAGCGTTAGCACAACGCGGTTGATGTAGTCGTACGTCTTCACGATCCGACCGATCAAGTACCGAACGCACGGCACCTCCGAGTTCAGCACACGTTCAACTCGATGACGTCCGTCGAACTCCGATCTAGCCGAGCTTTGAGGGAGAGTTCCGTCAGCACGACGGCGTGGTGACGATGATGATGTTCTACCAACGCAGGGCTTCGCCTAAGCACCGCTACGATATTATCGAGGTGGATTATGGTGGAGGGGGGCACCGCACACGGCTAAGAGATCCAAGGGATCAATTGTTGTGTCTTTGGGGCGCCCCCTCCTCCGTATATAAAGGAGTGGAGGAGGGAGGAGAGGGCCGACCCCTATGGCGCGCCCTGGAGGAGTCCTACTCCCACCGAGAGTAGGATTCCCCCCTTCCAAGTAGTAGGAGTAGGAGTCAAGGAAAGGGGAGAGAGAAGAGAAGGAAGGAGGGGGCGCAGCCCCTCCCCCTACTCCAATTCGGACTAGGCCTTGGGGGGGCACAGCCTCCTATCTCTTTCCCCTAAAGCCCAATATGGCCCATATACTCCCCGGCGAATTCCCGTAACTCTCCGGTACGCCGAAAAATACCCGAATCACTCGGAACCTTTCCGATGTCCGAATATAGTCGTCCAATATATCGATCTTTACGTATCGAGTATTTCGAGACTCCTCGTCATGTCCCCGATCTCGTCCGGGACTCCGAACTACCTTCGGTACATCAAAACACATAAACTCATAATATAACCGTCATCGAACTTTAAGCGTGCGGACCCTACGGGTTCGAGAACTATGTAGACATGACCGAGACATATCTCCGGTCAATAACCAATAGCGGAACCTGGATGCTCATATTGGCTCCCACATATTCTACGAAGATCTTTATCGGTCAAACCGCATAACAACATACGTTGTTTCCTTTGTCATCGGTATGTTACTTGCCCGAGATTCGATCGTCGGTATCTCAATACCTAGTTCAATCTCGTTACCGGCAAGTCTCTTTACTCGTTCCGTAATACATCATCCCGTAACTAACTCATTAGTTACAATGCTTGCAAGGCTTATAGTGATGTGCATTACCAAGTGGGCCTAGAGATACCTCTCCGACAATCGGAGTGACAAATCCTAATCTCGAAATACGCCAACCCAACAAGTACCTTCGGAGACACCTGTAAAGCACCTTTATAATCACCCAGTACGTTGTGACGTTTGGTAGCACACAAAGTGTTCCTCTGGTAAACGGGAGTTGCATAATCTCATAGTCATAGGAACATGTATAAGTCATGAAGAAAGCAATAGCAACATACTAAACGATCAAGTGCTAAGCTAACGGAATGGGTCAAGTCAATCACATCATTCTCCTAATGATGTGATCCCGTTAATCAAATGACAACTCATATCCATGGCTAGGAAACTCAACCATCTTCGATTAACGTGCTAGTCAAGTAGAGGCATACTAGTGACACTATGTTTGTCTATGTATTCACACATGTATTATGTTTCCGGTTAATACAATTCTAGCATGAATAATAAACATTTATCATGAAATAAGGAAATAAATAATAACTTTATTATTGCCTCTAGGGCATATTTCCTTCAATTTTTAGTTTTTGCTTTTTGGTTCTGTTTAGCAATAAATCTTTGATCTAGCCTCTGGTTAGATCTGTTTTTGTGTTTTAATTAGTGTTTGTGCCAAGTTAAACCTATAGGATCTTCTTGGATGATAGTTATTTGATCTTGCTGAAAATTCCAGAAACTTTCTGTTCACGAAAACAATTGTTAAAAATCACCAGAACGTGATAAAATATTTATTGCAATTGCAGAAGATCAATAAACAAATTATCTAGGTCGTCCTATTTTGGTAGATTTTTCTGAGTTCCAGATGTTTGCGTTAGTTATAGATTACTACAGAATGTTCTGTTTTTGACAGATTCTGTTTTTCGTGTGTTGTTTGCTTATTTTGATGAATCTATGGCTAGTAAAATAGTTTATAAACCATAGAGAAGTTGAAATACAGTAGGTTCAACACCAATATAAATAATGAATGAGTTCAATACAGTACCTTGAAGTGGTGTTTTGTTTTCTTTCGCTAACGGAGCTCACGATATTTTCTGTTAAGTTTTGTGTTGTGAAGTTTTCAAGTTTTGGGTAAAAGATTTGATGGATTATGGAACATGGAGTGGAAAGAGCCTAATCTTGGGATGACCAAGGCACCCCAAGGTAAATCCAAGGACACCAAAAAGCCAAAGCTTGGGGATGCCCCGGAAGGCATCCCCTCTTTCGTCCTCAACCATCGGTAACTTACTTGGAGCTATATTTTTATTCACCACATGATATGTGTTTTGCTTGGAGCGTCTTGTGTGATTTGAGTCTTTGTTTGTTAGTTTTACACAATCATCCTTGCTGTACAAACCTTTTGAGAGAGACACACATGATTCGGAATTTGTTAGAATACTCTATGTGCTTCACTTATACCTTTTCAGTTATATAGTTTTTGCTCTAGTGCTTCACTTATACCTTTTAGAGCACGGCGGTGGTTGTATTTTATAGAAATTATTGATCTCTCATGCTTCACTTATATTATTTTGAGAGTCTTAAACAGCATGGTAATTTGCTTTAATTGTGAAATTAATCTTCCATATTGAGTTCATTGAATGTTATGAGAAGTTAGATACTTGATAAGTGTTTTGAGATATAAAGGTGGTAATATTAGAGTGTGCTAGTTGAGTAATTGTGAAATTGAAAAATACTTGTGTTAAAGTTGGCAAGTCCCGCAGCATGCACGTATGGTAAAAGTTGTGTGACAATTTTGACACATAGGTGTCCTTTTATTGCTTTCCTTATGAGTGGCGATCGGGGACGAGCGATGGTCTTTTCCTACCAATCTATCCCTCTAGGGTCATGCGTAGTAGTACTTTGCTTCGAGGGCTAATAAACTTTTGCAATAAGTATATGAGTTCTTTATGACTAATGTGAGTCCATGGATTATACGCACTCTCAACCTTCCACAATTTTCTAGCCTCTACGGTACCGCGCATTGCCCTTTCTCACCTTGAGAGTTGGTGCAAACTTCGTCGGTGCATCCAAACCCCGTGATATGATACGCTCTATCACACATAAGCCTCCTTATATCTTCCTCAAAACGGCCACCATACCTACCTATCATGGCATTTCCATAGCCATTCCTAGATATATTGCCATGCAACTTTCCACCGTTCCGTTTATTATGACACGCTTCATCATTGTCATATTGCTTTGCATGATCATGTAGTTGACATCGTATTTTGTGGCAAAGCCACTATTCATAATTTTTTCATACATGTCACTCTTGATTCATCGCATATCCCGGTACACCGCCGGAGGCATTCACCTAGAGTCATATTTTGTTCTAAGTATTGAGTTGTAATTGTTGAGTTGTAAATAATAAAAGTGTGATGATCATCATTATTAGAGCATTGTCCCATGTGAGAAAAGGATGACAGAGACTATGATTCCCCCAGAAGTCGGGATGAGATTTCGGACTAAAAAAAGAGGCCAAAGAAAAAAAGGCCCAAAAGAAAAAAAAAGAAAAAAAGAAAAAAAATGAGAGAAAAAGAGAGAAGGGACAATGTTACTATCCTTTTTCCACACTTGTGCTTCAAAGTAGCACCGTGATCTTCATGATAGAGAGTCTCCTATGTTGTCACTTTCATATACTAGTGGGAATTTTTCAGTATAGAACTTGGCTTGTATATTCCAATGATGGGCTTCCTCAAAATGCCCTAGGTCTTCGTGAGCAAGCAAGTTGGATGCACACCCACTTAGTTTCTTTTTTTGAGCTTTCACATATTTATAGCTCTAGTGCATCCGTTGCATGGCAATCCCTACTCCTCTCATTGACATCAATCGATGGGCATCTCCATAGCCTATTGATTAGCCGCGTCAATGTGAGACTTTCTACCTTTTTTGTCTTCTCTCATAACCCCCATCATTATACTTTACTCCACCCATAGTGCTATATCCATGGCTTGCGCTCATGTATTGCGTAAGAGTTGAAAAGGCTGAAGCGCGTTAAAAAGTATGAACCAATTGCTCGGCTTGTCATCGGGGTTATGCATGATGAGAACGTTTGTGTGAAAATATTGAAACATAGCCTAACTATATGATTTTGTAGGGATAAGCTTTCTTTGTCTATGTTATTTTGATAAGACATAATTGCTTGGTTAGCATGTTTGACGTATTATTGTTTTCATGTCAATATTAAACTTTTATCTTGAATCTTTCGGATCTAAATATTCATGCCACAATAAAAAGATTTACATTGAGAATTATGCTAAGAAGCATTCCACATCAAAAATTCTGTTTTTTTATCATTTACCTACTCGAGGACGAGCAGGAATTAAGCTTGGGGATGCTTGATACGTCTCCAATGTATCTATAATTTTTGATTGTTCCATGCTATTATATATTCTGTTTTGGATGTTTAATGGGCTTATTTATACACTTTATATTATTTTGGGGACTAACCTATTAACCGGAGGCCCAGCCCAAATTGCTGTTTTTTGCCTATTTCAGTGTTTCGTCGAAAAATAATATCAAACGGAGTCCAAACGGAATCAAACCTTCGGGAACGTGATTTTCGGAACAAACGTGATCCAGAGGACTTGGAGTGGACGTCAAGCAACAGACGAGGAAGCCAAGAGGTAGGGGGGCGCGCCTACCCCCCAGGCGCGCCCTCCACCCTCGTGGCTCCACCGACCTACTTCTTCCTCCTATATATACCTACGTACCCCAAACCATCAGAAGCGACCACGAAAACCTAATTCCACCGCCGCAACCGTCTGTACCCGTGAGATCCCATCTTGGGTCCTTTTCCGGCGTCCTGCCGGAGGGGGCATTGATCACGGAGGGCTTGTACATCAACACCATAGCCTCTCCGATGATGTGTTAGTAGTTTACCTCAGACCTTCGGGTCCATAGTTATTAGCTAGATGTCTTCTTCTCTCTCTTTGGATATCAATACAAAGTTCTCCTCGATTCTCTTGGAGATCTATTCGATGTAATCTTCTTTTGCGGTGTGTTTGTCGAGATCCGATGAATTGTGGGTTTATGATCAAGATTATCTATGAACAATATTTGAATCTTCTCTGAATTCTTTTATGTATGATTGGTTATCTTTGCAAGTCTCTTCGAATTATCAGTTTGGTTTGGCCTACTAGATTGATCTTTCTTGCAATGGGAGAAGTGCTTAGCTTTGGGTTCAATCTTGCGGTGTCCTTTCCCAGTGACAGTAGGGGCAGCAAGGCACGTATTGTATTGTTGCCATCGAGGATAAAAAGATGGGGTTTATATCATATTGCATGAGTTTATCCCTCTACATCATGTCATCTTGCTTAAAGCGTTACTCCGTTCTTATGAACTTAATACTCTAGATGCATGCTAGATAGCCGTCGATGTGTGGAGTAATAGTAGTAGATGCAGAATTGTTTCGGTCTACTTGTCATGGACGTGATGCCTATATACACGATCATACCTAGATATTCTCATAACTATGCTCAATTCTATCAATTGCTCGACAGTAATTTGTTCACCCACCGTAATACTTATGCTATCTTGAGAGAAGCCACTAGTGAAACCCATGGCCCCCGGGTCTATTTTCCATGATATTAATCTCCCATTATTTCCATTACTGTTTACTTGCTTTCTTTACTTTTACTCTTTATCATAAAAAATACCAAAAATATTATCTTATCATCTCTATCAGATCTCACTCTCGTAAGTGACCGTGAAGGGATTGACAACCCCTTTATCGCGTTGGTTGTGAGGTTCTTATTTGTTTGTGTAGGTGCAAGGGACTTGAGCGTGACCTCCTACTGGATTCATACCTTGGTTCTCAAAAACTGAGGGAAATACTTACGCTACTTTACTACATCACCCTTTCCTCTTCAAGGGAAAAACTAACGCAGTGCTCACGATGTAGCAGGTTTCCCTAGGGGAGGGGCGGCGGCCACAGGGGAAACCCTAGATGGGTTTGGACGCCCCCACCCCTAGGAAACTTGCACCCTAAGCCGGGATGGGCGGCTGCCCTAGGGGAGGCGCCCCCACCTCTCCAGGTTACGTGAGATGGGGTGGGAGGGGCGCACAGCCCTTAGTGCGCGCTGATGTGCCCCCTCCCCTTGGTCCATAAGGCCCCCCAACGCTTGTCGGGGCCTTCGAAACACCTTTCGGACACGCTGGTCGTCAACCGGTACCCCCGAAACAATTCCGGACTCCAATACCCTTCGTCCAATATATCGATCTTCACCTCCGGATCATTCCGGAGTTCCTCGTCACGTCCGGGACGTCATCCGAGACTTCAAACAACCTTCGGTAACCACATACTATTCCCATTACAACTCTAGCATCACCGAACCTCAAGTGTGTAGACCCTATGTGTTGGGGATATACCCCGCGGTGTAACCCACCGGATGTATGACCCGGCTGGAGCGTGGCCACTCACTGGTGACCCGCCTGGAGCTTGGCGATTCACAGATAACCCGCCCGATGATGGCGTCTCATTAGTAACCCGGCGGGCGGGTCAGATGGACAACAAGGCCCAAAGCCCAGAAGGCCGGCTCACGTTATGATGGGTCGGCTTAAGAGGAAAGGGATGACGAATATTTCCTTTACGAGGAAGCAAGACCCGCACTTGTATTCAACTTGTAAGAGAAGATAGACTATTCCTAGTTCTACTAGGACTCCACATGTAACCCGCCCCTCTAACTTATATAAGGAGGGGCAGGGTTCCCCAAAGAGGGACAAGAAACAAGAAACAATATCTAGGGCTAGACACAAGAGCCGGTTTACGGCGACTCCCTCGTGATGATAATGAGACCTAGCCACAAACAACATGTAGGGTTGTTACCGGATGATGTTTCCCGGGGCCCGAAGCTGTCTAAACCCTTGTCTTGTGTGTTGATCCTCCCTACGTCTCTCGTCTCACTCAACCCCTCTCAAGCTACCACATAGATGCGTTGGCCTCGCGACTAAGTCCTGACACTAAGGACATCTGCCGTGACAAAACCACGACACTATGGGTTCGGGAACCATGCAGACATGACCGCGACACCTCTCTGGCCAATAACCAATAGCGGGATCTGGATACCCATATTGGCTCGCACATTTTCCAAGATAATCTCATCGGATGAACCACGATGTCGGGAATTCAATCAATCCCGTATACAAATCCCTTTGTCTATCGGTATGTTACTTGCCCGAGATTCGATCGTCGGTATCCCCATACCTTGTTCAATCTTGTTACCGGCAAGTCTCTTTACTCGTTCCATAACACATGATCCCATGACTAACTCCTTAGTCACATTGAGCTCATTATGATGATGCATTACCGAGTGGGCCCAGAGATACCTCTCCGTCATACGGAGTGACAAATCCCAGTCCTGATTCGTGCCAACCCAACAGACACTTTCGGAGATACCTGTAGTGCACCTTTATAGTCACCCAGTAGCGTTGTGACGTTTGATACACCCAAAGCATTCCTCCGGTATCCGGGAGTTGCACAATCTCATGGTCTAAGAAAATGATACTTGACATTAGAAACACTCTAGCAAACGAACTACACGATCTTGTGCTATGCTTAGGATTGGGTCTTGTCCATCACATCATTCTCCTAATGATGTGATCCCGTTATCAATGGCATCTAATGTCCATGGTCAGGAAACCACAACCATCTATTGGTCAACGAGCTAGTAAACTAGAGGCTCACTAGGGACATATTGCGGTCTATGTATTCACACACGTATTACGGTTTCCGGTTAATACAATTATAGCATGAACAATAGACAATTATCATGAACAAGGAAATATAATAATAACCATTTTATTATTGCCTCTAGGGCATATTTCCAACAGTCTCCCACTTGCACTAGAGTCAATAATCTAGTTACATTGTGATGAATCAAACACCCATAGAGTACTGGTGCTGATCATGTTTTGCTCGTGGAAGAGGTTTAGTCAACGGGTCTGCAACATTCAGATCCGTATGTACTTCGCAAATCTCTATGTCATTGTAGATGCTGCTTCCACGCTCCACTTGGAGCTATCCCAAATGGTTGCTCCACTATATGTATCCGGTTTGCTACTCGGAGTCATCTGGATAGCTGTTAAAGCTTGCATCGACGTAACCCTTTACACCGAACTCTTTATCACCTCCATAACTGAGAAACATTTCCCTATTCCTCTAAGGACAATTTTGACCACTGTCCAATGATCCACTCCTGGATCACTCTTGTACCCCCTTGCCAGACACGTGGCAAGGCACATATTAGGTGCGGTACACAGCATGGCATATCGTATAGAGCCTATGGCTAAGGCATAGGGGACGACCTTCGTCCTTTCTCTTTCTTCTGCCGTGGTCGAGCTTTAAGTATTAACTTCACACCTTACAACTCAGGAAAGAACTCCTTCTTTGACTGATCCATTTTGAACTCCTTCAAAATCATGTCAAGGTATGTGCTTTGTGAAAGTCTTATCAGGCGTCTTGATCTATCTCTATAGATCTTGATACCCAATATGTAAGTAGTTTTACCCAGGTCTTCCTTTGAAAAACTCCGTTCAAACAACCCTTTATGCTCTCCAGAAATTCTACATCATTTCCGATCAACAATATGTCATCCACATATACTTATCAGAAATGTTGTAGTGCTCCCACTCACTTTCTTGTAAATACAAGTTTGTTGCAAACTTTGTATAAACCCAAAAGTTTTGATCACCTCATCAAAGCGTATGTTCCAACTCCGAGATGCTTGCTCTAGTCCATAGAAGGGTCGCTGGAGCTTGCATACCTTTTAGCATCCTTAGGATCGACAAAACCTTCTGGTTGTATCAGATACAGCCTTTCCTCACGGAAACTGTCAAGGAAACTTTGTTTTGACATCCATCTGCTAGATTTTGTAAATGAAAATGCAGCAACTGCTAACATAATTCTAACAGACTTTAGCCTCGCTATGATTGAGAGAGTCTCATCACAGTCAACTCCTTGAACTTGTCGGAAACCTTTTTGAGACAAGTCGAGCTTCATAAATGGTGACATTACCATCAGCGTCTATTTTCTTCTTAAAGATCCATTTATTCTCAATGGCTTGCCGATCTTCGGGCAAGTCCACCAAAGTCCATACTTTGTTCTCATACATGGATCCTATCTCGGATTTCATGGCTCCTAGCCAGTTTTTGGAATCCGGGCCCACCATCGCTTCTCCATAGCTCGTAGGTTCATCGTTGTCCAACAACATGACCTTTAAGACAGGGTTACCACTCAGAAGTTGTACGCACCCTTGTCGACCTACGAGGTTCGATAGTAACTTGATCTGAAGCTCCATGATCATCATCATTAGCTTTCTCTTCAACTAACGTAGGTGCCACAGAAACATCTTTCTGTGCCGCGCTACCACTGGTACACGTCGGTGCTATACAAACAGTTTTTAACCCCTTTTCGTGACGGCGTTCGGAACCGTCACCTAGTGAGTGACTGTGATAGGGGGTCCTTCCCACACGACCTAGAAACCGTCGGGGATATGCCCTCCTGGCACACACGCTCGGAGAAATGAGGTCGTGTGCGATCGGTGAGCGACCAGATACGGTTATACGTACAGTAGTGCTAAAAAATACAATTATACAGGCGAAATCGTTTCCAGTCATAAGTACATCCCACATAGTCAGTCCCCGCTTAACGTTTCCGTTTGTATATACATCCCACACAGTCACTCTAAGGAAAACGTTTGCGCAAGGTGGCGTAACGCAAACAATTTTCGAGAGAATGTCGTGTGTGATTGTTCATTGATCCAACACGGTTTATTGCTAGAAACTGTGTGCGTTGCCAGAGGTCATCGCCCACAGTGTTTTCTCAATAACCGTTTGCAGTAGGAAAACCCAATTAGCAGGCTAATTTCCCTATTGTTAATAATCCATTTACTAATCTAATTGACATTCATATTAATCACATAATATATTTCATTTCCATATTAAGGAAGCAGGATTTCATAATTGAAATACATCCGAGTACAACATGATATAGCTTCAACACTCAGCTACCCCATTACACAACTGCACCAGCACCAAGTTTCACATGCAACATCTAGAACCTTTTGAAATTAGCATCATAGACGGTACATAGACAGATGCATCTCATCTGGAAAACTGCTGAAGCGGAAGGCGAATATTGAGCCTTCATTCATGTTGAAGGTCTTTGCAACTTTAGGCCAGTGCATGTGGATGATTGACCGTCCATCCTTCGACCTCTTCAGAAACACTTCAATATTGAACTGCGGGGGTTGTATGAAAACTTTCCTCGCCTCCTGACCATAGAGGTGGTTTGGGAGGTATCATTAGTGAACCCTGAAAACAAGGATGTGCATAAATATCTTCTCTATATTGGAAATGGGCAAAGGAACAAAAAAAGGCAAGGTATAATAGTTAGTACCATCTTGTAAACCTTAGTGCTTCCCATTGTTTCCCTGCAACACATATAAGGTAGTTCGTCATCAGGTTAAGTAAGGGTTCACATGCTATCAGTAAAATATGTTGATGATAAATAAGCACATTGCAGATTCATCAGATTAATTCAAGACACATGGAAAACCCATTTATCCAAACCAAGCATGATTAAGAACTAGGAAATATAGCACTTGTATATGTTTCTCATGTATTAAGTGCAGCCAAATTCGATTTATTCCTCACATGGTATACAATAACAGAATGCAGCCACAACAATTGAACACCGCATTGCAGAATTGAACCAAGCAGTTAACTAAACACCACAACAAATGAACCAAACGTTAACTGAGCACCACATTGCACAATATAACATACTCCTAATAGAAGATCAGACAATTAACCAAACCAAGCATGCTTAACAACTTGGAAATATAGCAATTGTATTTGTTTCTCATGTATTTAGTACAGCCAAATTCGATTTATATCTCACATGGTATACAATAACAGAATGCAGCCACAACAATTGAACATCGCATTGCAGAATTGAACCAAGCAGTTAACTAAACACCACAACAAATGAGCCAAACGTTAACTAAGCACCACATTGCACAATATAACATACTCCTAATAGAAGATCAGACAGTTAACCAAACCAAGCATGCTTAACAACTTGGAAATATAGCAATTCTATTTGTTTCTCATGTATTTAGTACAGCCAAATTCGATTTATTTCTCACATGGTATACAATAACAGAATGCAGCCACAACAATTGAACATCGCATTGCAGAATTCAACCAAGCAGTTAACTAAACACCACAACAAATGAACCAAACGTTAACTGAGCACCACATTGCACAATATAACATACTCCTAATAGAAGATCGGACAGTTAACCAAACCAATCATGCTTGACAACTTGGAAAATTGCACCCTGAAGAATTGAACATCACATTTGCAGAATTGAACCAAACAGTTAACTGAACACCACATTGAACGACATATAGAACATATACTCTCGAGCAAAAAATTGCATGGTAAAAGTAGATAGCACAATCCACTAGAATTTGTTAAGGAAAGGCAGTAGCTAGCAAACTGAACATGGGTCCTTATAGTGAGCTAATAAGACAAGCTACCTCCTCATTGTCGGAGATATCGATGACGATTGGATCCTTGGACATGGAAGAGGGCAAGGCCTCCGCATCATGGGTGCCCTCGTCGTAGTGGTGAGTTGCCTGAGCCGCTCCAGGCACCAACCTGCTGGCTCTCGAGATGAGGGAAGCACGTGCACGCTGAGAAAACACCTCATAGTCTTCGTCGAAGGCACCGACGGTGGCCTCAAGAAAACACCACGAACTGTCGTTTAAAGCAGCCAACCGCGTCGTGGCGTTGGCATGCGAGGCGTCGATGGTGGCCTCGATGGCGAGGTGCTCCTCCAAGATCTAGGGTCGGCACGAATGGCAGCCATCGCGACCTCATTAGCGCGTGCGGCCGTGATTTGCTTCTCCGCTGCCAAATCCTCCTTGAGATCCTGGCTATACTGCGTGCACCATGGCTTAGGGCGGCGCTTATTTGGTGGAGGGGTCGGTGATTTGGGTGGAAGGTGTCGCGCTCGCGTCGGCGGTCGGGGCATCTGGGATGTGGAAGGAGGAGGATGGGGGTCGGGTGTGGATTACCTGCCTAGATAGGCGAGGCCGAGCAGCGTGAAGGAGGGTCGTCGGTGAGGAGGCGGCGCTGCAAGCAAGGAGTGAAGGTTTGAACTTGGAAAGGAAGGCGGAAACAGGGGAAATGTTGCTTTTGGTAAGGGGGAGGGGTCGGGGAGGTAGATATTTCCGCGGAAGCCGAAAATTTGGAATCGCTTCAGCGAAAAAACTGGAGCAGTGTCATCAGACATGGTCCCTTATTCAGAGCGGGCTATGGACTGTAGCCGTCGCACCTTCTCGCATAAGCCGTATGCGTACTATACTCCGATGGTGCTCCAAGATATTTTTTGCTGCATCTCACACAGTTGGTTATAATAAACTGTGTGGGATCTACTTGATTTTTCGTCTTGATTTAAATTACATAATGGGGTCATAACGGCAATGGATGGTGTTTGAATTGCTAGACCTTTTATCTGCAGTGAACATGCAACTATATGTGTGTCGTAAATTATTCAGGGTTCGTTTGGGCATTTTTATGCATTAACTGAGTTTTCAATGCATTTATGTGCATAATTCAAATTTGAACTACATGCACATGCTCCAGTGCATATAAATTGGTGAAAAATCAAATCTTTGTCCTTGGGTGCATGCTTAGGTCCCATGCAAGAAATGGGAATGAATGTCAAACACCCTGCCACCGTCACTCGGGCGCAAACATTGAGATACCTGGTTTTTATATTCTAGTAAATCCAAAACTCGTCTGAAATTCATGAAACTTGGCATGCTATCATGGAGCGGCATCAACATGTCGTGGTAAATTTTTTGTCCCATTTGGGGCAGGTTTGGGTATATGCTTCTCACAAACCATAGCTTTCTCACAACAAGCATGATGATTTCGGTAGGGAACGCCCCACCTTTGGGGGCGAAACGATATCAATTGCCTCTTATTGCTTTCAAAAATTTTCTCGTGTCAACATAGAACAACAAGAGTTTTGTGTCAATTTTTGTGATTTTTCGGGGTTCGTTTGGACATTTTTATGCATTAACTAAGTGTTCAATGCATTTATGTGCATAATTCAAATTTCTACTACATGCACATGCTCTAGTGCATATAAATTGGTTGAAAAATCAAATCTTTGTCCTTGGGTGCATGCTTAGGTCCCATGCAAGAAATGGGAATGAATGTCAAACACCTTGCCACCGTCACTCGGCCGCAAACATTGAGATACCTGGTTTTTAAATTCTAGTAAATCCAAAACTCGTCTGAAATTCATGAAACATGGCATGCTATCATGGAGCGGCATCAACATGTCGTGATAATTTTTTTGTCCCATTTGGGGCAGGTTTGGGTATATGCTTCTCACAAACCAGAGCTTTCTCACAACAAGCATGATGGTTTCGGTAGGGAACGCCCCACCTTTGGGGGCGAAACGATATCCATTGCCTCTTATTGCTTTCAAATTTTTTCGCGTGCCAACATAGAATGACAGGAGTGTTGTGTCAATATTTGTGATTTTTCGGGGTTCGTTTGGACATTTTTATGCATTAACTGAGTTTTCAATGCATTTATGTGCATAATTCAAATTTGAACTACATGCACATGCTCGAGTGCATATAAATTGGTTGAAAAATCAAATCTTTGTCCTTGGGTGCATGCTTAGGTCCAATGCAAGAAATGGGAATGAATTTCAAACACCAAGGCACCGTTGATTGCCGGCAAAACGTTGAGATACTTTATTTTTAAATTCTAGTAAATCCAAAACTCGTCTGAAATTCATGAAACTTGGCATGCTATCATGGAATGGAACCCGACATGCGGTGGTATTTTCATGTCCATTTTGAGAGAAGGCGCACTTGAATAACAGCCAACAAAGGCATTTTGAAAAAATAGCTGCCACTTTAATATCTCAAACGTTTGTATAATTCAAACTGTGTGTGTTCTGTTAACCATTCACGTGACGCCACGTGTCTTGGTTTTAATGGCTATAGGTTTTAATGGCTCTTGATGGCAAACGTTTTAGATAGAACACCCGTATGCAAAGTGAGAGCAGGATTTGTGCATCTCTTGAACGCAAACGGTTCTTTTGGATGACCCATGTGCAACCACTTACAAACAATTTGATAAGATTTGCATCTGTCATATTGGGTATGTTGCCATTTGTCAAACTGGAAAGGTTGACATTTGTTGATCTAGTAACATTGCCATTTGTCAACCTTGTAACACTGCGATTTGTCAAAATATGAAGCTAAAAATCACTAGCAGTATCTAATTTTTGCAACTAAAATTCAGTAATTAAGCATAGATGGAGGCGAGGAGGCGTGTTCAGCCGGGCGTGCAGCGGGCGGCGCAGTTCCCGATACGGCTTTAATGCAGACGAGGGAGAGGGTAGCGGTTCCCGAAATGTTGAACGGCCTATGATGCATCCTCCTTCAATTAGCATGGTGTGAATGCATGAGCGAAGTAATGGGAGGAGGACCGGGAAAAGAGGCAGCACGATGTGAATGCAACGCAGTTTGCACTCATATAAAGGCGCCCCTCCATTCCAATGCATCTACCACATCGTACGCACCTAAGAATTTGCCTAAGCACCTACAGTAATAAGCGCAAAAGTGCTCACTCCAGACCCATGGCGGCAATGCGCGCGAGCGGCAAGCGGCAGTGCCAGATGGTCCATGACGCCGGCCTGCGGCATGGCACCGAGGATCGTCTCCAGACGGTGTTGGCGACCGGCTGGTGGATGGCCGCCGTCGATGCCAGCTATTCTTAGTACGACCATATGATCATTGCCACCACCAACAAGTTCACCGTCATCAAGAAGCTCGCGGATGACATCGCCGTACTCCTCCAGCCCGCGCGCCCGGGCTCCTCATTGCCTGCCACCCTAATCGGCCTCCATGGTCGGAAACTCTTTCAAGCACTGGCAGCCTTGCGACTGCCCACCGACGCCACGAAGAATGTCCACCTGGAGGTCGCACTCACCGCGAGGCGCCTCGCCCTGCAAGAATTCGTCGACCTACACATCCACGTGTACGAGCGAATCGTGTACATAGGTATCTACAAGGCTAGTGAGGACGCTACGACGTTGGCCTTCTTCAACCGGCTGGATGCCTTTGCTGAGAAGCACCTTGACCTCGCTACAAAAGCCGCCGCTCCTTAGCCGCCGGTCGGTGGCCCGGCGCACTGAGTTGAGGAGGAGGTCGTACGTTGATTGATGCATGTTTCTTCTTGCCTCCTATAACCACCACTGCGATCACGTCATCGTGGCCTTAATTCTTATTGCGCTATTGCATTCTCGTTCCAGTCAATACAGACATGTGCGATGCCTTTGCTTAATTATATGCACCACTATAAATAGTACTCCATCCGTCAATTTATAAGTTGTGCTGCCAGTGTTTGGGGTCGGCGCACGATCACGCACATTTGTGTGCATGCGGTTGCGCCGGGCGCGGCGCGACGATGCAGTTACCCGCTGCATAAACTACCATGCGGGGGACGTGGCATTGACCATTGGGTGGCAATAGTCGGTCATCCGGGTGCCCAATAAAGGATGCAAAGAGGGATCGTACAACAACAAGGACCAGCTCCCTACCGATAGTTCATCTAACAGAACTCCCAAGTTAACTGTGCTGAGGCTTGAGTAGTCATGAGATGGGTGACCAGATGGGAAGTGGCATCGATGTTAAATTAACTGATGTGATGGGTCACTGTAAACATTTAATTTCTTTGAATACATATAGTGATCCATCATATTAGTTGAATTAACCTCGAGGTCCTTGTTTTCTAATTTTGACATTTTTTGTTTTTTGTACACACATTGATTGGCTTAAAGAAGGTCTATCTCGTTACTTTTTGATAATTTTTGTTTTTTGAACACATGTTGATTGGCTTGAATGAAGGTCTATCCCGTTACTTTACGACATGTTTCCAAAACTTGGACCTCGAGGTTAATTCAACTAATAGGACGGAGCACTATATACATTCAACGCAACTAAATGTTTTCCAAAAAAAGTGATATGATTTATGTGAAACTTATAAGTCATGTATGTCAAATTAACCTCTGTGTACTTTGTTCTCGAATTAACCTCCTGGCCTTTTTGCCGCGTATCACACACATCTTGTTAAGTTGAACTGTTTATGTTCTCTTCCCTAATCGAAAACAGTTCATTCGACTGAACCGTATGCCGTATATCACACACACCTTTATCTGGCTGACCATTTCTGTTGCTTTTCCTAATAGCAAATAGTTCATCGGACCGAACTGTATGCCGTATATCGCACACACATTGATATGGCTCCCCGTTTCTGTTGTTCTATCTAATCGCAAATAGTTCGTCTGGATCAACCGTATGCCCTGCATCGCACACGCAACTAAAATCTGAACCGTGTTTGATGGCTCCGCCATCGCAAACGTTTTGCACCTTTTTTGACGGTTCTTTTACACCACCATTTGCGATTATTGCATCGCACACAGTTTCGTCGAAGGGTCTCTGATCGTAGTGTCGCGTTAGCAGCGTCCGGCAGTAGTGTACTCGCTGGTTGAAGTAAAGGTTCAACAACCTCCTCAAGTTCTATCTTCCTCCCGCTCAATTCTTTCGAGAGAAACTCTTTCTCGAGAAAGGGCCTGTTCTTAGCGACAAACACTTTGCCCTCAGATCTGAGATAGAAGGTATACCCAATTGTCTTCTTTGGGTATTCTATGAAGACACAATTGTCCGGTTTGGGTTCGAGCTTTTCTGGCCGAAGCCTATCGACATAAGCATCGCAGCCCCAAACCTTAATAAACAACAACTTAGGTTTCTTGCCAAACCATAGTTCATACGGTGTCGTCTCCACGGACTTAGATGGTGCCCAATTTAAAGTGAATGTAGTTTTCTCTAATGCATAACCCAAAACGATAGCGGTAGATCGGTAAGAGACATCATAGATCGCACCATATCCAACAGAGTGCGATTACGATGTTCGGACACACCATTACGCTATGGTGTTCCAGGTGGCGTCAACTGTGAAATGATTCCACCTTGTCTTAAGTGATTGCCAAACTCATAACTCAGATACTCTCCCCTTGATCATATCGTAGGAACTTGATCTTCTTGTTATGATGATTCTCAACTTCACTTTGAAATTGCTTGAACTTTTCAAACGTTTCAGACTTATTCTTCATTAAGTAAACAAGCCCATATCTACTCAATTCATCAGTGAAGGTGACAAAATAACAATATCCACCGCACGCGTCAACACTCATCGGACCGCACACATCAGCATGTATGATTTCCAACAAGTCACCTGTTCCATTGTTCCAAAGAACAGGGTTTTAGTCATCTTGCCAACGAGGCATGGTTCGCATGTGTCAAGTGATTCAAAATCAAGTGACTTCAAAAGTCCATCGGCATGGAGGTTCTTCATGGGCTTTACACCAATATGACCTAAGCAGCAGTGCCACGAGAAAGTGGTACTATCATTATCAACTCTACATCTTTTGGCATCAATGTTATGAACATTGTATCACTACGACCGAGACTCAATAAACCATTCACATTGGGTGCATGACCATAGAAGGTGTTTTTCATGTAAACAGAATAACCATTATTCTCTGACTTAAATGAATAACCATTGCAATAAACATGAACTAATCATGTTCATGCTCAACGCAGACACCAATGCAAACAACATTTATCTAGGTTCAACACTAACCCCGAAGGTAGAGGGAGCGTGCAATGGTGATTACATCAACCTTGGAAATAGTTCCAACACACATCGTCACATCGCCCTTAGCTAGTCTCCGTTTATTCCGTAGCTTTTGTTTTGAGTTACCAATATTAGCAACTAAACCGGTATCTAATAAACAGGTCCTACTAGGAGTACTAGTAAGGTACACATCAATAACACATATATCAAATATACTTTTGTTGAAGTTGCCAGCCTTCTTATCTGCCAAGTATTTGAGGCAGTTTCGCTACCAGTGACCGTTCCCCTAATAGAAGCACTTCGTCTCGGTTTTGGGTTCTTGGGTTTCTTCACTGGAGCAGCAACTGGCTTGCCATTCATGAAGTTTCCCTCCTTGCCCTTGCCCTCCTTGAAACCAGTGGTCTTGTTAACCATCAACACTTGATGCAACTTATTGATTTCTACCTTCACGGCCTTAAGCATGACGAACAGCTCCGGGATCAACTTCCCTTGCATGTTATAGTTCATCACGAAACTCTAGTAGCTTGGTGATAGTGACTGGAGAACTTTGTCAATCACTCTCTTATCTGGAAGATTAACTCCCACTTGATTCAAGCGATTGAAGTACCCAGACATTCTGAGCATATGCTCACTGGCTGAGCTATTCTCCTCCATCTTGTAGGCAAAGATCTTGTCAGAGGTCTCAAACCTCTCAACACGGGCATGAGCCTGAAATACCAATTTCAGCTCTTGGAACATCTCATATGTTCCATGGCGTTCAAAACGCCTTTGGAGCCCCGATTCTAAGCTGTAAAGCATGGCGCACTAAACTATCAAGTAGTCATCAGAACGTGTCTGCCAGCTGTTCACAACATCCACGGACGACGCTAGAGGGGTTGGCACACTGAGCGGTGCATCAAGGACATAAGCCTTCTGTGTAGCAGTGAGGACAATCCTCAGACTACGGCCCTAGTCCGCACAATTGCTCACAATATCTTTCAACTTAGTCTTTCTCTAGGAACATATTAAAGCAGGGAGCTAAAACCCGAGCTATTGATCTACAACATAATTTGCAAAGACAATTTAGACTATGTTCATGATAATGAGTTCAATTAATCAAATTATTTAATGAACTCCCAGTCAGATAGACATCCCTCTGGTCATCTAAGTGATACATGATCCAAATCGACTAGGCCGTGTCCGATCATCACGTGAGATGGACTAGTCATCAATGGTGAACATCTCCATGTTGATCGCATCTACTATACGACTCATGTTCGATCTTTCGGTCTCTCGTGTTCCGAGGCCATGTCTGTACATGCTAGGCTCGCCAAGTCAACCTAAGTGTTTCGCATGTGTAAATCTGTCTTACACCCGTTGTATGCGAATGTTAGAATCTATCACACCCGATCATCACGTGGTGCTTCGAAACAACGAACCTTCGCAACGGTGCACGGTCAAGGGGAACGTATCTCTTGAAATTTTAGTGAGGGATCATCTTATTTATGCTACCGTCATTCTAAGCAAATAAGATGTAAACATGACAAACATCACATGCAAATCATAAAGTGACATGATATGGCCAATATCATCTTGCGCTTTTGATCTCCATCTTTGAGGCAGGGTATGATCACCATCGTCACCGGCATGATACCATTATCTCCATCATCATTATCTCCATCATCGTGTCTTCATGAAGTTGTCTCGCCAACTATTACTTCTACTACTATGGCTAACGGTTAGCAATAAAGTAAAGTAATTACATGGCGTTTATATTGACTCGCAGGTCATACAATAAATTAAGACAACTCCTATGGCTCCTGCCAGTTGTCATACTCATCGACATGCAAGTCGTGATTCCTATTACAAGAACGTGATCAATCTCATACATCACATATATAATTCATCACATCCTTTTTGCCATATCATGTCACATAGCATACCCTGCAAAAACAAGTTAGACGTCCTCTAATTGTTGTTGCATGTTTTACGTGGCTGCTATAGGTTTCTAGCAAGAACGTTTCTTACCTATGCAAAAGCCACAACGATGATATGCCAATTGCTATTTACCCTTCATAAGGACCCTCTTCATCGAATCCGATCCAAGTAAAGTGGGAGAGACAGACACCCGCTAGCCACCTTATGCAACAAGTGCACTTCAGTCGGTGGAACCTGTCTCACATAAGCGTACGTGTAAGGTCGTTCCGGGCCGCTTCATCCCACAATGCCGCCGAATCAAGATAAGACTAGTAACGGTAATCAAATTGAACAAATCATCACCCACAACTACTTGTGTTCTACTCATGCATAGAATCTACGCATAGACCTAGCTCATGATGCCACTGAAGGGGAACGTAGTAATAATTCAAAAAAATTCCTACGTGTCACCAAGATCAATCTAGGAGATGCTAGCAATGAGAGAGAGGGAGTGCATCTTCATACCCCTGAAGATCGCTAAGCAGAAGCGTTACAAGAACGCGGTTGATGTCTACTACGCAACTTTATTCTTGTAGACACGTGTTGGGCCTCCAAGCGCAGAGTTTTGTAGGTCAGTAGCAATTTTCCCTCAAGTGGATGACCTAAGGTTTATCAATCCGTGGGAGGTGTCGGATGAAGATGGTCTCTCTCAAACGACCCTGCAACCAAATACAAGAAATCTCTTGTGTCCCCAACACACCCAATACAATGGAAAATTGTATAGGTGGACTATTTCAGCGAAGAGATGGTGATAAAAGTGTAATATTGATGGTAGAAATATATTTTTATAATCTGAATAAATAAAAACAGCAAGGTAGCAAGTAGTAAATGGGCACAAAAACGGTATTGCAATGCTTGAAAACAAGGCCAAGGGTCCGTACTTTCGCTAGTGCAATCTCTCAACAATGCTAACATAGTTGGATCATATGATTATCCCTCAAAGTGCAATAAAGAATCACTCCCGAGTTCCTATTAGCGGAGAACAAAAGATAGATATTGTTTGTAGGGTACGAGACCAACTCAAAGCTATTCTTTCCGTTTGATCTATTCAAGAGTTCGTACTAAAATAACACAAAGCTATTTTTTTCGTTCGATCTATCCTAGAGTTCGTACAATAACTCCAAAGCAAATTCATATTCATAATACTCAACCACACAAATAACTACAAGGGGACCCCAAAGTTTCTATCGAAGAAAAGATAATAAAAACGTGCATCAACCCCTATGCATAGATTACCCCAATATCACCGCGGGAATCCGCGAGTTGAATGCCATAACACATATCAAGTGAATCAATATGATACCCCAATTGTCACCTCAAGTATTCATACCGCAAGACATACATCATGTGTTTTCATTTCTGAATATTCAATCCGACAAGACAAAACTTCAAAGGGTAAAGATTCAATTCATCACAACAAGAGTATAGAGGGAAGAAACATCATATGATCCATCTATATTAACAAACCCCATGATATAGATCACGAGAGAGAGATTAAACACATAGCTACTGGTACAAACCCTCAACCTCGAGGGTGGACTACTCCCTCCTCATCGTGCTGGCCACCGAGATGATTAAGATGGCCACCGGAGATGATTCCCCCTCCGGCAGGGTGCCAGAACGGGGTCTAGATTGGTTTCCATGGATAGAGAGACCTTGCGGCGGCGGAACTTCTGATCTAGGTTAACCCCGAGGGGTTTCGGAATATTTGGGAATTTATAGTGCAAAGAGGGGGTGCGGGAGGCCACCGAGGTGGGCACAACCCACCTGGGCGCCCCTTGGCGCGCCCTGGTGGGTTGTGCCCCCCTCGGGGCGCACCCCAGGTGCAGCTCTGGCCCATTGGAAGTGTTCTGGCCCATAAAAAATCCACAAAAAGTTTCGCGGTGTTTGGAGTCCGTTTGATATTGATTTCCTGCCATGTAAAAAACAAGCAAAAAACAACAACTGGCACTCGGTCAATAAGTTAGTCCCACAAAAATGATATAAAGTTGCTATAAAATGATTGTAAAACATCCAAGAAAGATAAAATAACAGCATGAATACTTCATAAATTATAGATACGTTCGAGACGTATCATCGGTTGATGGAGTCGTACTCGCGGCGATTCAAATCGCGGAAGATCTGATCCAAGCGCCGAATGGACGGCGCCTCCGCGTTCAACAAACGTACAGCCCGGGGACGTCTCCTCCTTCTTCATCCAGCATGGGGAGAGGAGAAGTTGAGGGAGAGCTTCAGCAGCACGACGACGTGGTGGTGGAGTTTGCGGTTCTCCGGCAAGGCTTCGCCAAGCACTACGGAGGAGGAGGAGGTGTTGGAAAAGGGGAGGGCTGCGCTAGGGAAGGGGTGCGGCTGCCCTCTCTCTCCCTCACTATATATATAGGGGAAGGGGGAGGAGGAAGTGTTGGGGAACGTAGTAATTTCAAAAAAAATCCTACACACACGCAAGATCATGGTGATGCATAGCAATGAGAGGGGAGAGTGTTGTCTACGTACCCTCGTAGACCGTAAGCGGAAGCGTTTTATCAATGCGGTTGATGTAGTCGTACGTCTTCACGATCCGACCGATCCAAGTACCGAAAGCACGACACCTCCGAGTTCTGCACACGTTCGGCTCGGTGGCGTCCTCGCCTTCTCGATCCAGCAAGAGGGGCGAAGTAGTAGATGAGTTCCGGCAGCACGACGGCATGGTGACGGTGTTGGTGAAGAACAATCTTCGCAGGGCTTCGCCTAAGCACTACGAAAACTACGACGGAGGATAAACTAGAGGGGACGGGGTTGCTGCCACACGGCTTGGTGTTTCTTGATGTGTCTTGGGTGCTAGACCTACCCCTCTATTTATAAGTTGAGCCTTGGGGTCGAAACTTGGAGTAAAAGCCTCCACAAAGTTGGTTTCACCCGAAAGGCAATAGTCCTTCTCGGACTCCAGGGCCAGACGCCAGGGTTCCCGGCGTTTGGACCCAGACGCCAGGGACCCTGGCGTCTGGCCCCTGGACTCCGCAAAACTTCCTTTTGCGCTTTCCAAAAACCTCGTGGGCTTTCCCCTTTGGCCCAGATAAAGTGTTCTCGTGCCCAAACATTTCGAGAAACATCCGGAACCCCTTCCGATGGATTCTGGAACCTTTCCGGAGATCAAACACCACTATCCACATATCAATCTTTACTTCCGGACCATTCCGGAGTTCCTCGTCATATCCGCGATCTCATCCAAAACTCCGAACAACATTCGGTCACCAACATACATAACTCATAGTACTATATCGTCAACGAACGTTAAGCGTGCGGACCCTATGGGTTCGAGAACTATGTAGACATGACCGAGACACCTCTCTTGTCAATAACCAATAGCTGGACCTGGATGCCCATATTGGCTCCTACATATTCTACGAAGATCTTTATCGGTCAGACCGCATAACAACATACGTTGTTCCCTTTGTCATCGGTATGTTACTTGCCCGAGATTCGATCGTCGGTATCTCAATACCTAGTTCAATTTCGTTACCGGCAAGTCTCTTTACTCGTTCTGTAATACATCATCCTGCAACTAACTCATTAGTTGCAATGCTTGCAAGGCTTATAGTGATGTGCATTACCGAGTGGGCCCAGAGATACCTCTCCGACAATCGGAGTGACAAATCCTAATCTCGAAATACGCCAACCCAACAAGTACCTTCGGAGACACCTGTAGAGCACCTTTATAATCACCCAGTTACGTTGTGAGTTTGGTAGCACACAAAGTGTTCCTCCGGTAAACGGGAGTTGCATAATCTCATATTCATAGGAACATGTATAAGTCATGAAGAAAGCAATAGCAACATACTAACCGATCAAGTGCTAAGCTAACAGAATGGGTCAAGTCAATCACATCATTCTTCTAATGATGTGATCCCGTTAATCAAATAACAACTCATGTCTATGGCTAGGAAACATAACCATCTTTGATCAACGAGCTAGTCAAGTAGAGGCATACTAGTGACACTCTGTTTGTCTATGTATTCACACAAGTATTATGTTTCTGGTTAATACAATTCTAGCATGAATAATAAACATTTATCATGAAATAAGGAAATAAATAATAACTTTATTATTGCCTCTAGGGCATATTTCCTTCAGTCTCCCACTTGCACTAGAGTCAATAATCTAGATCACATCGCCATGTGATTTAACATCAATAGTTCACATCACCATGTGATTAACACCCATAGTTCACATCGTCATGTGACCAACACCCAAAGGGTTTACTAGAGTCAATAATCTAGTTCACATCGCTATGTGATTAACACCCAAAGAGTACTAAGGTGTGATCATGTTTTGCTTGTGAGATAATTTTAGTCAACGGGTCTGTCACATTCAGATCCGTAAGTATTTTGCAAATTTCTATGTCTACAATGCTCTGCACGGAGCTACTTTAGCTAATTGCTCCCACTTTCAATATGTATCCAGATGAACACTTAGAGTCATCTGGATCAGTGTCAAAACTTGCATCGACGTAACCCTTTACGACGAACCTTTTTGTCACCTTCATAATCGAGAAACATATCCTTATTCCACTAAGGATAATTTTGACCGCTGTCTAGTGATCTACTCCTAGATCACTATTGTACTCCCTTGCCAAAATCAGTGTAGGGTATACAATAGATCTGGTACATAGCATGGCATACTTTATAGAACCTATGGCTGAGGCATAGGTAAATGACTTTCATTCTCTTTCTATCTTCTGCCGTGGTCGGGGTTTGAGTCTTACTCAATTTCACACCTTGTAACACAGGCAAGAACTCTTTCTTTGACTGTTCCATTTTGAACTACTTCAAAATCTTGTCAAGGTGTGTACTCATTGAAAAAACTTATCAAGCATTTTGATCTATCTCTATAGATCTTGATGCTCAATATGTAAGCAGCTTCACCGAGGTCCTTCTTTGAAAAACTTCTTTCAAATACTCCTTTATGCTTTGCAGAATAATTCTACATTATTTCGGATCAACAATATGTTATTCACATATACTTATCAGAAATGTTGTAGTGCTCCCACTCACTTTCTTGTAAATACAGGCTTCACCGCAAGTCTGTATAAAACTATATCCTTTGATCAACTTATCAAAGTGTATATTCCAACTCCGAGATGCTTGCACCAGTCCATAGATGGATCGCTGGAGCTTGCATATTTTGTTAGCACCTTTAGGATTGACAAAACCTTCTGGTTGCATCATATACATTTCTTCTTTAACAAATCCATTAAGGAATGCAAGTTTGTTTATCCATTTGCCAGATTTCATAAAATGCGGCAATCGCTAACATGATTCGGACAGACTTAAGCATCGCTGCGAGTGAGAAAATCTCATCGTAGTCAACACCTTGAACTTTGTCAAAAACCTTTTTCGACAAGTCTAGTTTGTAGATAGTAACACTACTATCAGCGTCCGTCTTCCTCTTGAAGATCCATTTATTTTCTATGGCTTGCCGACCATCGGGCAAGTCAACCAAAGTCCACACTTTGTTCTCATACATGGATCCCATCTCAGATTTCATGGCCTCAAGCCATTTTGCGGAATCTGGGCTCACCATCGCTTCCTCATAGTTCGTAGGTTCGTCATGGTCAAGTAATATGACCTCTAGAACAGGATTACCGTACCACTCTGGTGCGGATCTCACTTTGGTTTACCTACGAGGTTCGGTACTAACTTGATTCGAAGTTACATGATCATCATCATTAGCTTCCTCACTAATTGGTGTAGTAGTCACAGGAACAGATTTCTGTGATGAACTACTTTCCAATAAGGGAGCAAGTACAGTTACCTCATCAAGTTCTACTTTCCTCCCACTCACTTCTTTCGAGAGAAACTCCTTCTCTAGAAAGGATCCATTCTTAGCAACGAATGTCTTGCCTTCGGATCTATGATAGAAGGTGTACCCAACTGTCTCCTTTGGGTATCCTATGAAGACACATTTCTCCGATTTGGGTTTGAGCCTATCAGGATGAAACATTTTCACATAAGCATCGCAACCCCAAACTTTAAGAAACGACAACTTTGGTTTCTTGCCAAACCATAGTTCATATGGTGTCGTCTCAATGGATTTAGATGGTGCCACTTTAACGTGAATGCAGCTGTCTCTAATGCATAACCCCAAAACGATAGTGGAAAATCGGTACGAGACATCATAGATTGTACTATATTCAATAAAGTACGGTTATGACGTTCGGACACACCATTATGCCGTGGTGTTCCAGGTGGCATGAGTTTGTGAAACTATTCCACATTGTTTTACTTGAAGGCCAAACTCGTAACTCAAATATTTTACCTCTGCGATCATATCGTAGAAACTTTTATTTTCTTGTTACGATGATTCTCAACTTCACTCTGAAATTCTTTGAACATTTCAAATGTTTCAGACTTGTGTTTCATTAAGTAGATATACCCATATCTTCTTAAATCATCTGTGAAGGTGAGAAAATATCGATATCCGCCACGAGCCTCAACATTCATCGGACCACATACATCTGTATGTATGATTTCCAACAAATCAGTGGCTCTCTCCATAGTTCCAGAGAACGGCGTTTTAGTCATCTTGCCCATGAGGCATGGTTCGCAAGCATCAAGTGATTCATAATCAAGTGATTCCAAAATCCCATCAGCATGGAGTTTCTTCATGCGCTTTACACCAATATGACCTAAACGGCAGTGCCACAAATAAGTTGCACTATCATTATTAACTTTGCATCTTTTGGCTTCATTATTATGAATATGTGTATCACCACGATCGAGATCCAATAAACCATTTTATTGGGTGTATGACCATAGAAGGTTTTATTCATGTAAACAGAACAATGATTATTCTCTAATTTAAATGAATAACCGTATTGCAACAAACATGATCAAATCATATTCATGCTCAACGCAAACACCAAATAATACTTATTTAGTTTCAACACTAATCCCTAAAGTATAGGGAGTGTGCGATGATGATCATATCAATCTTGGAACTACTTCCAACACACATCGTCACCTCGCCTTTTACTAGTCTCTGTTTATTCTGCAACTCCCGTTTCGAGTTACTACTCTTAGCAACTGAACCAGTATCAAATGCCGAGGGGTTGCTATAAACACTAGTAAAGTACACATCAATAACATGTATATCCAATGTACCTTTGTTCACTTTACCATCCTTCTTATCCACCAAATACTTGGAGTAGTTCCGCTTCCAGTGACCAGTCCCTTTGCAGTAGAAGCACTTAGTCTCAGGCTTAGGACCAGACTTGGGCTTCTGCACTTGAGCAGCAACTTGCTTGCCGTTCTTCTTGAAGTTCCCCTTCTTCCCTTTGCCCTTTTCTTTAAACTAGTGGTCTCGTCAACCATCAACACTTGATGTTTTTCTTGATTTCTACCTTTGTCGATTTCAGCATCACGAAGAGCTCGGGAATTACCTTCGCCATCCCTTGCATACTATAGTTCATCACGAAGTTCTACTAACTTGGTGATGGTGACTAGAGAATTTTGTCAATCACTATTTTATCTGGAAGATTAACTCCCACTTGATTCAAGCGATTGTAGTACCCAGACAATCTGAGCACATGCTCACTGCTTGAGCTATTCTCCTCCATCTTTTAGCTATAGAACTTGTTGGAGACTTCATATCTCTCAACTCGGGTATTTGCTTGAAATATTAACTTCAACTCCTGGAACATCTCATATGGTCCATGACATTCAAAATGTCTTTGAAGTCCCGATTCTAAGCCGTTAAGCATGGTGCACTAAACTATCAAGTAGTCATCATATTGAGCTAGCCAAACGTTCATAACGTCTGCATCTGCTCCTACAATAGGTCTGTCACCTAGCGGTGCATCAAGGACATAATTCTTCTGTGCAGCAATGAGGATAATCCTCAGATCACGGATCCAATCCGCATCTTTGCTACTAACATCTTTCAACATAATTTTTCTCTAGGAACATATCAAAAAAATAAACACAGGGAAGCAACAACGCGAGCTATTGATCTACAACATAATTTGCAAAATACTATCAGGACTAAGTTCATGATAAATTTAAGTTCAATTAATCATATTACTTAAGAACTCCCACTTAGATAGACATCCCTCTAATCCTCTAAGTGATCACGTGATCCATATCAACTAAACCATGTCCGATCATCACGTGAGATGGAGTAGTTTCAACGGTGAACATCACTATGTTGATCATATCTACTATATGATTCACGCTCAACCTTTCGGTCTCCGTGTTCCGAGGCCATATCTATTATATGCTAGGCTCGTCAAGCTTAACCTGAGTATTCCGCGTGTGCAACTGTTTTGCACCCGTTGTATTTGAACGTAGAGCCTATGACACCCGATCATCACGTGGTGTCTCATCATGAAGAACTTTCGCAACGGTGCATACTCAGGGAGAACACTTATACTTTGATATTTTAGTGAGGGATCATCTTATAATGCTACCGTCAATCAAAGCAAGATAAGATGCATAAAAGATAAACATCACATGCAATCAATATAAGTGATATGATATGGTCATCATCATCTTGTGCTTGTGATCTCCATCTCCGAAGCACCGTCATGATCACCATCGTCACCGGCACGACACCTTGATCTCCATTGTAGTATCATTGTCGTCTCGCCAACTATTGCTTCTACGACTATCGCTACCGCTTAGTGATAAAGTAAAGCAATTACAGGGCGATTGCATTGCATACAATAAAGCGACAACCATATGGCTCCTGCCAGTTGCCGATAACTCGGTTACGGAACATGATCATCTCATACAATAAAATTTAGCATCATGTCTTGACCATATCACATCACAACATGCCCTGCAAAAACAAGTTAGACGTCCTCTACTTTGTTGTTGCAAATTTTACGTGGTTGCTACTGGGCTTAGCAAGAACCGTTCTTACCTACGCATCAAAACCACAACGATAGTTTGTCAAGTTGGTGTTGTTTTAACCTTCGCAAGGACCGGGCGTAGCCACACTCGGTTCAACTAAAGTTGGAGAAACTGACACCCGCTAGTTACCTGTGTGCATAGCACGGCGGTAAATCCAGTCTCGCGTAAGCGTACGCGTATGTCGGTACGGGCCGCTTCATCAAACAATACCGCCGAACCAAAGTGTGACATGCTGGTAAGCAGTATGACTTATATCACCCACAACTCGCTTGTGTTCTACTCCTGCATATGACATCTACGCATAAAACCAGGCTCTGATACCACTATGGGGAACATAGTAATTCAAAAAAATTCCCACGCACACGCAAGATCATGGTGATGCATAGCAACGAGAGGGGAGAGTGTTGTCTACGTACCCTCACAGACCGTAAGCGGAAGCGTTTTATCAACGCGGTTGATGTAGTCGTACGTCTTCGATCCGACCGATCCAAGTACTGAAAGCACGGCACCTCCGAGTTCTGCACACGTTCGGCTCGGTGACGTCCTCGCCTTCTCGATCCAGCAAGAGGGGCGAAGTAGTAGATGAGTGCTGGCAGCACGACGGCGTGTTGACGGTGTTGGTGAAGAACAATCTTCGCAGGGCTTCGCCTAAGCACTACGAAAACTATGACGGAGGATAAACTAGAGGGGACGGGGTTGCCGGCACACGGCTTGGTGTTTCTTGATGTGTCTTGGGTGCTAGCCCTACCCCTCTATTTATATGTTGAGCCTTGGGGTCGAAACTTGGAGTAAAAGCCTCCACAAAGTCGGTTTCACCCGAAAGGCAATAGTCCTTCTCGGACTCCAGGGCTACATGCCAGGGTTCCCGGCGTCTGGACCCACCCTGGCGTCTGGCCCCTGGACTCCGCAAAACTTCCTTTTGCGCTTTCCAAAAACCTCGTGGGCTTTTGTTGAGGATATAGATACTGGTGTAACCCGCCCGAGATGGGCCGGGTTACGTTGCGACAGCTCTTCATTCAGAAGCCCAAGGACAGGTTAAGGATGGCGGTTTAGTAATAGGTCTAAGGCCCAGAGGCGACTTAAGGCCCGTAGTGGTAAACCGCCGTTGTGGCATGACTTGTAGTGTAAGGCAAGAATAGTTAAGAGTCCAAGCCGGACACAGTTTATGAGCCGGCCGGGACTCTGAGAGCCGCGGGGCGTTAACCTTTCTATATAAAGGGACGGCCCGGCGGCGGTTCAGGACAAGTAAGATTAGATCGATAGCCAGGCAGGGCGGTTTAGCTCCTGGTCATCGAAACCCTAAGTAATTCCACCTCAACTGGAGTAGGCTTTTACCTTCAACGTAAGGGGCTGAACCAGTATAATCCTCGTGTCCTTTGTCCCGTTTAACCCCTTTAAGCTTCCTAGCTGCGATGGCTCCACGACTAAGTCCTTGCACGAGGACATCTGCCGTGACAATTCCACGACAGTTGGCGCCCACCGTGGGGCCAGCGCACGGTGGATTTGAGTTCTCGAAGGGCAGCTTCGAAGGGCTCAAGGGATACGCTGTGGGCCGGATGACCAGAAGTCGTCGCGGCAAGCTCTACATCGACGACGCAGGCTGGGGCCCCGACGCCGGCTCAATTGAGTACGGGTACCGGGTCCCCTTCGGCGGAATCCACGTTTTCATTGGCAAGATTGGCGAGCCGGGCCCTGAGCCGTACATCTGCACCGACCCCGTCGAGACGGCTCAGTGTGCAAGACCCGCCCGGACTTTGCCGGCCTTGAAGCGTGCTTTCGTGGGATGTGTCCATGGAGAACTCTCTGAAGGATCTGGATCTGGCGAGGAGGCGGCCACCCGCTCTGACGGTGAGTCGTCCACAGGTGAGACCGACTCGTTATATCAACTTCAAGATGGCAGGCTCAGGGGTTGTTCCGATGGCGACAGTATTCCGGACCCCTTTGAGCCACCGAGCCGGGTCGGAATCTTCATGGCCGGCACACAACCTGTTCAAAGCTCCGCCGCTGGGGCAGGAGGCCCTGTGCACTCGCCGGCTCAGGTGCTGATGGATCTCACGGATAAGATGACGGCCCTGTTAACCGCTACGGTCGTCCCAGCGGATCAAGCTCAACATGATGCGGAGGTGGCACAGTTAAAGCCGGATATAGCGAGAGCCAAGGAAGATCTGGCAGCGGAAGGGATCAGGATGGCTGCAGAACGGGTGGCTCTCGACGCCCAGACTCAGCTGATTCAGGCGCAGTCTTTCCGGCTCACGATGGATCAGAACGCATCCAATGAGATCATGAGAAGGAGGCATCAGAAGGGTCAATCTCGACTCCCTCCGGTTTACGATCCTTGAAACCTCTTCAACACGCCTGGTGCAGGGCCCAGTAACCCGCCAGAAATCACGGCACCCGGGGCTGGAACGCCAATTCAACCGCAAGTGATGGGGCCTCCCCGTGTGAACACTGCCCTGCCTCAATACGTGCCTATACCACCGGGTCATTATGCCAACCCGTTGGAAAACATGATTGCCGCAGCGGCGCGACTGGCAGCTCTCCCAGTCGAGGGCGACTCTCCGACGGCGGTCGAAACCCGTCGGGTCAGAGAACTTCTTCAGACGGCTCTGGCGCAACAGGAGGCATAATCATATAGCCGGGACAGGATTCATTCAACCCCTCGTCCAAACCGGAGCCCAAGTTATAGCAAACACATGGTTTCAGCGACCGGCTCAAGCAACGTCCGGCGCCGTGACTTGCCAGCTGGCGATGGCCCGGCACATAATGGAGCCTTTAACGCGGTAGACCAAGACAGAGCACGACAAGAGGCGGAGCAGGCGGCTCAGCTGACATCTTACCAGCCCCTCCCGGTTTATCCGACGGCTTCTATCGAGGCGGGCGTACCTACGAGGACCGGAGGTGTCCCTTGTCTGGTGCCGGCTCTCCGTAATGAACGTCTGCCCAAGGATTTCAAAGGACCTAGGAAGGTACCTAATTACACGGCTGATTTACAACCCGGAGCATGGATCGAGAGCTACGAGATGGCTATGGAGTTGCTGGAGGTCAGCGAAGCGGCAATGGCCAAATACTTCACCATGATGTTGGATGGGACTGCCCGCACTTGGTTGAAAGGACTGCCGCCTAATTCTATCGGGTCATGGGCAGAGCTAAAAGCCCGGTTCATCCAAAACTTCAAAGATACATGTAGGCAATCTATGTCAATTGTGGATTTGACTAACTGCATGCAGCAAGAGGGCGAGTCTACAACCCATTGGGTTCGCCGGGTGAAAGAGATAATACATTCATCTGATAAGATGGATGCCAGCTCTGCAGTCTTAATGTTGGAGCAAAATTGTCATTTTGCGCCCCTGAAGATGAAGCTCAAGCGCGATTGCAATGATATGGGTACGCGGATGGCGGCTCTGGTCAAGTACGCCGACTCTGATAGTACCAAGGATCCCGCGTCTGATGATGAAAGGACAGGGAAGGGAAAGAAGAATGGCAACGGCAAGGGCCCTCAGCATAACCCGGCGAACCAGGGAGGTAACAAACATAAGGCTGATGGTAGTATGGAGTTTGTGGCCAACACCAATGCGCAGGGTAACAACCACCGACGTAAGGGGAGACCACCTCCCCGAGCCGGCGGGTCAGGCCTGACGCTTGAGCAATTGTTGAATGAGCCCTGTCCAAGGCATGGCTCTAGGGAGAAGCCGGCCACTCATCTATGGAAAGACTGCGCAATCATGAAAGCCTTCAAAAATTCCAACGCTTTTAATGGCAACAATGGGCAGGGCGGCGGCTCCGGCGCCGGCGGCTTTCATGGCCCGGGCGGCGGCTCTAATTCCAATTCTCAGAATTTTCAAGGAGGATTTAATCAACAATCTGGCCAGGGTAATCAGCAGCAGCAGCAGGGGGGATACCAGACCAATCCAAAGCAGCTCAATGGTGGACAGTATCATGTGTTTACTACCAGTCTGTGCAAGCGAGACCAGAAGCTTCATAAGAGGGCTGTAAATGCTGTTGAGCCAGTGGTTCCACGCTATTTAAGATGGTCTGAGCAGCCTATTGTATGGAGTAGGGAAGATCACCCTCCCCGGGTTGATAATCCGGGTCACCTGGCCTTGGTGGTGGCTCCTCAGGTTGGGGGGTACAAATTCACTAAAGTGCTCATGGACGGAGGCAGTAGCATCAACATCCTCTATTATGAGACCTTCCGTCGTATGGGATTAACTGATAAAAACCTCAGCCAGTCCAACACTGTTTTCCATGGGGTGGTGCCCGGTAAGTCGGCGTATCCAGTCGGTAAGATCGAGCTGGAAGTAGCCTTTGGAGATGAGTACAATTACAGGGCGGAAAAACTAACTTTTGAGGTGGTTAAAATAAGAAGCCCGTACCATGCTTTATTTGGGCGGCCGGCTTACGGCAAGTTCATGGCACGGCCGTGTTACGTGTATTTGCAGCTCAAGATGCCGGGTCACAATGGGACCATTACGGTTCATGGCAGCCGAAAGATAGCCTTGGAGTGCGAGGAAGGTGAGGCTGCTTACGCTGAATCTGTTTGTGCAACAGAGGAGTTAAAGTTTTACAAGGATAATGTTGACCCGGCAGATATGACATCCTTGAAAAAGCCAACCACAAAGCATGAGCCAGTAATGAAATTTAAGTCGGCCGATGAGACTAAACTTGTTGACTTTGTTCCAGGTGACTCATCTAAGCAGTTCAGCATGAGTGCCAATCTGGATCCGAAATAGGAAGGCGCGCTCATCGAGTTCATCCGTGAGAACAGGGACATCTTTGCATGGAAACCGTCTGACATGCCGGGTGTACCAAGAGAACTCGCTGAGCACACTCTCAATATTGATCCAAAATTTAAGCCAGTCAGGCAATTCCGCCGGCGGTTTAATGAGGAGAGGCGGAAAGCCATTGGTGAGGAAGTAGCCCGGCTCTTGGCGGCCGGGTTTATCGTTGAAGTCTTTCATCCAGAATGGTTAGCTAACCTGGTGCTCGTGCTCAAGAAGAATGGCACCTGGCGTATGTGTGTGGACTATACGGATTTAAACAAGGCTTGTCCGGCTGATCCTTTTGCTCTCCCCCGTATTGATCAAATTATTGATGCTACGGTAGGTTGTGAGCGTTTGAGTTTTTTGGATGCTTACTCTGGATACCATCAGATCAAAATGGCAGTTAAGGACCAAGAGAAGACGGCGTTCATCACTCCCTTTGGAGCCTTCTGTTATGTGTCTATGCCTTTTGGGCTCAAGAGTGCACAGGCGACTTACCAGCGGTGCGTGCAGAATTGTCTCCACAATCAGATTGGGCGCAACGTTCATGCTTATGTGGATGATATTGTGGTAAAATCCAGAGAGAAGGAAACCTTGGTAGATGATCTGAAAGAGACCTTTGATAATCTCCGGGTCTACAAGATGATGCTTAATCCGGCCAAGTGTGTATTTGGTGTTCCTGCAGGCAAGCTCTTGGGTTTTCTGGTTTCTCACAGAGGCATCAAAGCTAACCCGAAGAAGATCAAGGCAATCACCTCTCTGGCTAAGCCGGCGTGCATAAATGACGTCCAGCGTCTGGCGGGTCGCATCGCTACTTTGAGTCGGTTTATAAGCTGGTTGGGCGAAAAAGCCATGCCACTATATCAGATGATGAAGAAAACAGATGAGTTTGTCTGGAATGACGCTGCTAATGCTGCTTTTGAGGATTTGAAAAGGCAGCTAGTTGAGCCGCCAGTCCTTGCTGCTCCTATCGATAAGGAGCCCTTGTTGTTGTATGTAGCCGCTAAAACACGAGCCGTCAGTGTGGCTGTGGTGGTGGAGCGTAAGGAGGCGGGTAAGGAACATCCGGTTCAACGGCCGGTTTACTACGTCAGTGAAGTACTTATTGAGTCTAAGCAACGGTATCCACATTGGCAGAAGCTTGTTTATGGGGTGTTCATGGCAAGCCGGAAGCTTAAGCATTATTTCCAAGGCCACCCTATCACTGTGGTTAGTTCTGCTCCGCTAGGAGATATCATTCAAAACAGAGAAGCCACAGGAAGAGTTGCTAAGTGGGCCATAGAACGAGGGCCTCATGGTCTAAAGTATGTGCCACGCACTGCTATCAAATCTCAAGCATTGGTGGATTTCATCAACGATTGGACAGAGCTGCAGGTGCCTGGAGAGAAACCGGATAATACATACTGGACTATTCACTTCGACGGATCCAGGCAATTGGAGGGCTCGGGGGCTGGAGTTGTGTTAGCTTCCCCTTGAGGTGACAAGTTTTGTTATGTACTACGGTTGATGTTTCCTTGTACTAACAATGCAGCTGAGTACGAGGCCTTGCTACATGGTCTTTGGATGGCTAAGGAGATGAGCTTAAGCCGGGTAAGGTGCTTTGGCGACTCAGATTTGGTGGCCCAACAAGTATCAGGCAAGTGGGATTCCAAGGACCCCCACATGGCGGCTTATCGCCGCGAAGTTGATGCCATTGCTGGACATTTTCAGGGTTACCAAGTAGAGCACATCGATCGCAGAAAGAACGAGGCGGCTGATGCATTAAGCCGGTTAGGCTCTCAGCGAAAGCCGGTGCCGCCTAATACTTTCTTGGATACTCTGCATAACCCTTCTGTCAAGTTACCTACAGAGGAAGACTTGGCTGTTCCTGACCCAGAAGCACAGTTGGTGGCGGCTCTCCACGTTATCCCAGATTGGACAGTGCCATACTTGGCTTATATGACCCGGGGAGAATTGCCTGAGGATGAAACTTTGGCCAGACAAATAACCCGGCGGTCTAAGTCAATGATAATTGTCAATGGCGAGCTGCATCATCGCAGTGTCACTGGAGTTTTTCAGCGTTGTGTTTCCTTTGAGGAAGGTCAAGAAATTTTACGTGAGATTCATGAGGGGGATTGTGGCCATCATGCCGGCTCAAAATCCCTTGTGGCCAAGGCTTTTCGTCATGGTTTTCATTGGCTGATGGCTCACGCTGATGCAGAGGACTTGGTCAGTAAATGTGACGGTTTTCAGAAGTTCTCAAGACGGGCTCACATGGCGGCTCAAGAGTTGAGGATGATTCCAATCACTTGGCCGTTTGCAGTCTGGGGGCTTGATATGGTTAGGCCTTTCAAAAGGTCCAAAGATAAGAAGACCCACCTCTTGGTGGCGGTTGACAAGTTCACAAAGTGGGTTGAGGCAGAGCCAGTTAGGAAGTGTGACGCAGCCACGGCGGTTCAGTTCATAAAAAGGTGATATTTCACTTTGGTTTTCCACACAGCATTATAACTGAGAATGGTACCAATCAATCTAAGGGCGCCATGGCGGATTTTTGTCAACGAGAGCATATTCGGCTTGATGTTTCATCAGTGGCTCACCCTTAATCCAATGGTCAAGCTGAGAGAGCCAATCAGGAAATCTTGAAGGGCATCAAGCCCCGGCTTTTGGTCCCTTTGCAACGGACGCCGTGTTGTTGGGTGGAGGAGTTACCTTCCGTATTATGGAGCATCAATACTACTCCTAACAGGTCTACGGGTTACACACCTTTCTTCATGGTTTACGGAGCTGAGGCGGTCCTCCCTAGTGACATCCATCATGACTCGCCTCGAGTGGCGGCTTATGTTGAGGCGGATAATGAGCAGGCGCGTCAAGATGCTCTTGACTTGTTGGACGAACAACGTGACGTAGCAGCAACTCACTCGGCGATTTACCAACAAGACCTGCGCCGCTATCACAGCCACCAGGTTAAGTCCAGGACCTTTCAGGAAGGTGATTTGGTGCTCCGGCTCATCCAGGATCAAACAGATGCACACAAACTATCCCCACCTTGGGAAGGGCCCTTTGTGGTCAGCAAGAACTTGCACAACGGGTCATACTACCTTATCGATGTTCGGGAGCACAAAGATTCACGTAAGTCGGAGGAGGAGACCCGCCGGCCGTGGAACATACCTCAGCTTCGGCCTTATTACACTTGATCCACCGGCTCTCATAATGTACATATTTCTATAGCCATGTATATATTGTGATAAATAATAAAGCAGGACCTCTGTCCTTTTTTCCTCCAAAGGTAAATGTATCATTGTTATTTTCATTGTAATATTACATGGTCACTTGGAGGTTGATCCGGCTTATGATCGTATTCGAATCTAGCCGTTAAAAATATGATCACTTGGGGGCTTCCTGTTCAAACATAGGTCGTATTCGAACCAAAGAGAACAAAGCCGTCGATAACCACTTGATTGGCATATTGCCGAGCTCATTGGGGAGTTTTTCTTGATCATATTTGAATCATAGCTCAACCCCCTTTGGGAACCGACGTGGATCATATTCGAATCAGCGTCGTTAAACAACTCTCAAAGTCATTTGGGGGCTTCCTGTTCAAACATAGGTCGTATTCGAACCAGAGAGAACATAGCTGTCGGTACCCTCTTGATCGGCAACGCCAAAGCCACTGGGGGCTATATGATCACATTCGAATCTTAGCTTAACCCCTTTGGGACGGTTCTCTGGTCGTATTCGAATCAGAAGCCCCTAAATTTTTGAGATCTCTTGGTTCGCAAACCAGTTCTTTTGATGATATCAAAAGTATTCAAGGGTGGTTCTTATTCCACCGGCTTAACCTTGATTAATAATGTTGATAGCAGATAATAAGCATTATATGTGCTGGTGAACCGGAGTTGAGTTCTCAACCTCATTGTTCGGGTTACATAAACCGGAAGTGTACTTGAAGGCTCGCACGTATGATGTTATGGTTATCTCGAAGATATAATTGAGAGCCGGTTTATTATGACTTTGATTCATATTCCGGGTTATATGTAAAGTATATGACTCTCCATGCGGTAAGCCGCCTAGAGACTTGTGATTTGTTTTCTATGCAGGACAATTAAAGACACCTCTTTAAACTTAAGGAAAGCAGAGGATCAAACATAACCCAGAAGAATATAAAAGGGTAGTTTAAATATAGTTAAGCGCTACACACGTGCACGATGGCATGGCAAAATTAAGTGTTCGTCCTACTCTATTACAGGACTCCCCGAGTCCAGAAGGTGAGGCATTGTTTTTGAGACATAACCATGAGCCGCCTAAGAAATCAAAGGTGCTTGTTGGGCTGAAGCTTCCGGCTCATCCCTCTCTGCTCCTTCGGCCGTTTCCATCTCCTGCAAGGTTGATGATTTCCAGTCAATGCCACTCAAGGCTTCAAATTGAGCTTCATCATCAATTAACCCGGCCGGGTCAACTTCAGGGGCGAAGGTATGCTTACGAGTCGGAGGAATCAGGCTGACTGCTTCATAACGAGGTGTTGGGATCCTCTGATTCTCCGCGTCATAGCCCGGTTGATATTTGGTAAGGTATGTATCATTACCAATCAAAGTGGCCACCGGGCGTACGCTCTTCACACAAGCGGCGAAGTCTTTCTGGTCAGAGGGAGTGCCATCTTCCTTCAAGCTAGGATACCCAAGGGCGATGCCGGCCGGGTCTAGCTCCCATAGAAACGCCTTGGCCTGGCTTAGAGCGGCTATGGCTCCGGCTCTTGCAGAAGCTCGTCTTAACTCTTGGAAGCATTGAGGAAGCACGGCAAGCCGCCTGAGTACATCTGCCAGGTGAGTGGGAACTTTGTTTGACAGAGCCACAACGGCTAAGGCACGTTGTGACCCGGTGTAAAGTTGTTCTACCAAGGTATAAACCGCCTTCAGCTTGGTCAGCACGTTCTGATTGAGATTGGAACTCCTGGGACCTGCATTACAAAGTCAGGTGAGCTGATGGCAATTGAGATACTTATGGGAAATGAACGATGTGAACTAGTTAGAAACTTACAGAGTAACTTACCAAAGATTGCGGAGACCATCTGAGATACATGGCGTTTTGAGCCGGATAGCTCGGCGGTTCTTTCAGTAAGAGTGGCTTCCGCTTGTTCGGCCCGGCTGAGCAAAGCAGTTTTTTCATCCGCCCAGGCTTTTCTTTCTGCTTCAAACTTTTTCTTCAGTTTCTCTTGTGCAGATACACTGAATTCAAATTTGGAGTTGGCCTTTTGGGTTTCACTTTCCTGAGTCTTCAGGCGGTTCTTTAGATCATAGATTTCCGATTCAAATTTCTTACAGGCGGCCTGTACAAATTCCGGCTTACAGTTAGGGTGATTATAATGCAACATTAAGTCCCAAGTACTTTGCAAGCAAAGACACTTGGCACTTGGGGGCTAATGTATGCTGAAAGGCTCTATTTACAGTGCCGGTTCATGAAAATAAGTCCCAAGCACTTTGCAGGCAAAGGTACTCGGCACTTGGGGGCTAATGTGTAAAGTTGCTCAACTTCTTGATTAAAATAAGGTAAGGACCGGTTCAACTATGTTGTTTAACCCGGCCCTTGAGTGTTACCAGGTAAGCCAGTTTTCTTGCAGTGATTATTAAGCTGGTATTAAGTCTACAACATATTTCATCATAAGTAATAGACTTGGGGGCTGGCATGGTAAGGATAACTATGGAATAAGCAAGAGAGTCATACCTCAGACTTTTGCTGTATTTGCTTCACCATATCAATTTCCAGGTCCCGGCTGTTGTGCACTTGATTAATATAGCCAGAGACAATATCTCCAATGCTCAGATTAGCATAATCACTGATGTCCAGCCTGGCCCTGCGGCGTTCCAGAAGTTCTTCCTTGGCAGAGCACCTACCAACACGGTGGGTCTTCCCGGTTCAACAAACTTGGTCCGGGTAATTACAACGTCCGGATCATCTGGATGAGCCGGGCTGGGGATCTCCGGGTTATCAGAACCTTCCATAACTTGTTCATCAGATGGAGCAGTGGTGGTTTCAGGAGCTGGTGCAGATGGCAGCTCATGAGCAGAAGCATCAGGTTCAGTCAGGACCGGCTCTTCGGCCGGTTTATTTTTCTTCGCCCTCTTGCTGGGCTTTACTTGTACACTGAAAGTCGAAGGGTTAGTGCAAAAACATGAGTAAGATAAGCACAAAATAAGCTGATCATCATTACCCGGGTGCGGTTTTGAAAGCCGGCAAGCTAGACTGCATGGAGTCACGGGAGGAAGGTGAAGTTCCCTGATAATTTGAATCAGAAGAATTGAGTGGTTGATGAGTGACGCCCGCCAAAGGATGAAAAGGATATAAGTCGGAGATAACCTCGGTCCGGCACTTCCTTGATGCTTCGGGTAAGTCGGAGGAGAGGTCTGCATCCTTGCTGGTCCGGGTCTGCCTCCGACTCTCATAAATCTGTCGCTTCAAAAGAAATTGAGGATCTTGATAAGCTAAAGGATGTGAAAATCTTACTTTCTGGGTTACTCTTCGGACTTTCAGTCTTGGCAAGGGCTCCGAGTCGGAGGAAAATATAGTTACCTCTTCAATCGCTTCATGACTCGTTCCGGTGTCCTCCTGCTGATAATCCATGTCAATAAGATGGTTAAAAAAGGAGCCTAAAGAGTCAAGGGCTACCTCTGACTCGGAGGTGTCTTCTAGGTGAAGCAGGTCCGAGGCGCTAGGTTTACTCCCCTTCTTGCGGGGAGCAGCTTTCCTGGCGGCTTTTTTAACCTTTCTGGCTTTCTTAGCAGCTTCATGGTCATACTTGACCTTCCAGAATTTATCATTAGCCTGTAAAATACAACAAAGGTTCTTGAAGTTAAGGCGAAATCGTTAAAATGGAAGGTGAGGTGTTCAGGTCAATAGTTTACCGCTGGGGCTGGGTTAGCCTTGCAGAAAGGACTTAAGCCTATTCTCTCGCAATCTGCGAGGCTCTCGTTCAGAAGAGACTTGGTCATGTCATCAATGACGTCCTCAGGTAAGTCGTTGGGACTGTGCCGAAGAGGATCATCCTTCTGGCCCGTATAATCGCACATTAAGCCGGGGCGGCGGCTTAAAGGAATCACCCGCCAGGCAATCCAGACCCGGACCAGATCAATGCCATTCAGGTCGTTCCCCAGAAGAGCTCTGATCGTGTTAATGGTGGGAGTAAGTGGCTGACGTTCAGCTTGAGATAGTTTATCTGGCAAGGGGTGATTTGATTCCAGACGCAGGGCGCGAAAGCCGGGCAGTGGATTCTCATCAGCCGGAGAAGTGTCCTGGCAGTAGAACCATGTCTGGTTCCAGTCCTTCGGGTGGTTGGCCGCTCAGCATAAGGAAAGAGACAATCTCTCCGTCGTTGGATTGAGATTCCACCGAGCTCCAGGCTGGGCCCATTAGCACATTCATTTTGGCGGTTCAGATAGAATAGCTCTCTAAAGAGTAGTAAGCTGGGCTCTTCTCCAAGGTACACCTCAAAGAACACTTGGAAGTTACAAATGTTTGACACGGAATTGGGTCCAATGTCTTGAGGTCGCAGGTCGAAAAAGTGCAGAACATCTCTGGAGAATTTTGAGCCGGGAGGAGCAAAGCCCCGGCTCATGTGATCAGCAAATATGACAACCTCTTCGTCCTTGGGTTGAGGTCTCTCTTCGGACGGGTCAGGAGCACGATAGGACATGACCTCTTTCTTGGGCAGGTAACCCGTTTTCACGAAGTCAGCTAAGGTGCTATCAGTAACGTTGGATCTAACCCAGTTGCATGTAATGGGCGCCTTGGGAGTCTTGGGCGGCATTGTGAAGGATGGAAGCCTATGACAAAATAAAATTTCCGGTTCAAATTTAAGCCGGAGGAAAATTTCGGTTTAGTATTTAAGGTGGCGGCTTATGAAGGGGCCTAATGATATATGGCCATTTGTGTCGGGATATTTAAGCCGCTATGGATATCGTGAGCAATTAAGTTATTTGACTCTGTTATGGATGACCCGGAATATTCATGAAGCATCGCCTTTTTTAAGCCGGTGATATGAGCCGCCATAGCTAACAGATGCAATCTTTGCCTAAGTGTTGCACAAACAAGTTTCACAGGTTGCAGTAATTATTTTGGATCAAATGATCGTCCAGAAAGGAAAATATTCTAGACCTAAAAACTGGCACAGAGAAGTTCATAAGTCCTAATGAGGTCTTTTTTGCAAGCAAAAGGGATCTGCTAGTATTGGAAATGGGTGCGAAACCACTACCGCAGGAGTTCTGTACTGTTTTTCGAATCAAAAGAAGTCGCAGTGGAAGAACTATAAAAGAACAGAGATGAACTACGAAGAACAGGGAGGAACCCGGAACCCTAATGTGGATCTGATGTTTGAGAAGAAGAGGACTTACAGTTGCAGGTTCACTGCGGAGAGTCGCCGATGTTCTCTGGACTAGCTCAGGTTGATGCAGCGGCCGAGGCAGAGGAAGACGAGAGGCGCGGCGGCGGCAGCGGAGCTTGGGCTCTGAGGCATTGAGAGGAGGAAGATGACGGAAAGGGAAGAGTGAGAGAGGACCCGGTCGGACCTATTTATAAGGGACAGCTGATGAGTGGGCGCGAGAAACGAGGAGGCTGAAGACATGATTATCCAGCTACAGAGGCGCCTCGATTTTCGGGATAATTATTAAAGATAAGGATCCGTTGAGATACGTTGGGCAGAACGTGCATTAATGGCGGATGACGTCATGGCGGGTTACCAAGAATCCAGAGGATGACATCATGGCGGGTTATAACCTTCGCGCAAACAGAAGCCGGAAGATTTTCTCTTAAGGTATTGAAGATTGACATGAACCGGTTCAAATTAATCTGGGGCCTAATGTTGAGGATATAGATACTGGTGTAACCCGCCCGAGATGGGTCGGGTTACGTTGCGACAACTCTTCATTCAGAAGCCCAAGGACAAGTTAAGGATGGCGGTTTAGTAATAGGTCTAAGGCCCAGAGGCGACTTAAGGCCCGTAGTGGTAAACCGCCGTTGTGGCATGACTTGTAGTGTAAGGCAAGAATAGTTAAGAGTCCAAGCCGGACACAGTTTATGAGCCGGCCGGGACTCTGAGAGCCACAGGGCGTTAACCTTTCTATATAAAGGGACGACCCGGTGGCGGTTCAGGAAAAGTAAGATCAGATCGATAGCCAGGCAGGGCGGATTAGCTCCTGGTCATCGAAACCCTAAGTAATTCCACCTCAACTGGAGTAGGCTTTTACCTTCAACGTAAGGGGCCGAACCAGTATAATCCTCGTGTCCTTTGTCCCGTTTAACCCCTTTAAGCTTCCTAGCTGCGATGGCTCCACGACTTAAGTCCTTGCACGAGGACATCTGCCGTGACAATTTCACGACATCTTTCCCCTTTGGCCCAGATAAAGTGTTCTCGTGCCCAAACATTTCGGGAAACATCCGGAACCCCTTCCGATGGATTCGGGAACCTTTCCGGAGATCAAACACTACTATCCACATATCAATCTTTACTTCCGGACCATTCCGGAGTTCCTCGTCATATCCGTGATCTCATCCAAAACTCCGAACAACATTCGGTCACCAACATACATAACTCATAGTACTATATCGTCAACGAACGTTAAGCGTGCGGACCCTACGGGTTCGAGAACTATGTAGACATGACCGAGACACCTCTCTTGTCAATAACCAATAGCGGGACCTGGATGCCCATATTGGCTCCTACATATTCTACGAAGATCTTTATCGGTCAGACCGCATAACAACATACGTTGTTCCCTTTGTCATGGGTATGTTACTTGCCCGAGATTCGATCGTTGGTGTCTCAATACCTAGTTCAATTTCGTTACCGGCAAGTCTCTTTACTCGTTCTGTAATACATCAGCCCGCAACTAACCCATTAGTTGCAATGCTTGCAAGGCTTATAGTGATGTGCATTACCGAGTGGGCCCAGAGATACCTCTCCGACAATCGGAGTGACAAATCGTAATCTCGAAATACGCCAACCCAACAAGTACCTTCGGAGACACCTGTAGAGCACCGTTATAATCACCCAGTCTGTGACGTTTGGTAGCACACAAAGTGTTCCTCCTATAAACGGGAGTTGCATAATCTCATAGTCATAGGAACATGTATAAGTCATGAAGAAAGCAATAGCAACATACTAAACGATCAAGTGCTAAGGTAACGGAATGGGTCAAGTCAATCACATCATTCTCCTAATGAGGTGATCCCGTTAATCAAATAACAACTCATGTCTATGGCTAGGAAACATAACCATCTTTGATCAACGAGCTAGTCAAGTAGAGGCATACTAGTGACACTCTGTTTGTCTATGTATTCACACAAGTATTATGTTTCCGGTTAATACAATTCTAGCATGAATAATAAACATTTATCATGAAATAAGGAAATAAATAATAACTTTATTATTGCCTCTAGGGCATATTTCCTTCAGGAAGCGCCCTAGGGTTTCCCTAGGGGAGGGGCGGAGGCCACAGGGGAAACCCTAGATGTGTTTGGGCGCCCCCACCCTTAGGAAACTTGCCCCCAAGCCGGGAGGGACGGCTGCTGTGACACCCTGGTTTTTGCCCTTTCTTATTTGCTTGAAATTTCATTTGAAAGTTTTTGAAACTTGGAGTTTCTGAATCTTTTCATTTGGACCTAAACACTTGGGCATCCTTGGCTTTCACCCAAGTGTTCACTTCTCTCCCAAACCATCACTTCACTTCTGATCCACCACAAAATAACCTTTGGAATATTTTTCTTAAATGAAAAATATTCATTTTCTCTCAAGAACCCTAAGCCAGATCTGTTTGCTTCAAGGCAACCCTAATTTTTATGGCTCAGAAAATTCTAAGATAATTCACAAATATTCTAGGGACCCTAGGGCACCTCCCTGAGTAAAAATATTTCATCACTTTTTGGAATATTTTTGCTACAGAAAATCTTTTCTGTTCTGGACAGAAATGGTGGTTTCTACAGCAACTACCATTTTACTTGCTCCATTTGACCTGAACTTTCTTGTGCATCTTTACCTTAGTAACTTATAACTAGCCTACAAAGCACAACCCCAAACTCCCAGCCATTTGACCATAGTAACATCACAAAGTTACTGACCAGAAACTTACCTGGCTTGTAAAATCTTCTCTACTGCACCTAGATCCAAACCAAACCGTGGTAAACTTCAAAACTACCACAAACAACATGCCAGACATGATTTTTGGACGAAGGCTGGCCTGAGGAGAGAGTTCGCGCGGTGACCACGCGTGTCCACGATGCCAGGCATGCGTGTCGACGCGCTCTGGGTGACGCCGAGCGCTCTGTTCGAGCGTGCACGCTTCCCCCGCCTGCCCAACCATGCCAAACCCCGCCACCATCATCGTCTCGACGTCTTAACTCCTCCCTGGCACTCGCAGACGCCGGAGCTCGCCGCAGCGAGCACGGGCAAGGTCCGGCCAGCCCAACAGTGCGGAGCGCACTGTGCTCGTCGCCATCCCCTTGATCCTGTGCTCGCTCCGCTCGCCCACAGTGGCCGCGTGACCTCCGTCGCCTTCTCCCCCTCTCACTGACGCCGCTCGTCACTGGGCGCCATGGACAGGTGTCCACCGGCGGAGCCCGAAGCACCCTCGCCGCTCGCCTATAAATAGAGCCACCCCCAGCCTCCCTGAGCACGATCCAGCACTCACACACACCCCACGATCGAGTAGGAAGCCGTAGCTCGGCCAGGCAGGCCTCGGGCCGCCGTCCCCGAGCTCGAGCTCGCCGGCGATCCCCTCTGGTCGCCGCGGTAGCTCCAGCCCCTCCCATGCCTGGGCTACCCCTCCAAGGCCTCCGCCTCTCTCCGGTTAGACCATCTCGCCCGCTTGGAGCCTCTGGAGTGACCTCTGCTCGCCGTCTTCCTCAACTCCGGGACCTCCATGTTCTGCCTCCGCTTGCGAGCTAGTTTCCGACACCGTCCGACCACCCCTAGCCACGCTACGGGTACGGGCAGGTGTGCCATCGTCCCCTCTCTCAATCCCTCCCTCTCGTTTGGGCCAAGGAGCCCTCGTCGCCGGCGAGAGCTCCGGCGAAGCCACGGCCCTCTCTGTTTCTCTCTCCCTCTTCCCCCACCTGACTAGCGGGACCCGCTAGTCAGCCACTCAGTACACGCGCGAAGCGGTACGAGTGGTGGTGCCCCTGGGCTTTACGCCTTCGACGTCACCCCCCATCTGTTTCTTTTTATTCAAATTCATTTATATTCCAGAGAGCTTCAAACAATCTTAACTTTTTAACCATAAGTCCAAATGAGATGATTCTTTTTGCATTGTGTTCTTTGAAAGGAAATCTAACAGCTCACCAAAGATGACATTTTTCTGAGCTGTTTAGAATTTCTGGTGAATTTCAGAAGTGTTCTTGATATTCTCTTTTGTGTTTAAAATTATTTTCAGAAGGTGAGGCTTGTCTTGAGGATCACCAGGAGGCTTGTGAACCTCATCTGCACTAAGGCAAGCCACAGCAACATTTTTATGATGCCATTTCAATATTTGTGATTTTCTCACTTAAATGAAATGATTAACCCATGCATTTAAATAATTATTGAATTATTTGTATTCTGTTAAGTATTGGTCAGTTGTTATGCTTGATTTACAGAATAGTTGAAACTAGTTTAAGTGGGTAAAGCAAGTTAAAATTTATTTGAGGTGATGTTAGAAATAATTTTGTTATGCATGTTAGTAATTATTTAAAGCTTTGTGTTTGCATTCTTAAATTGATAAAAATTTGTTAGAAAATATTCTGTTAAATACTTGTTTAATCATATTACTTGTCTTACAGAATGTTTGAACCCAACTTAGTGATAAAGAAATTAAGAGTTGTTGACAATGATATATTTTGGTCAAGCATATGAAAGATTTATCGGAGTTACTTTCTTGCGTAGGAAATTAATAAAACTTGTTGCAAAATATTTTGGTTAAGTTGTGAGTCATTTTGAGCAAGTAGAGTAATATGAGTTGTTGACGTTTATGCTTGGTGTGCATATGGATGACGTCGGTCATTTTTATCAATATGTGATGCATGTGTTGTTTTGCATTTCATGGCATGCTATGACACCGGTCATTATTTAGTTTAAAGTTAATTCTGAATATAACTCGACTTGAATATACCATTGACTGGGTCATGGTGCCGCTGAATCGAGTTTCTTTCCAGTGCAACCACATTTGCCTTGTGGGAAGGCCTTGATTCGGTCCATTGACACGGCCTCTGGTCGGTGCCTCCATCTAGGGAAGATTATGTCGTGTTTGCCCTGGCCCGGTAAGCACACATAATCTTGTGTGCTCGTTGATGAGATTATGGTACTGAGTCCCCGAGTGGGAGTGTTTTGACCACGACGGTGGTCGGGGTGTCTTTGGTAGACACGGGGCCACCCAGGACCAGCCCGTTGGGGATTTGGGTCAGAGTGGCCGGGAGAGTGCTGTGGCAATGGAGGGGTTTTGTCGGAATGCCGTTGGTCTACCCGAATGGGAATACGAGGCCATGGGTTCCGTGGTGTGAGTACAGTGTGCTACCTCTGCAGAGTGTATAATCTATCGATAGCCGCGTCCATGGTCACGGACACCTCGTACTAGGTCCCACCATGAGTCAACGTTTAATAAAAATTGCACACGAAGCTACGAACTTTGCATTGTCAATGGATGGCAGAAAGGCCATCGAGGTATTTGGGACCAAATGATGGTCGTGGTTGTGATCGTCGTAAGGATCACGAGTTGTTCTTGAGAAAGACCACTATGGTGGTGTGTTTGTGGTCCAGAGATGATCACAGTTGGTAAGCTGTCCCGAGGGACGTTCGGGCTTGTCACAGCATGTTGACATATAATGTTGCATTATTAATAATTGGTTAAATATCATGATATTGTTTGTCATTATGATTATGCTTGTTGTGAGCTTGCAAGTACATTCAATGTACTGACCTGGCGTGTCATGCCAGATTTCAGGAAAGTCTCGTTGGAAAGGAGCGCTGTTCGAGTCTAGATCGTGTCCACATCAGTGTCCCTGTGATATGGAGCTTCCGCTACGACGTTATTCCGCTGCCACGCAGTTGTTCGAGTCGGGGCCCCTTTATGTTCACTAAATAATGTACATATTGTTCCGCCGCACCGAGTGTGCCGCTTGGCCTCGACCACTGTTGTAATATGAACTTTGTTCCGCTAGCATCAATAAAGCGGTTGTTTTCTGTACCAATATGTTGTGTGTTGCCAGAAGACATGATCTCTGGGTTGGCAATGCAGGGTAAACCGGTCGCTCTGAGCCGGGGTGCCACAACGGTTGGTACCAGAGCCGCGCTGACTGTAGGCCACGCTAGACAACGACGTGTTAACTGGACGCTAGACACGAGTAAATGTGAGTGTCGGTAGCAGTTATAGCTGGTTGTTGCATTGTAGTCATTTGATTATTATTTTTATGCTAACCTGTTAATGGTTGTGAGTGTAGATGGCTCCGGTGCCGTATCCGTGCCAGTTGCAGTTGATGCCGTACACGTCACCGCACCTTCTCCGCAACGTGTGGCGTCGGCTGTACCCTCACGGAGACGAACCAGTCTACCGTGTGTACCGGGAGCATCTAGCAGACTCAGTGTATGAGTATCACGCAGTGGTTACTCTACGCACCAGTTCTGATTCCGGCTCTTACACTCGCACTTCTCGAAGCGGTTACGCCTCCACCGCTTCTCAGGCTGTCCAGTTTGCCACATTTGAGGTCCTTGTCGAGCTTCGTTATACCGAGGTTCAAATGCAGCATCACCCAGGATTCTATTACTACCCATCTCTGCACGACAACGGGCGTGTCCGTTTTCCTCTCGTTAACCCGGAGTCTGATAGTGTTGCTAGCTATCTTGCTCGCTATATCACTGCTAGCTATCTGATGATCCACGAGCTGGCTCAAGAGCTGACTCGTGCCCGTACTGCTTTAGCCGCTACCTTGGTCACTACTAGATCCACCACTACTCCATCCTCACTGGGATTTACCCCTTATGTCCCAGTTAGCTCTAGCTCCCCTATTTCGCCGGTTACTCCCCCGAGTAGTACAGGCGTTCCGGCCGTGAACCCTCTCAGTACTCCTGCCGAGTGGGTCTCACTTCTTGCTACTCCTGCAGCCCCGTTGCTTCATCCTACCCCTGCCCCTGAGGTAGAGCCCTCGAGGCAGCGTCGTCGTCTTACCTTTAACCCAGAGGTTTCCGTTAACCACGTCAGTTCGGGATCTGAGACCGCTTCAGGGGAGGACACCGCAGCACCAGCAGAGCAGTAGTGTCTTTGAGTATTCGCAGTCGTCTAGATGGTGTACGGATGTAGTTGTACGAGTCATGATGCTTCATGTATGAGAGTAGTGGAACCAGTCAGGTTGTTAAATTTTCATGTATGAGTCTATGTATAATTATGATGGGACTTTAATCGCCGTATTCTCTTCGCTCTTTTGTCTTTTTCGAGAATAGTTGCTCGCTTTTCCCCAATTTTATTCTTGGATGTCTCTCATCTCGATTTCGTTGCCTTGGGAAAAATACTCAATAGGATGACGCGGGGAGGCGGCAGTAGCAACTGTGACGCCCGGATAATTATGCTACAGTAAACCTACGCTAATGATGCCACATCACCTCTGTTAGTGTTGATAATCTCGCGTTAGTTCAAAACCGGATCAAAATTCAAATTCAAAATATGGCAAGCAACAAAAGTTTTCAAAAATTAAAACTAAAATGTTCGGTTTGTTTCAAATAAATCGTAAGCAATTATGGTGGAGAGACCAAGCTTTGATAAAATGTTTAAAGGCTCTAAAGTAATTAAAACAGCAGCTATGACAATTAATTAAATGCCTTTTAAAAATAATAATAATGCAAACTACTTGAATTAGGTGTCAAACTTTTTGGGGCAGTAGAATAAATTATAACATTAATTTAGGAGTTGTAGTTATATTTTATAAAACAGGAATTAAAAGAATAAAATAGAAAAGAAAGTATATAAAGAAAACAAAAGAAAACAGAAAACAAAGTTAAAGAAATAAAAGAAGCCCCCCCCCCCCGACTGGGCCTTGGCCCAGTTGGCCGAAGGAGCCAGTCGGCCCAGCCGACTCACTCCCGCACCCCCCTGGCCTACTAGGCCTCCTCCATCCCCCGAAACCCTAACCCCCCACTCCCCCTCTCGCTCCCCATCCCCCACGATCTAGAACTGGATCGGGCCGAACCCCGACGCCGTGCGCCGACGCCTGTCCCCGCCCGCGCCGCCGCCTGGACCTCGCCGGCCCCCGCCCTCATCCTCGCGCTCCCGTCCCCTCTCCCTCAGCGGCGCCCCTCGCCGCGCCTGCCGCGTCGCCCCCGACGGCCCGTCACCGTCCCTCGCTGCCCCTCGCCGCCCGGAGCTCCACTGAGCCTCACCTCGCCCCCGACACCCGCGGCGGCCTGAGGCCGACGTCGCCGCGCGGAGCCCCTCCCGTCACCGGACTTCCTCGTCCCTGTCGCCGTCGCCTCCTCGCCTCTCCATCGCCGACCACCCCAAACTTCCCCGAGCCCGCTGCCCTGTGCCCTACGCTCCCCTCGTGAGTGCCCCCCCTTTTCTCCCCTTTTCCCCGTCACCGGATCCGGCCCGCGCTCGCGCCGTCCCGCTCAGGCCGTGGCCTCACCGCCCGGCGCTGCTCACTGCTCACGCGTCCGGCCACTGCACTCCGCCCCGCCTCCGCCTGCCGTGGCCCTCGTGCCCCGCTGCGGCAACCCCCCCCCCCCGCCATGGTCACGACCCCGCCCTGCCCCGGGCAGGCTACGGGCGCCCGTCGCCGACACCCCGCCGCGGCGCGCTCTGCCTCGCTGGCGCCGTGCCGCTGGCCATGCCCGGGCTCGCCCCCGTCGGGCGCCTGCAACCGCGCCCGAGTCCCGTGCCCGATCGGCCGCTAGGGCTCTCCCTGGGCCACTGCCAGGTGGGGCCCCGCGCCCCTGAGCCGCTGACCCCTGGGCCCGAAACCCCCCTGGCCCGCTAACAAATGGGGCCCAGCCCCAAAACGAATAAAAAATATATATAAATAATAATAATAAATTAATTAATAAAAATAAATAAATAAATAAAGAAAATAAAAATAAATTTAACTAATTAATTAACTAAATTAATTAATCCTGTTTAAATTAATCTAATTAGTTAGTTAATTTAATTAAACAGTAATTAATTAGATAAACCCTAATTAACCTAAACAGAGAATGACAGGTGGGTCCCATTGGACCCACATGTCAATTTGACTTAGTCAACCCCTGTTGACTGCTGATGTCAGCATGACATCATGCTGATGTCATAAATCCAATTTCGAATTAAATTAAATGATTAATTAAATTCCAGAAATTAATAAAATCTTTAGAAAATCATATCTTTTAATCCGTAACTCGGATTAAAATATTTTCAACATGAAAGTTGCTCAAAACGACGAGATGAATCCGGATACGCAGTCCGTTCGTCCACCACACCTCCTTAACCTATCGAACTCGCAACTTTCCCCCTCCGGTCCATCTGTCCGAAAACGCCAAACATCGGGAATACTTTCCCGGATGTTCCCCCCCTTCGCCGGTACCACCTACTGTCGCGTTAGGACACACCTCGCACTGCTCATTGTCATGTCACGCATCGTCATGTTTATGTTTGCATTATATTTACTGTTTCTTCCCCCTCTTCTCTCCGGTAGACTACGAGACCGACACTGCTGCTGCCCAGTTCGACTACGAAGTTGACGACCCTTCCTACTTGCCAGAGCAACCAGGCAAGCCCCCCCCCCTTGATCACCAGCTATCGCCTATTCTTCTCTATACTGCTTGCATTAGAGTAGTGTAGCATGTTACTGCTTTCCGTTAATCCTATCTTGATGCATAGCCTGTCATTGTTGCTATAGTTGTTACCCTTACCTGCTATCCTACTGCTTAGTATAGGATGCTAGTGTTCCATCAGTGGCCCCACACTCTTGTCCGTCTGCCATGCTATACTACTGGGCCGTGATCACTTCCGGAGGTGATCACGGGTATATACTATATACATTATATACATGACACATGTGGTGACTAAAGTCGGGTCGGCTCGGTGAGTACCCGCAAGTGATTCTGATGAGGGGGCTGAAAGGACAGGTGGCTCCACCCCGGTAGAGGTGGGCCTGGGTTCCTGACGGCCCCCGACTGTTACTTGTGGCGGAGCGACAGGGCAGGTTGAGACCACCTAGGAGAGAGGTGGGCCTGGCCCTGGTCGGCGTTCGCAGATACTTAACACACTTAACGAGATCTTGGTATTTGATCTGAGTCTGGCCATTTGGTCTATACGCACTAACCATCTACGCGGAGTAGTTATGGGTATCCCGGCGTCGTGGTATCAGCCGAAGCCTACGTGACGTCAGCGACTGAGTGGCGCGCGTCGGATTGGACTGGAACGCCACTAGGCTAGGTCTGCTTCCGGCCGCGTACGCAACGTGCAGGTGTGCATAGGGCGATGGGCCCAAACCCCTGCGCGCATAGGGTTAGACCGGCGTGCTGACCTCTCTGTTGTGCTTAGGTGGGGCTGCGACGTGTTGATCTTCCGAGGCCGGGCATGACCCAGGAAAGTGTGTCCGGCCAAATGGGATCGAGCGTGTTGGGTTATGTGGTGCACCCCTGTAGGGAAGTTTATCTATTCGAATAGCCGTGTCCCTCGGTAAAAGGACGACCCGGAGTTGTACCTTGACCTTATGACAACTAGAACTGAATACTTAATAAAACACACCCTTCCAAGTGCCGGATACAACCCGGTGATCGCTCTCTAACAGGGCGACGAGGAGGGGATCGCCGGGTAGGATTATGCTATGCGATGCTACTTGGAGGACTTCAATCTACTCTCTTCTACATGCTGCAAGATGGAGATGGCCAGAAGCGTAGTCTTCGACAGGACTAGCTATCCCCCTCTTATTCTGGCATTCTGCAGTTCACTCCACTGATACGTCCCTTTACACATATACCCATGCATATGTAGTGTAGCTCCTTGCTTGCGAGTACTTTGGATGAGTACTCACGGTTGCTTCTCTCCCTCTTTTCCCCCTTTTCTTTTCTATCTAGTTGTCACAACCAGATGCTGGAGTCCAGGAGCCAGACGCCACCGTCGACGACGACACCTACGACACTGGAGGTGCCTACTACTACGTGCAGCCCGCTGACGACGACCAGGAGTAGTTAGGAGGATCCCAGGCAGGAGGCCTGCGCCTCGTTCGATCTGTATCCCAGTTTGTGCTAGCCTTCTTAAGGCAAACTTGTTTAACTTGTCTCTGTACTCAGATATTGTTGCTTCCGCTGACTCGTCTATGATCGAGCACTTGTATTCGAGCCCTCGAGGCCCCTGGCTTGTATTATGATGCTTGTATGACTTATTTATGTTTTAGAGTTGTGTTGTGATATCTTCCCGTGAGTCCCTGATCTTGATCGTACACATTTGCGTGCATGCTTAGTGTACGGTCAAATCGGGGGCGTCACAAGTTGGTATCAGATCCAACTGCCTGTAGGAATCCCCCTTTCCAACTCTTGGCCGAAGTTGATTCTAGTCAGTGAAAACTATTTTACTAACATGGCTGTGTGGCTTACGGGCCCACGTCGCCATTGGGTGATATTAGGATCTTTTACTCCTCGACCTTTTCTCTGGGACTCTGAACTCTCTTCTATTCGGGTTAAGTGAATTTTGCTAAATCTAACATTAGGATCTCGTTACCACTTTCAACCAGAGAGCCCCTTATTACTGATGATCGACTGCTGCCCGTAAAGACCCTGAAGATACTCTCCGCTGATAACCCGAGAACTTGTGTTTATCGCTTTTGCAATTCTCTTTCATCGATAAACTCCTATGGATAACCACGTATACTCGCCATTCATACAATGTTTCCCAGTTGATCTTGTTATTACAAGATACCCCGAAATTCTCTCAGTTGTTCCGAGAATCCTTTGAGCTTACTGCCTTGCTGTTCTTTGTCACCTGAATACCCCTACGGATAATTCTCGCACTTACCGAGTATCCGGTCATCCCCAGTTGATTCAAGTATTCCACAATAGTCTTCAAAATACTATTCGATCTTCCGAAAATCCTCAGGAGCCTATTGCTCTTGAAATTCTTGTTTGCTTGCATTATGGTTAATCCCATAAGTCTCGTAATCTTATTGGCATCTCTTGTCATTATCATTTTGAGTCTGTTGATTCAATTTGTTGCGAATGCTCGCAATCCTCAATCATATCCTAGAATTCATTCTTCCGGCTCAGACGTCATTTTAAACGTGAGCTGGATCTCGACCTATCAAATTGCCATCGATTGTACCCCTAAGCCTACTCAACTTATCCATCCTTAATCAGAGCGTTGCTTCTGACCCCCTGATTTGGAAATCATAATTCTTTTGCATTTGAACTTTGAGTTAGTCAGTTGTTTCTATAATCAGATCTCCTTGCATTCTTCTTCCTCTGGTTGAGTACCGATGCTCACATCAGATCCCTTGTGGACCATCGGTTCCTTTGTTGGCTTTTATCCGACAGTGTCCTTCATATTGAATAACCTTGTGAGCCTTTCCATGGGTATATAATGCCTTTGGTAAATTGTATCATCTGATTTTGAACAATGCTCTTCTTTCGAGCTTGTAATATTTACTCTGAAGTTTGTGGTATATGTTCCTAAGATGCCTTGATGGGTTGAACCTATGCCTTTCATAATATGTGTGAACTCGAAAGTTTTCATGAGTCATACTCTTCTGGTATTTTGCCAGATAAAAATTTTCCACACTGCAACTTCATCAAACGCGAGAAGTGAATGAAAGGTTATGCATTGAAGAAGTGGGAGTCGACCTTGAACTTTGTGTTCATGCCCATGGACACGATGTATACCTTATCATGGAAGCTTCTCTTAAAATAATTGTCCCCTTGTAATAAGTTCATCTGGTATCCATGGACGTGGTTCCGACCATGTTTCTCCTTGATTCCGTTTCTCGTGCAAGTTTGAGCACTTGTCTTCGGCAGGCCAATACCCTAGTCCAACCTTTACCTTGAACTGTCGTCGAGTATTACCCCCTGGTATCTCGAGATTATCATGGAACTGCATTACTTCTTATGAGTTCTTCATCAAGTACTACATTCTCACGGATTACTATTTTTCCTGGGTTTTGAGTGGTTAATCACTCGAGTACCCCGATAATTGAATCGAGTCCGCACTACGGTTCAACAACTTTTAGTAATGTTCCTTACTTACGAGTTTGTACCCGATCGCGTCATTCCTAGCCTGTTGGCTATATCATTATCTTGATGATTTTTAACTGTGCTACCTGGTCCTTATTCCCGGAGCACCACTTTCGACAATGAGCTAAGCTTACGTCGATTTTCCTCGTCATATCGTTTCACCTCGAACAACAAACTTGACCCCGAGTTTGTGTCCTACCCGTGGTTCCAATAACCTTTCGCTTTCATCATTCCTTTGACTTGATGTCATCGTCGATCAATTACACCTTATTGGAAACCCCTCGACAAATTTGTCGTGATCATTGTCAACAATTTGACTTCTTCCAAGTTGTGTGTCGAAATTCAGGATGCGAAATACCATCCTTGCCCCTCGATGAATTGTGTTATCATCGACAACATTCTTACCTCCCCCCCAACACAAACTTGTTCATATTTTGTGATGTATCTTGATTTCCCCTGCTATCCAACTTATGTTATGTTCTACCGTGGAGTATTACGATCTTTGATGTCAAGAATGTCGTGAGCATTACTCCACCTCTTAAGAATTCTTGGTACAGTGATACTTCTCGCCATCACCATTCTTTCTGGGTCCCCGTGTTGTTTCTAAACGAAATACCGACAAATGGTCTGTGATGTGTAAATTCTAAACTTCTAGCAACCCTATTGCTTTGAAGTTATTGGTCTATAGTTTCATTCTACGTCTATGGCTTAGTGAATCATCATTCGAACATTGATCGTGCTACCTAGCCCATATTTTGGGAGCACATTTCAACCAATGTTTAACTGTGTATGTTTTCCTCGAGCATACATCATTAAGTCATTCGATCTAGTTAGTGTTATCTCCTTGTTCATATAGTTGTGGAAATCCATCTTTTGGAAATCTCAATGGATTGTCGCTGAGTCAATTAGTCACCTCCTCATCCTCTCGTTGGTTTACTGATGGACTCTTGTTTCGGAACTCTCTTCCATAGTTCATTTCCCGAGAATCTTACAATGTCATCTCGTCAAATTGTGCCGCACCTTTTCTTCTCAGGCATCCTAAGTCTGAGGTATCGTGACACCAATCAGATCTGAATCTCGGTCAGATATGATGGTTGGAACATATTTCCAAGAGTTATAACATTGGTCTCTACATAACCCGGTAAGGTGGTGTCTTTGCTTAGCACCCCTAGCTAGAGGACCTATTGTTATAGTTTCCTTTTTGAGAAGGTTAGTCATTCTTCCGTGAGGAAATTGTAAGACTTATTCTATAGGTTGTTCCTGATGGATCCTTTTTGTTTCCAAAGTCTAATCTTCACCTGTTGACCATGTCAATGCTATCTCGAAGCATGTCTATGGTACTCCGATTTTCAACAGGAACATTTGAAGCCCAATGCTAAATGTTTCCTGCTCAATTATCCAAACACCGCTGTTTGGGTAATGTCATGAACTTCCTCCCCCCTAACCTAGATGGTTTTCTACATTATATCCTATCATGGATATCATGCTCTGCTGGTCCTTGGGAAGGAAATACCCCTGAAATATGTGTTTTAACATATTTTCCTTTCCATTGTTCTGTTTAATCTGATGATGATATTTCCTTTCCATTGTTTTGTTTAACCCTTCTTGAGTTCTATATGAGCTAAGCAGAAATATTCTCCTGCTTATGTAAACACCTCGGTGTACAATTCTCTCAGCAAGACCCTGTTACTATTGTTGATGACATCCCGGTAGCCACCGATAGACGAGAACTTTGCCTAATGGTCTGCCTCGTTTCAACGAGCAGGAAAATGGTTCTCTTCGTCCCTCGCCCTTGGTACCAACGTGTTGCCGACATAACTGACAGGGTACTCTCTGACATGCCTTGCTATCATGACCGTGCAACATGTCACTGCTTCTAAAAAAACCCCACATGGTGGGCCCATAACCCACAGTTCCACAGGATTGAAACCTGACTCTCTTGTACACCCCCTGTTCCCAAGGTTATTCCTCACGCTTGGCTTCGTATGTAATTCACGTGCCACCTTTCGTGAGATCAGCAATTTTGGTATCAGACACAATACTTAGTCCCGTTGCTCAGAACCCTTCAAGCATCGAACGATTGCCTGCCCGCTCGAAACTTCCCCACGATACCTCCTTACCTTGCTCTCGATATTGTCTTAAATTTCCATTCGAGATTTACTTTCCGCCACCTTCCTCGATGTTATCAACCAGATAGTCAACCGTTCAGAGGTCTGTTATTCCGAAGTTACCCCTTGTCCTTCGTAAGTACGACGGAGTTCCCGAAGAAAGGATGCCAGCTTCATCATGATGACCTGAAGCAGTAAAATGAAGACATCAACGTAATAGATCAACCGCTTTGAGAAGAGCAACCAAGACCAAGAACGCTCCCTAGAATTTCGTAACCCGAACCTTCCTCCTTTACTTCCCTCTTAAATCTCGGGACGAGATTTCTTGTAGTAGAGGAGAATTGTGACGCCCGGATAATTATGCTACAGTAAACCTACGCTAATGATGCCACGTCACCTCTGTTAGTGTTGATAATCTCGTGTTAGTTCAAAACCGGATCAAAATTCAAATTCAAAATATGGCAAGCAACAAAAGTTTTCAAAAATTAAAACTAAAATGTTCGGGTTGTTTCAAATAAATTGTAAGCAATTATGGTGGAGAGACCAAGCTTTGATAAAATGTTTAAAGGCTCTAAAGTAATTAAAACAGCAGCTATGACAATTAATTAAATGCCTTTTAAAAATAATAATAATGCAAACTATTTTAATTAGGTGTCAAACTTTTTGGGGCAGTAGAATAAATTATAACATTAATTTAGGAGTTGTAGTTATATTAAAAGAATAAAATAGAAAAGAAAGTATATAAAGAAAAGAAAACAGAAAACAAAGCTAAAGAAATAAAAGAAGCCCCCCCCCCCGACTGGGCCTTGGCCCAGTTGGCCGAAGGAGCCAGTCGGCCCAGCCGACTCACTCCCGCACCCCCTGGCCTACTAGGCCTCCTCCACCCCCCGAAACCCTAACCCCCACTCCCCCTCTCGCTCCCCATCCCCCCGAGCCAGAACTGGATCGGGCCGAACCCCGACGCCGTGCGCCGACGCCGACGCCGGCGCCGGCGCCCGTCCCCGCTCGTGCCGCCGCCTGGACCTCGCCGGCCCCCGCCCTCATCCTCGCGCTCCCGTCCCCTCTCCCTCAGCGGCGCCCCTCGCCGCGCCTGCCGCGTCGCCCCCGACGGCCCGTCGCCGCCCCTCGCCGCCCGGAGCTCCACTGAACCTCACCTCGCCCCCGACACCCGCGGCGGCCTGAGGCCGACGTCGCCGCGCGGAGCCGCTCCCGTCGCCGGACTTCCTCGTCCCCGTCGCCGTCGCCTCCTCGCCTCTCCATCGCCGGCCATCCCAAGCTTCCCCGAGCCCGCTGCCCTGTGCCCTACGCTCCCCTCGTGAGCGCCCCCCTTTTCTCCCCTTTTCCCCGTCACCGGATCCGGCCCGCGCTCGCGCCGTCCCGCTCAGGCCGTGGCCTCGCCGCCCGGCGCTGCTCACTGCTCACGCGTCCGGCCACTGCACTCCGCCCCGCCTACGCCCGTCGTGGCCCTCGTGCCCCGCTGCGGCAACCCCCCCTCCCCGCCATGGTCACGACCCCGCCCTGCCTCGGGCAGGCTACGGGCGCCCGTCGCCCACACCCCGCCGCGGCGCGCTCTACCTCGCCGGCGCCGTGCCGCTGGCCGCGCCCGGGCTCGCCCCCGTCGGGCGCCTGCAACCGCGCCCGAGTCCCGTGCCCGATCGCCCGCTAGGGCTCTCCCTGGGCCACTGCCAGGTGGGGCCCCGCGCCCCTGAGCCGCTGACCCCTGGGCCCGAAACCCCCCTGGCTCGCTGACAAATGGGGCCCAGCCCCAGAACGAATTAAAAATATATATAAATAATAATAATAATAATAAAAATAATAAATTAATTAATAAAAATAAATAAATAAATAAATAAAATAAAAATAAATTTAATTAATTAATTAACTAAATTAATTAAGTTAATTAATCCTGTTTAAATTAATCTAATTAGTTAGTTAATTTAATTAAACAGTAATTAATTAGATAAACCCTAATTAACCTAAACAGAGAATGACAGGTGGGTCCCATTGGACCCACATGTCAGTTTGACTTAGTCAACCCCTGTTGACTGCTGATGTTAGCATGACATCATGCTGATGTCATAAATCCAATTTCGAATTAAATTAAATGATTAATTAAATTCCAGAAATTAATAAAATCTTTAGAAAATCATATCTTTTAATCCGTAACTCGGATTAAAATATTTTCAACATGAAAGTTGCTTAAAACGACGAGACGAATCCGGATACGCAGTCCGTTCGTCCACCACACCTCCATAACCTATCGAACTCGCAACTTTCCCCCTTCGGTCCATCTGTCCGAAAACGCCAAACATCGGGAATACTTTCCCGGATGTTCCCCCCCTTCGCCGGTACCACCTACTGTCGCGTTAGGACACACCTCGCACTGCTCATTGTCATGTCACGCATCGTCATGTTTATGTTTGCATTGTATTTACTGTTTCTTCCCCCTCTTCTCTCCGGTAGACTACGAGACCGACACTGCTGCTGCCCAGTTCGACTACGAAGTTGACGACCCCTCCTACTTGCCAGAGCAACGAGGCAAGCCCCCCCCCCCTTGATCACCAGCTATCGCCTATTCTTCTCTATACTGCTTGCATTAGAGTAGTGTAGCATGTTACTGCTTTCCATTAATCCTATCCTGATGCATAGCCTGTCATTGTTGCTACAGTTGTTACCCTTACCTGCTATCCTACTGCTTAGTATAGGATGTTAGTGTTCCATCAGTGGCCCCACACTCTTGTCCGTCTGCCATGCTATACTACTGGGTCGTGATCACTTCGGGAGGTGATCACGGGTATATACTATATACATTATATACATGACACATGTGGTGACTAAAGTCGGGTCGGCTCGGTGAGTACGCGCAAGTGATTCTGATGAGGGGGCTGAAAGGACAGGTGGCTCCACCCCGGTAGAGGTGGGCCTGGGTTCCTGACGGCCCCCGACTGTTACTTGTGGCGGAGCGACAGGGCAGGTTGAGACCACCTAGGAGAGAGGTGGGCCTGGCCCTGGTCGGCGTTCGCAGATACTTAACACGCTTAACGAGATCTTGGTATTTGATCTGAGTCTGGCCATTTGGTCTATACGCACTAACCATCTACGCGGGAGTAGTTATGGGTATCCCGGCGTCGTGGTATCAGCCGAAGCCTTCGTGACGTCAGCGACTGAGTGGCGCGCGCCGGATTGGACGGGAACGCCACTAGGCTAGGTCTGCTTCCGGCCGCGTACGCAACGTGCAGGTGTGCATAGGGCGATGGGCCCAGACCCCTGCGCGCATAGGGTTAGACCGGCGTGCTGACCTCTCTGTTGTGCTTAGGTGGGGCTGCGACGTGTTGATCTTCCGAGGCCGGGCATGACCCAGGAAAGTGTGTCCGGCCAAATGGGATCGAGCGTGTTGGGTTATGTGGTGCACCCCTGCAGGGAAGTTTATCTATTCGAATAGCCGTGTCCCTCGGTAAAAGGACGACCCGGAGGTGTACCTTGACCTTATGACAACTAGAACTGGATACTTAATAAAACACACCCTTCCAAGTGCCAGATACAACCCGGTGATCGCTCTCTAACAGGGCGACGAGGAGGGGATCGCCGGGTAGGATTATGCTATGCGATGCTACTTGGAGGACTTCAATCTACTCTCTTCTACATGCTGCAAGATGGAGATGGCCAGAAGCGTAGTCTTCGACAGGACTAGCTATCCCCCTCTTATTCTGGCATTCTGCAGTTCAGTCCACTGATATGTCCATTTACACATATACCCATGCATACGTAGTGTAGCTCCTTGCTTGCGAGTACTTTGGATGAGTACTCACAGTTGCTTCTCTCCCTCTTTTCCCCCTTTTCTTTTCTATCTGGTTGTCACAAGCAGATGCTGGAGTCCAGGAGCCAGACGCCACCGTCGACGATGACACCTACGACACTGGAGGTGCCTACTACTACGTGCAGCCCGCTGACGACGACCAGGAGTAGTTAGGAGGATCCCAGGCAGGAGGCCTGCGCCTCGTTCGATCTGTATCCCAGTTTGTGCTAGCCTTCTTAAGGCAAACTTGTTTAACTTATGTCTGTACTCAGATATTGTTGCTTCCGCTGACTCGTCTGTGATCGAGCACTTGTATTCGAGCCCTCGAGGCCCCTGGCTTGTATTATGATGCTTGTATGACTTATTTATGTTTTAGAGTTGTGTTGTGATATCTTCCCGTGAGTCCCTGATCTTGATCATACACATTTGCGTGCATGATTAGTGTATGGTCAAATCGGGGGCGTCACAGCAACGTTCGTGAGGGAACTCCTGTTCGTCGTTCCGCACGACAGGCAGGATATTCTCCCGAGCCGTACGTTCGGCCACCACCTCCTCCGCCTGATCCTCCCTCCACCGAGCAAGTTCTGCGTATGTTTGAAGAAAAAAGGAACAATGATCTGATTGAAATATTGAGAAGTGTGCAAGCTATAATTGGAAAAAATGGAAATCAGAATGGTCATCACTCAAAGCTGTCAGATTTTCAGAGGACCAATCCACCCAATTTCAGTCAGGTTGTTGACCCATTGGATGCAGACGATTGGTTGCGCACCATGGAGAAAAAGCTTGAGATCGCCCGTACTGAAGGAAATGATAAAGTCCCATTTGCAACCCATTACCTTGAAGGCACAGCTGCCATATGGTGGGAAAATACAAAAGCCATGTGGCCGATTGATGAGGAAGTCACCTGGGAAAAATTAAAGGATAAGTTCCGCAAATATCACATCCCTACTGGAGTTATGAAGGCCAAGCAGCGTGAATTTCTCGCGCTTGTCCAAGGAAATCAATCTGTGGCTGAGTATCTGCGAAAATTCAATCGTCTGGCCCGTTACTCTCTGTATGACGTAGCCACCGAAGAAAGGAAGATGGATAGATTTCTTGGAGGTTTAAATCCGCAACTTCGGTGTGCTCTCGGTATGTTTGATTTCACGGATTTCCAAACTCTGGTAGACAAGGCATTCATTGCTGAACGGGAACACAAGCTTATATCAGATAATAGGCCTGTTAACGACAACAAGTGCAAGTTTGAGCCAAAGAAGGATGGGCAACCTATGCAAAAGGCTCGTACCTCGCAGCAGACTCAGGTGGAATACCGGCCAAATTGGCAGTAGAATGTTAACAAGACCACCACTCAAGTCAAGAATGTTGTGGCCAATCCAATGCATGAGGAGCGGCAGCGCAATAATTCTTGTTTCACTTGTGGGCAGCCCGGACATTATGCCAAACAGTGCCCCAAGAACCACAAGGTGAATGCGCTGAGCAGGCCACACCACAAGTCAACTTTATGGAGTCAGGGCCAACCCAGCAAAACTTCACTGGGCACGTGAATCATATCTCCGCCGATGAATCCCAAGAGAAGCCAGAAGTCGTCATTGGTATGTTTTCTGTTAATGACATACCTGCAGTAATTTTATTTGACTCTGGGGCTTCCCATTCTTTTATTTCTCGGAGTTTTGCCACCCAAAACAATTTTCCTTGCACAATTTTGGGCAAAAATATGCTGGTACAAACCCCGGGATCTATAATCAAGAGCAATCTAGTCTGCCGTGATCTGGAGATCAATATCAACGAGGTCCACTTTCCAACATCTCTAATAATCATTGAGTCTGAACAATTGGATATTATATTGGGAATGAATTGGCTGACCAAATATCAAGTTTGTATAAACTGCGCAACCCGAGAAGTCAATTTAACCAGTCTGAATGGGCAGCTCACCAAATTCTATGCTCGCAAGCATATACCCAAGCTAGAACTAGTGTGCACTGCTGTGGTCGAATTGGAATTTATTCCTGTGGTCAGTGAGTACCCTGATGTGTTTCCAGAAGAACTGCCAGGCATGCCACCAGATCGGGAACTGGAATTTGCCATAGATCTTGTGCCCGGAACCGCACCATTATACAAGAAGTATTACCGGATGCCCTCATCAGAATTAGTGGAACTAAAGAAACAGCTTGACGAATTACTCCGGAAAGGTTATATTCGTCCCAGCTCTTCACCGTGGGGGTCACCTGCAATCTTCGTGGGTAAAAAGGATGGCAGTCTCCGTATGTGCATAGATTATCGCTAGCTGAATGAGGTCACCATCAAAAATAAATACCCACTGCCAAGGATTGATGATCTGTTCGATCAGCTCAGTGGGGCTAAAGTATTCTCAAAAATCGATTTACGGACCGGGTATCATCAGCTCAAGATTAAAAGAGAAGATATTCCTAAGACCGCATTCACTACACGATACGGTCTTTACGAATATACTGTGATGTCCTTTGGTCTCACCAATGCCCCTGCCTTCTTCATGCATATGATGAACAAGGTGTTCATGGACTTCCTCGACAAATTTGTGGTAGTCTTTATCGACGACATCCTCATTTACTCCAAGAGTGAAGAAGAGCATAAGGATCACCTCCGGGCAGTGCTACAACGGCTCCGCAACCATCAGCTATACGCCAAGTTCAGTAAGTGCGAATTTTGGCTCAAGCAAGTTGGGTTTCTCGGGCATGTACTATCCGCCGAAGGCATAGCCGTGGACCCGAGCAAAGTAAAGGATGTGCTCGATTGGGTACCGCCCACGACTGTAACACAGATCCGGAGTTTCCTTGGATTAGCTGGATACTATCGTCGTTTCATTGAAGGGTTTTCCAAAATTGCTAAACCTATGACGGAACTGCTCAAAAAAGATACAAAGTTTGAGTACCAAGGACTGTGAGAAGAGTTTTTATGAGCTAAAGACGCGTCTGATAACCGCACCCGTATTGACTCTTCCAGACATTTATCGCAGCTTCGACGTGTACTGCGATGCCTCCAGACAAGGTATTGGTTGTGTATTGATGCAAGACGGCAAGGTAGTAGCCTATGCATCACGACAACTACGACCACATGAGGGAAATTATCCTACTCATGATTTGGAATTGGCTGCAGTGGTTCATGCATTAAAAATTTGGAGACACTATCTCATTGGAAAAAGGTGCCAAATTTTTACCGACCACAAAAGCCTCAAGTACATCTTCACTCAGCCAGATTTAAATCTCCGTCAGCGAAGATGGTTAGAGTTGGTCAAGGATTATGACCTTGGAATAAATTACCATCCAGGCAAGGCCAACGTCGTTGCCGATGCGCTCAGTCGAAAGCCCGTCAGCTTAAATGTCATGTTAAAATCATTGCCTACCGAACTTCAGGAGGAGATCACTCAGCTCAACTTGGTCATCGTGGATGCTGGCCTCACTAATATTTTGGAAGTTACCCCCACACTTGAGATGGAAATCCGCAGGTCCCAGCCAGATGACGCCAAACTACAAAAACATGCAAGGAAGCCCCCAGATTTCGTCAAGGACAACTTCGGTACCTCCGATTCCGTGGACGAATTTGTGTACCAAATCAACCGGACTTGAAGAAGAAAATCTTGTCAGAAGCACACGAATCCTCGTATTCCATTCATCCAGGAAGTACGAAAATGTATGAAGACCTTAAACAAATATTCTGGTGGAATGGGATGAAGAAAGACATTGCCTATTTTGTAGCCTGTTGCGACATATGCAACAAGGTGAAAGCAGAGCATCAGAAGCCAACCGGACTTCTCCAACCACTGCCAGTTTCACAATGGGAATGGGATGATGTTTGCATGGCCTTCATCACCGGATTGCCTAGGACTCAGTGAGGCAAAGACGCAATCTGGGTTATAGTGGACACCCTAACCAAGGTTGCTCATTTCATCCCGGTCAGCACCAGATACAGAGCAAATGAACTGGCGCAACTGTATGTATCCAAAATCGTCAGTCTGCATGGGGTACCCCGGACTATCACTTCCGACCGAGGTTCTTTGTTTACCTCCGCTTTCTGGTCCCGCCTCCATCAAGCCTTGGGGACAGCACTAAAATATAGTACTGCTTATCACCCCCAGACGGACGGTCAGACAGAGCGAGTAAATCAAATACTCGAAGATATGTTCCGAGCCTGTGTGCTAGCCAACGGGGCGAACTGGGAAGATTGCTTGCCATACGCCGAGTTCTCGTATAACAACAGTTTCCAGACCAGTCTAAAGATGTCACCCTATGAAGCTCTATATGGTCGTAAGTGCCGCACTCCTCTAAATTGGTCTCAAGCTGGAGATAGCCATATCTTCGGAACCGATCTCATGATGGAAGCCGAGAAACAAGTCAGGGAAATCAGAGACCGACTGCAATTGGCCAAATCCCGTCAGAAGAGTTATTATGATGCAAAGCACCGGCAGGTCAGTTTTGAACCCGGAGAACATGTGTACCTCCGAGTCACTCCTATGAAAGGAGTTAAGCGATTTCAGACTCGTGGAAAGCTGGCACCCAGATTCATTGGTCCATTCTCAATTATGTCTCGAGTGGGTACGGTTGCATACCAACTGGAACTACCCCCGGAGTTGTCAGAAATACACAATGTGTTCCATGTTTCGCAATTGAGACGATGCATATCCCCGCCTGAGAAAAGGACTGCAATGGCTGAGATAGAATTGGCAAAGGATTTAACTTATGAAGAAAGACCGTCCAAAATTTTGGATCAAGTGGAAAGGGTCACTCGCAGCAAAGTCAGAAAATTTTTCAAAGTTCAGTGGGAGCATCACACCGAGTCAGAAGCAACTTGGGAGCAGGAAGAGTTCCTTAAGAGTCAGTATCCAGAGTGGTTTTCCCAAGCAACCGAATCTCGAGGACGAGATTCATTCTAAGTGGGGGAGGTTTGTGACAGCCTGGTTTTTGCCCTTTCTTATTTGCTTGAAATTTCATTTGAAAGTTTTTGAAACTTGGAGTTTCTGAATCTTTTCATTTGGACTTAAACACTTGGGCATCCTTGGCTTTCACCCAAGTGTTCACTTCTCTCCCAAACCATCACTTCACTTCTGATCCACCACAAAATAACCTTTGGAATATTTTTCTTAAATGAAAAATATTCATTTTCTCTCAAAAACCCTAAGCCAGATCTGTTTGCTTCAAGGCAACCCTAATTTTTATGGCTCAGAAAATTCTAAGATAATTCACAAATATTCTAGGGACCCTAGGGCACCTCCCTGAGCAAAAATATTTCATCACTTTTTGGAATATTTTTGCTACAGAAAATCTTTTCTGTTCTGGACAGAAATGGTGGTTTCTACAGCAACTACCATTTTACTTGCTCCATTTGACCTGAACTTTCTTGTGCATCTTTACCTTAGTAACTTATAACTAGCCTCCAAAGCACAGCCCCAAACTCCCAGCCATTTGACCACAGTAACATCACAAAGTTACTGACCAGAAACTTACCTGGCTTGTAAAATCTTCTCTACTGCACCTAGATCCAAACCAAACCGTGGTAAACTTCAAAACTACCACAAACAACATGCCAGACATGATTTTTGGACGAAGGCTGGCCTGAGGAGAGAGTTCGCGCGGTGACCACGCGTGTCCACGATGCCAGGCATGCGTGTCGACGCGCTCTGGGTGACGCCGAGCGCTCTGTTCGAGCGTGCACGCTTCCCCCGCCTGCCCAACCATGCCAAACCCCGCCACCATCATCGTCTCAACGTCCTTAACTCCTCCCTGGCACTCGCCGACGCCGGAGCTTGAAGCAGCGAGCACGGGCAAGGTCCGGCCAGCCCAACAGTGCGGAGCGCACTGTGCTCGTCGCCATCCCCTTGATCCTGTGCTCGTCTCCGCTCGCCCACAGTGGCCGCATGACCTCCGTCGCCTTCTCCCCCTCTCACTGACGCCGCTCGTCACTGGGCGCCGTGGACAGGTGTCCACCGACGGAGCCCGAAGCACCCTCACCGCTCGCCTATAAATAGAGCCACCCCCAGCCTCCTCGAGCACCATCCAGCACTCACACACACCCCACGATCGAGTAGGAAGCCGTAGCCCGGTCGGGCAGGCCTCGGGCCTCCGTCCCCGAGCTCGAGCTCGCCGGCGATCCCCTCTGGTCGCCGCGGTAGCTCCAGCCCCTCCCAGGCCTGGGCGACCCCTCCAAGGCCTCCGCCTCTCTCCGGTGATGCCATCTCGCCCACTTGGAGCCTCTGGAGTGACCTCTGCTCGCCGTCTTCCCAACTCCGGCGACCTCCACGTTCTGCCTCCTCCGCTTGCGAGCTAGTTTCTGACGCCGTCCGACCACCTCTAGCCACGCTACGGGTATGGGTAGGTGCGCCATCGTCCCCTCTCTCAATCCCTCCCTCTCGTTTGGGCCAAGGAGCCCTCGTCGCCGGCGAGAGCTCCGGCGAAGCCGCGGCCCTCTCTGTTTCTCTCTCCCTCTTCCCCCACCTGACTAGCGGGGCCCGCTAGTTAGCCACTCAGTACACGCGCGAAGCGGTACGAGTGGTGGCGCCCCTGGGCTTTACGCCTTCGACGTCACCCCCCAGCTGTTTCTTTTTATTCAAATTCATTTATATTCCAGAGAGTTTCAAACAATTTTAACTTTTTAACCATAAGTCCAAATGAGATGATTCTTTTTGCATTGTGTTCTTTGAAAGGAAATCTAACAGCTCACCAAAGATGAGATTTTCTGAGCTGTTTAGAATTTCAGGTAAATTTCAGAAGTGTTCTTGATATTTTCTTTTTGTGTTTAAAATTATTTTCAGAAGGTGAGGCTTGTCTTGAGGATCACCAGGAGGCTTGTGAACCTCATCTGCACTAAGGCAAGCCACAACAACATTTTTATGATGCCATTTCAATATTTGTGATTTTCTCACTTAAATGAAATGATTAACCCATGCATTTAAATAATTATTGAATTATTTGTATTCTGTTAAGTATTGATCAGTTGTTATGCTTGATTTACAGAATAGTTGAAACAAGTTTAAGTGGGTAAAGCAAGTTAAATTTATTTGAGGTGATGTTAGAAATAATTTTGTTATGCATGTTAGTAATTATTTAAAGCTTTGTGTTTGCATTCTTAAATTGATAAAAATTTGTTAGAAAATATTCTGTTAAATACTTGTTTAATCATATTACTTGTCTTACAGAATGTTTGAACCCAACTTAGTGATAAAGAAATTAAGAGTTGTTGATAATGATATCTTTTGGTCAAGCATATGAAAGATTTATCGGAGTTACTTTCTTGCGTAGGAAATTAATAAAACTTGTTGCAAAATATTTTGGTTAAGTTGTGAGTCATTTTGAGCAAGTAGAGTAATATGAGTTGTTGACGTTTATGCTTGGTGTGCATATGGATGACGTCGGTCATTTTTATCAATATGTGATGCATGTGTTGTTTTGCATTTCATGGCATGCTATGACACCGGTCATTTTTAGTTTAAAGTTAATCCTGAATATAACTCAACTTGAATATACCGTTGACTGGGTCATGGTGCCGCTGAATCGAGTTTCTTTCCAGTGCAACCACATTTGCCTTGTGGGAAGGCCTTGATTCGGTCCATTGACACGGCCTCTGGTCGGTGCCTCCATCTAGGGAAGATTATGTCGTGTTTGCCCTGGCCCGGTAAGCACACATAATCTTGTGTGCTCGTTGATGAGATTATGGTACCGAGTCCCCGAGTGGGAGTGTTTTGACCACGACGGTGGTCGGGGTGTCTTTGGTAGACACGGGGCCACCCAGGACCAGCCCGTTGGGGATTTGGGTCGGAGTGGCCGGGAGAGTGCTGTGGCAATGGAGGGGTTTTGTCGGAATGCCGTTGGTCCACCCGAATGGGAATGCGAGGCCATGGGTTCCGTGGTGTGGGTACAGTGTGCTACCTCTGCAGAGTGTATAATCTATCGATAGCCGAGTCCACGGTCACGGACACCTCGTACTAGGTCCCACCATGAGTCAACGTTTAATAAAAATTGCACACTAAGCTATGAACTTTGCATTGTCAATGGATGGCAGAAAGGCCATCGAGGTATTTGGGACCAAATGATGGTCGTGGTTGTGATCGCCGTAAGGATCACGAGTTGTTCTTGAGAAAGACCACTATGGTGGTGTGTTTGTGGTCCAGAGATGATCACAGTTGGTAAGCTGTCCTGAGGGACGTTCGGGCTTGATCACAGCATGTTGACATATAATGTTGCATTATTAATAATTGGTTAAATATCATGATATTGTTTGTCATTATGATTATGCTTGTTGTGAGCTTGCAAGTACATTCAATGTACTGACCTGGCGTGTCATGCCAGATTTCAGGAAAGTCTCGTTGGAAAGGAGCGCTGTTCGAGTCTAGATCGTGTCCACATCAGTGTCCCTGTGATATGGAGCTTCCGCTACGACGTTATTCCGCTGCCACGTAGTTGTTCGAGTCGAGGCCCCTTTATGTTCACTAAATAATGTACATATTGTTCCGCCGCACCGAGTGTGCCGCTTGGCCTCGACCACTGTTGTAATATGAACTCTGTTCCGCTAGCATCAATAAAGCGGTTGTTTTCTGTACCAATATGTTGTGTGTTGCCAGAAGACATGATCTCTCGGCTGGCAATGCAGGGTAAACCGGTCGCTCTGAGCCGGGGTGCCACAGCTGCCCTAGGGGAGGCGCCCCCACCTCTCCAGGTTACGTGAGATGGGGTGGGAGGGGCACACAGCCCCTTAGTGGGCTGATGTGCCCCCTCCCCTTGGCCCATAAGTCCCCCCAACGCTTGCCGGGGCCTCCAAAACCCCTTTCGGACACGCTGGTCGTCACCCCGTAACCCCGGAACAATTCCGGGCTCCAATACCCTTCGTCCAATATATCAATCTTCACCTCCGGACCATTCCGGAGTTCCTCATCACGTCCGGGATCTCATCCGGGACTCCGAACAACCTTCGGTAACCACATACTATTCCCATTACAATTCTAGCGTCACCGAACCTTAAGTGTGTAGACCCTATGGGTTCAGGAACCATGCGGACATGACCGAGACACCTCTCCGGCCAATAAAAAATAGCGGGATCTGGATACCCATATTGGCTCCCACATGTTCCACGATGATCTCATCGGATGAACCACGACGTCGGGGATTCAATCAATCCCGTATACAATTCTCTTTGTCTATCAGTATGTTACTTGCGCGAGATTCGATCGTCGGTATTCTCATACCTTGTTCAATTTCATTACCGGCAAAACTCTTTACTCGTTCCATAACACATCATCCCGTGACTAACTCCTTAGTCACATTGAGCTCATTATGATGATGCATTACCGAGTGGGCCCAGAGATACCTCTCCGTCATACGGAGTGACAAATCCCAGTCTCGATTCGTGCCAACCCAACAGACACTTTCGGAGATACCTGTAGTGCACCTTTATAGTCACCCAGTTACGTTGTGACGTTTGATACACCCAAAGCATTCCTACGGCATCCGGGAGTTGCACAATCTCATGGTCTAAGGAAATGATACTTGACATTAGAAAAGCTCTAGCAAACGAACTACACGATCTTGTGCTATGCTTAGGATTGGGTCTTGTCCATCACATCATTCTCCTAATGATGTGATCCCGTTATCAACGACATCTAATGTCCATGGTCAGGAAACCACAACCATCTATTGATCAACGAGCTAGTCAACTAGAGGCTCACTAGGGACATATTGTGGTCTATGTATTCACACATGTATTACGGTTTCCGGTTAATACAATTATAGCATGAACAATAGACAATTATCATGAACAAGGAAATATAATAATAACCATTTTATTATTGCCTCTAGGGCATATTTCCAACAATTTTCGAGGATTTGTCATGATTGGAGCATGGAGAATTGCCTTGTCTAAAAAGAAAATATGAAAATTGAGATGCTCAGGATTTCCCATTTTTTGCCATGTTGACTAAAGCGAATGTCATCCACAGATCCTTGAATCATTAGCAATGAGGGAGGCCCAGGCTCTAGCTGGTGATCTTTATGTACATAATATTTCAGTTGCTTCTGATTGCAAGGTTGCTATTGAGGTGATAAAAGAAGGGAGTAGAGCAAGCTTTGGAGCTATCATACAAGAGATAAAGAGTGGCAGTAGTCTTTTTAATTCTTGTTGTTTTAGTCATGAGTTTAGAACCTCGAATGTTGAGGCTCATAATCTAGCAAAGCATGCGTTAATGCTAGGATTTGACAGCCATGTTTGGTTAGGCCAACCTACTGATCTTGTTTTCGTCCCTGTAAACATTATGACGACTTAATAAAGCTTTGTGAGATTCTAAAAAGAAATAAAAAATAAAGAAGAAAACCCTCAGCCAACCTAGGTACGAACACTAATTTCTCAACTAAAAAAAGGTACAAACACTAATTTCTCAACAACAAAAAGACTAGGTATAGAAGCCTCCTCAAGGGAACTACATGCAAGGCGCTCTCATATACGAGGACAGCCAATCGCTAGGGTTTCTCGGGGCTCCCGCCGGCGCCGCCACGGTCTACCTTTTGTCTCATGTGGTCTTAGGGCCATGAAGGCGTGGTAGATCCCAGCGCTTGCCAGCCGGAGGGCTCCATTTTTAGATACTTTTTAAACTTTGTTAGGGTTTGTGTCTTGCTTAGAGAGACGAGACGGCGGCTAATCTCTCAAGATGAAATAAGGTACTCGCCGCCTAGCCCCCGCCCCGATGATACTTCTAGCATGATCGGAGGGCATGTGGGGATTTGTCTCGGGGAGATCTCACGAGATTCGGTCGACGTTTGTCTTCAGTGGATCCATATGGGTCCGGTTTTCTTTCGTCTATATTCATGTGTCTACAGGTTTGATCGTTCGCTTCTCTTCATCGACGGCGGTCGTTGTTCTTGTGCACTGGTCATATGGAGTCTTGGCACGACGAATTCCTGGCTGTCTACACAACAAAGTTTGCTTGTCTCTCTTGAGGGAGGGGCAATGAGCGGTGCGTCTTCTGCCTGCTTCAAGGTTTATAGACTATAGTCGTTGCTAGGTGGTCTATGGACATAGATGTATATTTTACTTTCGGTGTACTTTTGTTCATTGTTTCTTTGTACTACCTTGATAGTTGATGAATAGATCAGAAATTTGCCCCCAAAAATACTAGGTACAAACACCAATTTTCTTTGTTTTTTGTTTGGTTTTTTGTTTGTTTGTTTTGTTTTCTGTAGTGTTTTTTGCGTATTTATGTTTTTTTTGCCTGTTCTATTTTTTGTTTTAAATTCCTGCTCAGAAAGGCGAGAGGGCGGCGGCTTTCTGAAGATGGAATAAGGTACTTCCCGCCTAGCCCCCGTTCCGATGGTGCGTCTAACATCATCGATGGGCGTGTGGAGGTGTGTCTCCGGTGGATCTGTCATTGGTGGATTTGCTCGGATCTTGCTGTAGTTCATCTACGTTCGCGTGTGTTCAGGTTGGATTCCTCCGATCTATATTACTCTTCAACGGCGGCGGTTCCTGTTCTGGTGCGCTGGTCCTATGGGGCCTTAGCACGACGACTTCCCGACTGTCTACTACAACAAGGTTTGTCCGGCTCCAGCGAGGGAGGGATGATGATGGCGACGCGCCTTTGGCTCGCCTCAGTGCTTGTAGCCGTCGCTTGGTGGTCTACGGATCTGGATGTAATTTTTATTATTTCTAGTCTTTGTTGTACTACCATGATTGAAGATGAATAGATTGAAAGTATTTCGAAAAAAAATTAGCGGTGCATGCATACATAAACTAGCACGTCACTCCACTCTATTGTGAGAACACGCACTAAAAAAATTGCAGCAACAAAAAAAATCTAGAGAGATGAATGGCCGGACCATGACGTCACCTTTAAGATGTAACTTACATAGACTCAATTAACAATGCAAACTTTTAATGACGTGACATGTTTATATAGCTATATGGAGTCCTATTAACAACAACTTGACTTTTTTTAACATTGCATAATCACGAGTTCTCGATCTCTCCAATCGAGGTTTCTTTGCACACGCCCAGCACGTTTTTGTAGAGATGAGCAGCGCTCAACGGAAGGCCAAAGCAGAGCACCTAACTAATAGTAAAAGTCTCCGTACCAATGTCTATACCCAAACAAACGGCGGGCTTTGGTGTCGTCTTCAAGAACTGCTTCTTCCTCTTCTTCGACGTGGCTATGGTAGTGAGGGACGGAGCTCCAGGGGCTGTCATCTAGGATGCTGCGAAACCGACTCCGCAGGAACGTGACGGCCTCGTGCGCCGCCGCCTGCTTCGCTTTCTTGGCTGACCCCCGCTGCTGCGTGAAACTCCACTCCAGGAGGGGCTCTTCCTCTTCCATCATTCTTGATGTCCTGGGCACCCCGATCTCCACGGTCACGGCGACGTTTGCTCCATCGTCCTGATGGCGTGTTGTATAAAAGGGCGGGTCCCATGTTCCTAGGCAGTTGGTCACGTTCCACAACAGCACCTCCGCCTCCGACAAAGACGCCAGCAGCGGTGGTCCAATGGCTCTGCTCTGCGGGAAGCGCTGTGCTGTGCCGCACCGCCAGGCCCCCACCGCGGCGGTGCTGGGTCCATATGCGCGAAGACAGCCGTTGCGCACGTCGTAGGATTGCAGCAGCCGGAAAGGCCGGCGGCCATGGGCGGCCAGCAACGCCACGTTCTTCTCGTCGTCGACGAAGCAAATCTGGTTCTCCCTTATCATGCGGCCTATAGCGGCTGCCTCAATTACGAAAGCGTCGCAGCAGGCGTCACCGACGAAGATCGCGTGCCCGCCAAAGTCCTTGACTGGCACCGGCGGCTTCGCCATTTCGCCGACGAGTGCGAATACCTCTATATTGTTGGTGAAGGTCGTCCACCTGGTCGTCTTTAAGCCCCTGCCAACCATGTGCAGCCTCCCATGGAGGACAACCAGGTACATCTTGACGTTGTAGAATCGCTGCTTCGCAGACGGCATGCTCCATCGCTTATCAGGGACCTGTTGGAGGTCTTCTTCCTGAAAGACATGGATGCGGGCTTCGATGTCAAGGGCATGGAGTTTCCTCTCGAAGAAGATGATATCTTGGAGCCTGAATGCCTTAGTCAAAATCTCCCAGGAGCGCCCTTGTCGTCGTCCCCTCCTCAGGTGGCAGAAGACGATCTTAAATCTCTGTATATAGGCGCCGTCTCCAGTCTCAACAATGGCGACCACAGTGCAAGCCTTGGCGTCCGGTGCGGCCGACAGGACAAACTTAACCATCGGCTCTTTGGTCCACCGCGGCAGCTTGATCCGCTCCTTTGTGAAAGCGTTGAGCAAGAAGGGGCGCCCTGAGAGCGGCGGCACGAGGGCGAGCCAGTCGCCGAAGGAGCCTCGGCAGATGGCAGCGGCGGCGTCCTCGGGCAGCGGGACGCGGTAGATGGCGGCATCGTGGAGGCTGACGTAGTGCCCAGGGGCGACGAGCCATGGCATGGGAGGGCGCGGGTGGGCGCGCTCGGCGGCGCGCCATGTCTGGCACACGCCACCGAAGCGGGCGCGGTCGCGAAGGGCCGGGGAGGCCGCGGTGAGCCGGTCGAGGATGGTTGTAAGCAGATCGTGCGGGAGGTCGGACCACGGACTGCGGTGGTGCCCCGCTAGTTTCTTCGGTGGTAGCATGATGATCGCCGATCTTGTCGAGCAACTCAACGCGAACAATAATAAATAGGAGTATCTTTGGGAACAGCACGTAACTACGTATTGCTCTTATAAAACGTGATTTATTTGGTAGGGATACGCCCGGTGGAGAGGCCATCGTAATATATGTTCTCAAAAAAAGAGTCCAAGAACGTAACTCATCCTGACTCGATTGGGTTGGGGGCCTGAACTCAAACGTTCTTTTCTCATATATTTTTTTAGGATCAATACAGACACAAGCACTCATATACACGCGCATACACTCACCCCTATGAACGCATACACGCACACCCTACCCCTATGAGCACCTTCGAGACACTGAGCCGGCATATCATCTTAAGATTTACGAAGCCATTATAGGCGCCTCGTCGTCGATGGGAACGTCTCCTCACACTGAAAGCGCATCGCCGGAAATCCTGAAATAAATTCAGGAATAATGCGAGCACCAGGATTTCAACCCTGGTGGGTTGGGGATACCACTATCCACTTAACCATCTCAACCACAGGTTGATTCTTCTTATTTGATGCTTTTCCCATCCCCTGTTCACTAGTTGTTTCAGGCCTTTGGGGCTGTTTTCTTTACTAGCTAAAAGGTCTGCGTGGGTTGCAACGGATACAAAATTAATAGAATGGAAACTTGAAACTAAGGACATAAGAGCATCTACAGCGGTGATGGACTAATTCTGTCCCTTATACAGGCGCGGACGCGACCAGTCACTGCCCGTGTGTGTCGGATTTAAACCCTGCCCGTGCGTGTCGGATTTAAACCCCTGTATGTCTCCACTTGCAACCACGCTCCTTAAAATTCTTCTCAAATTGTCTGAACAGTGTTCAGGCATACTATCAAACAGCTTATATGCACGCACGGCGACCCACATAAGCACACAAGCATGCAGCAACGCCACAAGAACGCAGCATCAGCACGCCGACGGATGCTCACGAAGTAGCCTACATGATCCCAGCACGCGTCAGATGCGGCCAGCTGGAACGCACGAACGTAGCGAGCAATCCCAAGCCGTCAGAGTATGAGTCGAAGAAGAGGAAGTCGGGCATGCGCAGGGATTGCAACCGCTGGAGGGGGAACCATGCCTGACGCCGAGGAGGCACCGAGCGCCGCCAGACGTGCGAGCTTCGAAGGAGGGCGAGGTTGCATGGCTGAGCGGAATGTGAGGATGCGAAGGTGGCCAAGCCCCGGACGAGCGCAGATCTAGGCCACCGGGACCAGAGCAGCAGGGACGCCGGCAGACCCAAGGAGCTGGAATGGGACGCAGCTCACGGAGGGTGCCGGAATCAAAGATGCACCGGGGTGGACGGCCAACCAAGGGTGCCAACAGGGTTGTGGTGGTGCCGAGACGTCGTGGATCCAACAAGCCAAAGGAGCTGGAAAGAGCGCAGCTTCCGAGGCAGATCGGATCCGAAGCCGCGCCAGCCGGCCATGGACACAGGAGGGGGTGCAGGTCCATGGCCGCTGTGCCGAAGCCGCCCCTGCGGGATGGTGGTGATGGTGGTGCAGAATACTCGCGCGCAAAGCTCCCGGTCGGCACGCTACAGAAACAGCCACCGTGGAACAGAAACATCTCCATGGCACGAAGCTCGAACACGGGGTGGGGGGGGGGTGGAGGGGTGATTCGCAGCGAGGAGGGCGCGTCCGGCCGCCACGACAGCCGGCCGGAGAGCACCGCAGCCGGCCGGGCGAGGAGCCCCCATATCGCATCTGGGGAGGGTTGGAGCCGCGCCGCCTAGGGGAGCCGCAGCCGGAGGAAGCCACCCGCGCCGCCCAGCGAGTCGGAGGGGAGACAGCAGGGGATGGCCGGCCCCGCCATCAGAGGAGGCAGCCGGCGTCGCCGTGGATCGAATCTGGGGGTGGAGCAGGCAGAGGGGCGGGAGGGAGCGATAGAGGAGAAAAAAGAGGGCCCCGCCACAGCCATCCCAGGGCCGGCACGGCTTCGCCGGCCCGCCCTCCGACGACGGCGACGCGTAGGTGGGCGGAAGGTGGTGGTCGGACCTCCGGCGGCTGGGTTTCCCCCGTGTTGCCAGGCTCGGGCGGCGCGGGGGTCGGGCGTAGCTTGCCTTTGCAAGCCTCACCTGCTTGCCATTTAGTAGATAAGATCGCTTGAAACTATCACATAAGCTATTATTAGTACCATAGTGGATGTTGATTCCTATTAACTATCGGTATAAGATTTATGTAAACCATTGACTTAACATATATTTTCATATTGTTTGAAATTGTGCTCATAAAGTTTTTCTAAGCATATCACGTGGTCTATTTTAGTTCTTCTCCATAAGATTGATCTAAAAAGCTCGAGAACTTGAGCGCAAAGTCTTCTATGTTTAGAATTTGATTAGTTTTGGAAAGATGTATATGTCCAGGCGTTGGAGTAGTTCGTGATCGACCAGATTTGTATTTAAAGTTTTAAAAATTTCCTTGCGCGACACAATGACAAGTGTGGCATGCAGTGAGAAACTTGTAGCCTTGGGATTTGCCACGTGAAATGCATTGTGATCACGTGCATGCGGCCATCATCAACAAGGATGGGAAAAAAGATAAGTGACAACATGATGGGTCACCGTATTAAAATAGAGGGCGCTCACATATGCCAGGGTATCGAGTCGTATTTATTTGGGTATAGCTTAATATCTGTGTCTCCCGCTGCAAGGCACGGACACGTTTCCTAGTAGCAGAGATAAGTAAGAGTCACCCAATCAAGCGCATGTTTTGTGCACGCTGTGCACTGTATTGTAGGGCAAAGCAGTGGCGCTCAAGTACCCCTAGAAAAAAGCAATGGCGCTCAAGTGAAGGCCAAATTAAGCAGCAGCTAGCTAATTACTAGTACATGTCTCCGTACCAATGTTTATACCCAAACAGATCGTAGTCTTCGTCGTCGTAGTTGTTGTTGTCTTCTTGGACTGCTTCTTCCTCCTCATCGACGTGGCTGTGGTAGTGAGGGACGGAGCTCCATGGGCTGTCGTCCAGGATGCTACGGAACCGACTCCGCAGGAACGTGACGGCCTCGTGCGCCGCCGCCTGCTTCGCTTTGTTGGCTGACCCTCGATGCTGTGTGAACCTCCACTTGTGGTCGTCAGTTATCCCTGCTGCGGGTTCTGTATGAGGGCGGGCAGCTTGCTCCCAGACAGTTGGCCACGTTCTAAAGCAGGAGCTCCGCCTCCGACAAAGATGGCCGCAGCGGTGGTCCAATGGCTCTGCTCTGCGGGAAGCGCTGTGCTGTGATGCACCGCCAGGCCCCCACCTCGGCGGTGCTGGGCCCGTGTGCGCGGAGGCAGCCGTTGCGCACGTTGTAGGATTGGATCACCCGGAAAGACGGGCGGCCGTTCTACTGAGACCGCCCCCACAGGTTCGTCGCTAATCCAACTTTTCGTTAGCTTCAGTTTGACAGGTCGTGGAGCCAAATTGGAGTTCGTATGCAAAAGTTACAGCCGTTCTACCGAGACCGCTCCAACAGATTTCAGCACCGCGGAAATCACATTTCCAAGGTGTTGATCTATGTTCCGATTCGATCAATCTCATTGATCTTCGCGTGCTGCATCCGGATTTACGTTCCACTGTCTATCCCGATGGCGGACAACCGACAGGTAGGGGTAAGTCGTGTCACGACCTCTGCATCACGATCATGGAAACAAGATCACGAAACCAACCTTCAACACTGACATGCGCGACCGATCTCATCGACCCGCACCTGAACCGATCTACATATCTCATATGCATATCATCGAATCTATTACCACATAACGGAGGCTCTGATACCACTGTTGGAACACGCGGTACGCTACGCTAGCGCCAAATAAAATTTTCTACTGCGCACCCAAGATCATGCTGCTGGAAATAGAACACGGGATCGGGTTTACCACTAGACGCGCAGTCACCACAGCGGAAGTAGAGTTGGTGATGCGTGTAGCCGATCTCCCGGGCTGTCTCCTCCTCGCGTTGCCGATCTCCCGCGAACAGTGAAGACCCGTGAACGGTGATCTCCCGCGAATGGCACCTCGCGGTTCCCTCGAACGGTTCGTCCAAGCACCGCAGATGCGATGCCTCCAAGGTATCCACACGTACGGGCAGCAGCGTCGAGCGGCGGACTGCTAGGTCCGGTCACGCGGCATGGGCATGGGGAGTGGCGGTGGCTAACCAGGGTTCAATCCGATCAACCCTGAGTGGTGTGCCCACTCCCCTTTATATAGACCTCCGAGGTGGGCTCAACACTTGAGCCCACTAGGAGTCCACATTCATTTTCCACTCAGATCCAATCCGAATGGGCTGTAGCCCCTTAAGTGTGCGACCCTATAGGTTCACGTACACATGGACACGACCAGAGTCGATAGTTGGTAGTGGCTCCTAGCAGAACGTGCCAACTCTCATGTGGGCGTAAAGTCGTTTGACGAACCTCAACAATGTGGCATATGCAACATTCCTTTTGCCTCACGATATTTGTTGTCGAGCTCAAGGCGAGTACTTGTCACCCTTGTGTTAGCTCGACCTCTCTTCTCAAAACCATGATAAAGATTCCCGAACTGGGTTAACACTTAACCCAAGTCGCATGGCCATGCTTTCCGAATCTGATCACTCGAGAAGGCCCAGAGAATATCTCTCCAAATAGGAGGGGCAAATTCCATCTTGGTCAACCATGTCTTGCGGCATGTCTCACGACTCACCTGAAAGCTACCTTTATAACTACCCAGTTACGGAGTAGCGTTTGATAGACCCTAAGTGAGTCGACCCTCATCCCGAGAACATGCGAGGACCTCAGATCTAGGACATGGCATAGACATTGCACTTGAGACTAACAGATGACTATATCTCGCTGCGTCTCAAAGTGGGTATGTCCGGCTCGGTGATCTCCATCCCCGAGCCCATAATATCGGTTTAGCATCTCCATGCACATGACTTGTGAAACATAGTCATCAACCGAGTCGTATACTAGTCAAGGATATGTGTCCGCATAACCTTATCAACTAGGGACCATTAAAACAATCATCATACAATACATAGTTCCACAAACAAGTCACATACTTATTGATACATATCATTGATGATGTTCAAGGACAATACAAAGGACTCATGAATACATATGGAAATATCATCATCACATGATTGCCTCTAGGGCATATCTCCAACACCTTGAACCTGGCTTCAATGACGAGGAGTCCGGCGCGCAGATTGTCTTCGGCATTGCAAGGCGGGTTCCCCCTTCCGAACTCCAAGATAGTCTTCGGATGCGATGATAGAATCCGGACCTGTCACACACACCATACACAACCACAGAGAGAATATATTTTTACACGAGTTCTATCCGCTGACAACTTTTTGCAGCACGACATTACATCTAACCGGCCATAATTCCAAACTGCTTTCATGTTCGACGCCCCACGTCCCGAGACGCGGTTGCCATTGGCACGTCTTGTCAAAGTAGAGATCGTGTCCCCTTATCGCGGGATTCTCATCAATGCGGGCATGGGTAACCCAACCATGTCGTTTATACAGCCCTTGGGAATAGGCGAATCTTAAGTCGAGTGAGGAGGCGTTTAATATTCGCTGCCTTTATAAGGGGATAAGGATTCCCTCTTCCTCTCTCACGCCATCTCTCTGTCTCCGCCTTCCCAATCTCGAGCTCCAGCGCCCAAATTCTCATCTCCTTTCCACTCAAGCAACCATGTCCGGATCCGGAGGTCAGGGCAAGTGGATGGTCTCCTCCGTCAAGGTATTTGGCGAAGGAGATCACACACTGCCTGCCGACCGAGGGACAAGTCGTCCCCACGCCGAAGCCCACCGAGAGGGTCGTGTTCATCCCCCATTTCTTCCGCGGGCTAGGGTTTCCACTCCACCCTTTCGTCTGCGGGCTGATGTATTATTACGGGATAGATTTCCATGATCTGTCCCCGAATTCCTTCCTCAACATCTCAGCGTTTATCGTCATATGTGAGGCCTTCCTCCGCATCCAACCCCACTTTGGGCTGTGGCTCAAAGTCTTCAATGTGAAGCCGAAGGTGGTGGATGGCTAGCACGCGGAGTGCGGAGGAGCCATGGTGAGCAAGCTGTCCAACGTCACCTGGCCCAAAGGTACTTTTGTGGACATGGTAAAGGAGTGGCAGAAGCAGTGGTTCTACACCACAGAACCTCGTGGCACCACCTGGGCCGCAGCTGCCGAATTCCGCTCCGGCGCTCCTATGCGACTCACCTCCTGGGTCGAGAAGAATCCGGACTGGTGTTCACCTGACGAGCTGATAACACTGCAGACACGCGTTCAAAGCATGGTAACCAAGAATGTCAAGCTCGTTGATGTGATCCAGGTGATGCTAGTTCGCCGGATCCTTCCGTGCCAGCACCGAAGCAGCCCTTTGTGGGAGTTCGATCCGAAGAAGCACCAGACCCTGGTGAGGCTCTTCGAGACTACACAAGAAGGTGCATGGAAGTTGCTCTTTAAGGGCAACGAGAAACCGCCGGCCGCAGATTCAGATCGCGGGCACGACGCTAAACACCTCGCTAGCGAGGTATGTCATTTTTAATGCCTTCTCCACTTGTTTGTTTCAAGGATCACGCCTGAGCTTTCATTGTTGCTTTTTTAGGACTGGATGGAGAGGGCAAAGCGGATCAAGTGTCCAGCTCCGCTGCCTGAAGAACCGGTCATCCCACGTCTAGCGAAGATGCTGGTGCAGGTGCCATATAAGGCGCCGGAGAAGAAGGCCAAGGGGGCCAAGAGTGGCCCCCGTCGCAAGGGCACTTCGGACGTGACGTCCGAAGACAATGAAGCTCATTCCTCTGTCCCCGAGGACAATGACAAGGAAGAGGAGGAGGAAGAGGAAGAAAAACCTCCCCCTGAGGAGAGGAGGAAGAAGAGGGAGGCTTCGGCGCGTCTGGAGGCGGAAACGCCCAAGAAGGGGAAGGGTGTCCCAGCGGTCAATACCGCGTGGGACGTTGACAGCAGTCCGGAACGACGCCCCCGCACTAAGCCCCAGGCCGCATCGTAAGTGACATGGCTCACTCATGCGCACATCCGGCCCTTTCTCTTCATTATTTTGACATAGTTAACTGTACTATTGCAGTCCGGCCCGCGACCTTATCCAGCGATCCTCATCTGGAGGTTCATTGGCTCCGTCGGAGATGGCGAGCATGTCGCCACCGCCTGCTCATTCCCCCGGGGCCAGGGACGACACCGAAGTGTTGTCCCGGAGGATCGCTCCGAACCTGGGAGGAGCCCAGGACGCTGTCCGGGAGGCGCCACGAGGCGAGACCTCCACTGCCGGACACATGAGGGAGCCGATCCCCATGGAGACTGGCGAAGAGGGCCACATCCAGTTCGGTCCTCAGCCGAATAAGATTCTGGAGACTCATGTGGCTCCGAAGTCGGGCGAGGAGCCCCCTTTGAAGGAGGGGGGTGCACCGCTTCCACCGGTGGCCCCTGTCCATCCAGGGGCGCCGGATAACCTGATGGAGGCGCTACGAGGCGCCTCCGTCATGGACGAGCACCGTGTCCTTATGGGTGTGGTGATCGAGAAGGTTCAGTCCGCCAAGAGTGGACTGAATGAAGCCTACAGCAACCTGTTGATAGGTTTCGATGTAAGAAAGAGAAAACCTCGTGTAGACAGTAGCCCCTGAGACACTGTCCGGTGTTCGGCGAGATGAACCGGACAGAGGATCAATCCTTTGTTATAGGAGACTAACTTAATATGTATCAATAAGCAGGCGTCACTGTTGGCCGCAACCTCGCATGTTGCCGAAGTCTCTGAACTGAAGCAGAGGCTGGAGCGGACCGAGAACGAGCTCGGCGAGGTTAAAATTCGGCTCCAGGAGAAGCAAGGTGAATGACGACTTGCTATGTGTTCGGAAAGAATAAGCGTTGTATATTGACCGCGGTGTCATAATATGTGCAGGAGCCGCGACCGAGGTCGAGGCCCTGAGGAAGGCCCTGAGCGAGGCCGAGGAGAAGGCTGTCCAGCAGCAAGCCGCCCGTAAGAAGCTCAAGGCCCGGGTCAAAGAAGTCCAGCAGGAGCTCCAGGATGCGGTGAAAAAATGCGAGGCCCTGGAGCATGATGCGTCGGCTCAAGGGGCCAAACTCGCCAAGGCTCGCCAGAGTGCGGAGGCCGCACGGAATGAGGCCCAGGCCGCCCTCCAGGAGATCCAGGAGGCCAAGAAGATCACGGCGGGTAAGGCATTTAAGATGTAAAGCAAGTATGCGGAGAAGCAGTACCTTTTACTAACCCGGGTTCGGAGTTCCCCAGGGGCTTTTGCGGATTTGCCACGTAGTGTATCAGACGCCACGGAGTTCTATCGAGCCGAAGGAGGGGGTTCTACGGAGAAGCTATTCTGGTCGCAGTATGCGGCGCCAGAGCATCCCGTGTCCTTCACCGATCAGCTGAAACATCTGGTGGAGCTGCATAGGGTGGCCGAACTAGCCATTAAGGATTTTATAATCTGGCGATGGCCAGCCGAAGCTGTGCCAGGAAACTACTTCGGACTCGTGAGGCGGATGGTGGATGCCTATCCTCGGCAGGACGTCGTCAAGCGATCGGTCTGCATCGAGGGTGCCCGCATGGCCTTCGCCCGTTGCAAGATGTGGTGGGCGAAGATGAATGCCGTTGAAGTGGCCAGAGGGCCGCCGGAGGGCAAGGAGCACCGCACACCCGAGCGTTATTTTGCGGATGTCATAGAAGGTTCTCAACTTGCAGCAGCGCAGTGCGGGCATGACATTATTTTCGAATGAAAACATTCGTTTTGTCTTTGCTTTGTATGACTGAAACAAAGTTCGTTTGAAATATAGTTTATGTTTTGATTGTTTCCCCCTGTGCGGCCGTGGTGTATAAAATTTGAGGGTTGGCCAGTCGTCGGCTTCTGTCCTCACATAGGTAGTACGGAGGTGTTCGGGATGGAATCTAAACAATCTTGATCCAATTGTATGGTCCTTGAAGGAGTTGTTTAGCGCGATGAACCAGGCAATCGGACTATGCGGCTTAAACGCCCTCACTTAGCCATAGGAGTTTTATAGTAAAACATGGGCGCAGCCCCTGGTATGCGGACCAGGGTGTTGTCAGCATCTGATCGGGAGGTACCGATCCTTCGCATAATGCGGAAAAAATCTCCAACGATTTGTAACCCTCGAACAGCTGACTGGCTCTCGCCGTATCATGACAGTAAGTTTTCGGCTTTCTCTACTGAGGCGCTCGTCTGGTCAAGGACAGGGCACAATCGCAGTAGTTCTCCCTTTACTACCCTAGCCGATTTAGCGGAACGTAGGGTAGCAAACACAGGAACCGGGCAGCCCAACTATTGACCAAAGACATGATTCGGAGCCAATGCATATAATGCTAAATTCAGGGTGCTGAACTTATCTTGAAGGATTGTTCGGACTTTGTTGCCGTATCGTGGGGCGATGGAGAGCCCCTGGCAAATATGAAACGTACCAGAGTGTACGGTTGCTAAGTAATTTAAAGGAAAACAGAGGGAGAACAGAGATAGGATCTGGGGCCCTTGAACTTGGATCGTGAACTGTTTCCATTATAGTTGGGTTAATGCGTCCAAGCACATCGGTACAAAGTAATGCCATAAGCAACCGGCTATTTGACATGCCACAACTAAAGGCGAGCTGTGCGTGGGTCCTGAAAACAGATAGAGTAATCGTTGGATTGGCCTCTAGGGCTGCCCCTGTACGCATGTGCTCCATATCGATCCAGTGTATTTGTCCTTTGACAGGGCCATTAATCAGGCCGTCGAAAGAGGCCCGCATAAGAGAGACCTGCGAAAAAGGGAAAAAGGAAATAGTAAAGTTATATGTGTGTCCGGGATCGGTCTAGCCGAACTGTAGATCCCGGGCTAGCTTGTGCCTCCATCGATATCCATGGAATTTTGAGTGCGTAATTATGTACGCGTGGTACGAATGCCACTAGTTCATCGGGCCTGGGACGGAGGCCGAATTGCTAACCGAGCTCTTGATGAGCCGCGCTGTCCTGTTGCAGTGTAGTCCGGAACCTCTTAATGATGTCCAGGGGCTCGGCAGCCGTACTATGGTGCTGCTTGAGAAGGCCGCTCTGTACCTCTACTGCTAGGGCGGCGGTGTGCTCCTCTGTTCGGAGGGAGCGTTCAGTATTGCCATTGACTGTTATGACGCCGCGTGGACCGGGCATCTTGAGCTTGAGATAAGCATAGTGTGGCACTGCGTTGAATCTAGCAAACGCGGTTCGTCCGAGCAGTGTGTGGTAGCCGATGTGGAAGGGGACGATATCGAAGATTAACTCTTCGCTTCGGAAGTTGTCCAGAGAACCGAAGACCACCTCCAGCGTGATTGAGCCCGTGCAGCGGGCCTCAACGCCTGGTATGACTCCTTTAAAGGTAGCTTTGTGGGTTTGATTCGTGAGGGATTAATGCCCATCTTCCGCACTGTGTCCTGATAGAGCAGGTTGAGGCTGCTACCACCGTCCATTAGGACTCGTGTTAGGTGAAATCTGTCGATGATTGGGTCGAGGACCAGTGCGGCTGAACCGCCATGCCGGATGCTAGTTGGGTGATCTCGACGATCGAAGGTGATCGGGAAGGACGACCACGGATTGAATTTTTGGGCGATTGGCTCTACCGCATAGACGTCCCTAAGGGCTCGCTTACGCTCCCTTTTGGGGATGTCTGTAGCGTATATCATGTTCACCGTTTTGACTTGAGGGGGAAATTTCTTCTGCCCCCCGGTGTTCGGCTGCCGGGGCTCTTCGTCCTCGTCCTCACTTTGTGATCCCTTTTCTTTGTTTTCGGCGTTTAACTTGCCAGCCTGTTTGAAAACCCAACAATCTCTATTGGTGTGATTGGCTTGTTTGTCTGGGGTGTCGTGTATCTGGCACGGACGGTCGAGTATGCGGTCCAGGCTGGAAGGTCCTTCATTGTTTCTGTTGTAGGGCTTCTTCCGTTGGCCGGACTTGGAGCCGCTGAATCTGGCGTTAACTGTGGTGTCATCGGTGTTGTCGCCATTGCTTCGGCGTTTGTGTCTATTGCACCAGAGCTTGCCGGTGCTGTTCTTGGCCTCGGTGGGGCCTACCTCACTGGCTGTATTTTTACTTCGAGCCAGCCAGCTGTCCTCACTCGCGCAAAAACTGGTCATGAGTGCCGTAAGGGCTGCCATAGACTTCGGCTTTTCTTGGCCGAGGTGGCGCGCTAGCCATCCGTCACGGATGCTATGTTTGAAGGCCGCTAGGGCTTTGGCATCCGGACAGTCAACGATATGGTTCTTTTTGGTTAGGAACATAGTCCAGAATTTTCTGGCTGATTCTCCAGGTTGTTGAACTATGTGGCTTAAGTCATCGGCATCGGGTGGCCGGACATATGTACCTTGGAAGTTGTCAAGGAAGGCTTCTTCCAAGTCCTCCCAGCTGCTGATGGAATTTTCAGGCAGGCTATTTAGCCAGGGTCGAGCTGGCCCTTTGAGCTTTAGTGGGAGGTATTTGATGGCGTGGAGGTCCTCTCCACGGGCCATGTGGATGTGAAGAATAAAGTCCTCAATCCATACTGCGGGATCGGTTGTTCCGTCGTATGATTCAATGTTGACGGGCTTGAACCCCTCGGGGAATTCGTGATCCAGCACCTCATCTGTGAAGTAGAGAGGGTGTGCGGCGCCTCTATATCAGGCCGCGTCACGGCGCACCTCCGATGAAGTCCGTCTGCGGTTATCGGCCCGGGTGTGACTAGGTTTGTCACGTCCGAATAGGTCGCTGTCATCTCGAGTAGGGAAGCGTTCTCGCGATCCGTAGATTGATCTGGTGTGTCCTGCTCTGCTGTCCAATTCCTGCCGAAGGTCGTATGTATGGTCCCGAGCTGGTATGTCCCTATGTTTACGAGGCGGTGGGGTGGGCTGTTGTTCGGCCTGAGTTATCGTTTTATCCCGACCCCTGGGTGGTTGGTCCGCCGCACTGTCCCGACCTCGTGGTGGTCGGTCCGCCGCACTGTCCCGACCTCATGGTGGTCGTTCCGCCTTACACGAGGGATCTGGTGCCTCCTCGTCGAACTGAGGTTGCAGTCTGCGCTTTGGGTAACTCTTGGTTGGGTGCTTGAGGCCGTATTCTTCGGCTGCCAGGACATCGTTCCATCTATCGATGAGTAGGTCTTGATCGGCTTGGAGCTGCTGCTGCTTTTTCTTTAGGCTTCTTGCAGTAGCTATGAGCTGGCGCTTGAAGCGCTCCTGCTCGAGGGGTGCCTCAGGCAGGATGAAGTCCTCATTGCCGAGGCTCTCATCATCCTCAGAGATTGGACGATAACTATCATCATCTGGGTCATTGGGCATGGCCTGTTTATCAGGGTTATCTTGCCCGTTGTCATGTTCCTCCTGTTCGGATGTAGCCCCGACAGGGTCTTCATTGTTTTCGGCGTCGCCCGGAGTACTATTTTCTCCGGTGCCAGTGTTGCCGTCTTTTGAGCGACGAGGCTTAGAGCGGCGATTGGGGCGCCGGCGCCTGGACTGCGTCTCAGAGAGTTTATTCGCATCTGGCTCTTCTTTGTCATCGCCGTCAGATCCTTTAGGTGTGTCAACCATGTACACATCGTACGAAGAGGTGGTTTTCCAATGCCCAGTGAAAGGCGGTTCTTGGCCTTGCTCCTTGTCGGCATCGTCGTCCATACCGTCGATGTATTCGGAGCCATAATCGAGCTCGTCGGTTAAGTCCTCGATGGTAGCTATGAAGTGGGTGGCGGGTGGGAAGCAAAATTCTCTGTCGTCAGCCCCTAGATCGAACCGGACATAGTTCGGCCGTGAGTCCTTCTCCAAGGACAAATTCTTTAAAGAGTTCAGCACATCGCCCAAAGGTGAGTGCTGGAAGATGTCTGCGGCACTAAATTCGGAAATCGATAACCGATCCAGCTCGGTGTCCGCAGACGCACCAGATTCGGAACTTATAGCCAGAGACGAGTCCGGAGTTCCATGGACGCAAGTATTGCGGGTTGTCGAGTCCGTGTGCGGCTCCAACGCCGCGGACTCTGCGGCCTCGGATGGCACGATCTGCTTCGGTTCTAAGGCCATTGCAGCAACAGGAACCATCTCCTGAATGTGATCCGATGACAGATTTAAGTCATGTTCATCGGGGCGAGGGGGAGCGATCGCTGCGGTCTCAAATCCATTGAAGATCAAGTCTCCACGGATATCCGCGACGTAGTTCAAGCTTCCAAATCTGACCTGGTGGCCAGGGGCGTAGCTATCGATCTGCTCCAGATGGCCAAGCGAGTTGGCCCGTAGTACGAAGTTGCCGAACACGAAAATCTGTCCGGGGAGAAAGGATTCTCCTTGGACAGCGTCACTATAGACGATCGAAGGGGCCATCAAACCTTTCGTCGACGGCACAGTGGAAATCTCAATGAAAGCACCAATGTCGGTGTCAAAACCGGCGGATCTCGGGTAGGGGGTCCCGAACTGTGCGTCTAGGATCGATGGTAACAGGAGACGGGGGACACGATGTTTACCCAGGTTTGGGCCCTCTCTATGGAGGTAATACCCTACTTCCTGCTTGATTGATCTTGATGAATATGAGTATTACAAGAGTTGATCTACCACGAGATCGTAATGGCTAAACCCTAAAAGTCTAGCATGTATGACTATGGTAATGTGTATATCCTTTCCGGACTAACCCCTCCGGTTTATATAGGCACCGGGGGGATCTAGGGTTTACATAGAGTCAGTTACATAAGAAGGAATCTTCATAATCGGTCGCCAAGCTTGCCTTCCATGCCAAGGAGAGTCCAATCCGGACACGGGTACAGTCTTCGGCCTTCATGTCTTCACAGCCCATCAGTCCGGCCCATGGATAACAGGCCGAACGCTCGAGGACCCCTTAGTCCAGGACTCCCTCAACGGTTGAAGTACGGCGGCTACTAAAATTTGGGTAAAGGAATTGATGCGGGGTGGGAGTGCCCAAGATCGCGCACAGTCCAATAACAATATGCGTGTATGATAATAAGGAAAAGTGGCGCGGATCCGCCGATTTTTGCAATGCTCAAGGCGGGTAGTTTGTTTTTTATATTTCTCGCTAGCTGGTCTATCGCACACGGTTCGTCCTAATTTCCAAATAAACTTACCCACCTTTAGCTTCCACAGGTGGTGGTTTTACAGCGCACTTGCATCGCACACGGTTAAGCCAGTACCTCCACCCTTTGCTCGCGCTTGCACAGTCGTGGTGATTTCAGCGCACTTGCATCGCACACGGTTGAGCCAGTACCTCCACCTTAATTTGCTCGCGCTGCGCGGTCGTGGCGATTTCAGCGCACTTGCATCGCACACGGTTGATCCAGTACCTCCACCTTAATTTGCTCGCGCTTGCGCGGTCGTGGTGATTCACATCACACTTGTATCGCACACGGTTCAGATATGATACCCCGTGTCCGTTGAGGATCATCAGAGTCTTTGCAGCAAAAAATAACGTTAGGGAGGGTCAAAAGACAGCCACACCAGCATGTGGCCCAAATATATTGAGTGAAAAGGGTGGTATGTGAAGTTCAAAATTCCAATGCACAACTTTGACCCCGCGGGCCCACGGTTGGGCGCGTCATTGAAGATCGATGAGAGGGGCCAGAAGTCAAGAACCACCTGGAAGTGGCCAAATATATGTATGAATATTGGGGATGTTTAAAACTTTAAATACACAATGCATAACTTTGGTGGTACTTGCCTCGCAAACCCGAAATCACCCTAACAACCACCTAGCTAGGATATATATAATGACATAATGTCGTACCTAGCTAGGATACTTGGCCCACCACCTCCCACTTCGTGTCAGCGGGGCGGATGCACGTAATGATCGATACTTTGGTCATACATGCATGTCGCCATGACCTACCATAAGACGGACCAATGAATCTTTCGTTTGGTCAAATGACAGTTGTTGTTGTCGATAAACCGCTTGGGCCAATAGATTGAACCATCATAAACATCGCACGAGAGGGACCACAAAACCAGCACCTCTTGCATGCGGCCCAAAATGATGTACGTTGGGAAGGGGTGATGTGTGTTTTCAATATAGAATAATGTACAATTTAGATGTGGTGCCTACCTCTCGATACAGACAACAACCATGAAGGCAAGGTAGTTAAGGACGAGATACGTACGCAGGGTTTGATGTAGGTCGAACCCAGCAATCCGAGCATCTGGGAGGGAATCCTGACAACGCATGAGCTCGAGCTTTGGTTGACCGACATTTGACGGTGACCGGCCCTAACATGAACTAGGAGGAATCCATTCATGGCCAACACATACCCCTCATTATCGGTCAAAGGGATGATATATATACACTCGGGGAGCCCACAGATATCCGTGTCGTCACAAAAAACCGCACAAGGGAGACGTGGTCGATCAGAAGACCCCGTATACACTGCATGCGGCCCGAAAATATGTATGGGTACGATGGTGTATGATGTGTTTAAATCCCAAATGCACAACTTCGATGGGCCACGCCAAGTACATTACAAACCGAACACCGTACCCGACTCCAAGCCTGGTTCAATACCTATGATGTCAGTTTCCCAACTTCGAGGCGGCAGCGGGGGGGGGGGGGGGTCGTCCCACGCATGCGCTCAAACTTTATTTTGTCTAGCATGGGACACATCTATATATATCTATACATCTATACACATATATAGTGTGCGAATAACTATGAAAGTTGCTCGTTGGATGAAGCCAATCCGACGGTACAGAGATGGCAAATCCGAGCACTACTGGCCGTTGGATATCATCTACATTCCACCAGATTCTGCCACATGTACAATCTAGAAGACTCCATGGTTGAACTTAAGCATAATGCACAAACCTCAAAACACAAGCACTTCTCCTTTGTTCTCTAGAATCTTCCATATCTTAATTGCCCAAACCTTTTTTTCTAAATGAATTGTCACTTTTGTTTTTACCTTTACAATGCACAATTCCATGAATCTTAAAATAGTTTTTTTACAAAACTAATTGATTTTGGATGAGATGAACTATAAGAATTAAACGAACATCTACATCATGCATATCTGGGAGAAGAGGCGGGAAACCGATGAGAGGAGTGGCGAGAAACGGTAGCCTGTTTTGAATGAAAACCTAGTAGAGAAGGAAGCGTGAGCTACACGACGCATGCGCACAGTGCTTACCCATGTACTGCATGTGCTGTCGAAAGGGCTCAGGGTTGCCGTTCGATCTGGGAGCATCCAACGGTGCACACGTACGATCCGTGGGGTTTGGGTTCTGGCCAGTCAGAACGCAGGACTCAGATCGCGCGCGCAGCGGGGGGGGGGGATATCATACGGAAACCAACATTCGGTGGAAACCGGTGAAAACCACGAGAAAAAGATGTTTTGAAGTTTCAAAAAATTCAAAAAATGCGGGATGTTAAGAGGATGATGTTTTATTGGCACACAAAATTTCAAGTTGAAACACATTAAGAGATGTGAGCTATGAAAAAGACAAAATCAGTGTTGAATAGTGCCGAATAGTAATGTCACTATTCAGGGCGGAATTTGTCTTTTTCATAGCTCACATCTCGTAATGTTTTTCAACTTGAAATTTTGTGTCGCAATAAAACATCACCTTCTTAACATCCCACATTTTTTTCAGATTTTTATGAAACTTTAAAATATGGTTTCCACGAAGTTTTCATTGAATATCGGCTTTCGTGAGTGAACCGTGTGCTATTTGAAAACATTTCGTGAGAAGAATCTCGGTTTTTAAATCCCCGTAAATCCAAAACTAAGCTGAAAATCGTGAAACCTGCCATGGTGTCACGACATCGCACTTATATGTCGAGGAATTTTTTTCGTCCATTGTGGCGCAAGTTTTATTACAAGCCTCTTACAAACCGGAGCTTCTCTCAAAGAAGCCTCGTGGTTCCGATAGGGAAACGTGTCCCCCTTGTGGGCGAAACGTAATCACTGCCTCTTTTCACCTTGTATTTTCTTCTACGGGCAACATGGAACGACAGGATATCCGTGCTGAAATTTAAACTTATTCAGGGTTCGTTTGGCCTTTTTATACACTAATTGAGTTTCCTAGGCATTTAATGTCCATAATTCAAATCTGAACTACAAATACATGCTCCAGTTCACCAAAATGGCTAGAAAAATTATACATGTGTCCTTGGGTGCATGTTTAGGTCCCATGCCAGGAATGGGAACGAATTACAACCGTACTGGTGTCATGGCTCGTACTCAAACATTTCGAATCTCGGTTTTTAAGTCCCCATAAATCCTAAACTCACCAGAAAGTCATCAAAGGTGGCATGGTGTCACGTCATGGCACATATATGTCGTGGTAAAAACATTGTCCAATTTGGGCCAAGCTTTATTACAAACCTCTTACAAAAACTGGAGCTTCTCTCAAAGAAGCCTCGTGGTTCTGATAGGGAAACGTGTTCCCCTTGTGGGCGAAACGTAATCACTGCCTCTTTTCGCCTTGTATTTTCTTCCACGGGCAACATGGAACCACAGGATATCCGTGCTGAAATTTAAACTTATTTAGGGTTTGTTCGGCCTTTTTATACACTAATTGAGTTTCCTAGGCATTTAATGTCCATAATCAAATCTAAACTACAAATACATGCTCTAGTTCACCAAAATGGCTAGAAAAATTATACATGTGTCCTTGGGTGCATGTTTAGGTCTCATGCCAGGAATGGGAATGAATCACAACCGTACCGGTGTCCTGGCTCTTCCTCAAACATTTCGAATCTCGGTTTTTAAGTCCCCATAAATCCTAAACTCATCAGGAAGTCATCAAAGGTGGCAAGGTGTCATGTCGTGGCACATATATGTCGTGATAAAAACATTGCCAATTTGGGCCAAGCTTTATTACACCCTCTTACAAACCGGAGCCTGTCGCAAGAACCCTCGTGGTTTCGATAGGGAAACGTGTCCCCTTGTGGGCCAAACGATATTCACTCCCTCTTCTAGCCTCGTATTTTCTTCTACACGTGACACGGAACAACTGGAGATTCGCGCTGAACTTTGAAATTGTTCAGGGTTCGTTTGACCTTTTTATTCATTAATTGAGTTTTCTAGGCATTTAATGTCCATCATTCAAATCCGAACTACAAATACATGCTCCAGTGCACCAAAATGGCTAGAAAAAACATACATGTTTCCTTGGGGTGCATGTTTAGGTCCCATGGAACGAATGGGAACGAATTCAACCGTCTCGCCGTCCTGGCCTGGCCACAAACATTGCGAATCTCGGTTTTTAAATGTCTGTAAATCCAAAACTCACCAGGAAATCATGAAACTTGGCGTGGTGTCACTACATGGTATATATAATTCTCCAATTTGGGCGAAGCTATATTACAAGCCTTTTACAAACCGGAGCCTGTCGCAACCCTCGTGGTTCCGGTAGGGAAACATGCCCCTCTTGTGGGCGAAACGATAATCGATGCCTCTTCTCGCCTTGAACTTTGTTTTCTACAGGCAACATAGAATAACAGGAGTGTCGGGCTGAAATTTGAAACTGTTCAGGGTTCGTTTGGCCATTGTATATATATTACTAATTACTAAGTTTTCTATGCATTTAATGTAGTCCATAATTCAAATTTGAACTACAACCACATGCTCCAGTGAAGCAAAATGGGTGGGAAATCGTACATGTGTCATTGGGTGCATGTTTAGGTCTCGTTTAAGGAATGAGAATGAATTACAAACTTGTCGTCGTCCTGAAACAATGAGAATCTCGGTTTTTAAATCCCAGTAAATAAAAAAGTCACCCAAAAAACATGAAACTTGGCATGGTTTCATGACATGGCACATATATGCCGTGGTAAAAAAATCGTCCAGTTTGAGAAGAGGCGCACACATTAGTAGCCAACGAAGTCCTTTTTGAAACAAAAAGCTGACACGTTAATATCGCAAACGGTTGTATTATATTTACCGTGTCGAAATTTAACCATACTCGGTGGCGTGCGTGCAGCTGTTTGATTAGACAGCACGAGCGCGAGAAGTCTGCCGTGCAGGTTCGACGGGACGCGTGCAAGCAGTCCGCCGCGCAGGCTCGACGGGACGCGTGCATCCTGTCCACCTCGCAGGCTCGACGGGACACGTGCGAGCAGCAAGGCCGCCCATGCTCACCGGGAAGCGAGCTCTTTGACCTCCATGCACCAGCCGCCGCCCGCCTCGCTCACAACTTCTCCATTAATGGGTTAATTAAAGCACCTGGCGGAGGGTATTTGCTTGTGATCCCATGGCAACATTTGCTTTGTTCGTGTTTTCAACTAGTATCCCGCCCTAATTTAAATTGCCACATAGGGCAACGGATAATACGACCACAAATAAAATGGCAACGGATAATACGACGACAAATTTACAATGGTGCACATAATAATTGTCTTACATATTCCGGATAATTTAAAATGCCACATGCGGCAAAGCCCAGAAGACATGGGGGTAAGAGAGGAAGGAAATTGCAGACAACGATCTGGGTCACTACTGTCTGTACTCATCGATGGATCGCCGGGCGGCAAAATCCTCCAGCTCCTTCTTCAATTCCTCACTACTTTGCTTGAAAGCAACCACGGATTCCTCCACCTCCTGCTCGCGCTCGATCCGGAGCTTCCTCAAGCCACCCATCAGTTCCTCGACGACCGCTTTCAGCGTCATCTCCGAGGCACTGCTCTGCTCATGCAACATCTTCCAGCCGGCAGCCTCCTCCTCCTTCTCGGCGACCAACTTGAGGAGCTTTGCATTGTCATCCATGAGTTGCTCGACTAGGCCGGTCGCCTTGTCAACCGAGGCATCGCTGATCTTGAGCAGCTTCATCAAGCCGTCGACCACCTCCTGCTGCGTAGTGACGCCAGCGAGAATGTCGTCGTCGCCGGTGAAGGACTTCAGGAACGCCGGCTCATCGCGATGGCCGACGCCGCGAATGCGCTTGTGAGAGCCCTCGCGTGCCAGTGAGAGCTCGTTCGAGGGCTCCGCGGCGCGCCTGGACATCTCTGCTACGGCTGCGGCTTCGCGGCGGGACCTCTCTTGTGCTTCCGTGGCCTTGGTCTTTGCTGCCTTGTTATATGTGCACCCTAAACTCCTCCTACTGGTCATGGCGGAACGACTTGACAGAGAAAACCAGTTTTGTGGGTGATGAGGAGAGGAACTGTGAAGTAATTTTCGAGTGGGTAGTTTTTATAGCTCGGGGCTAATTGTGACACATATTAGTTTGATAGGTGTGAACAGATTTGCAATTACTTATTGCGTTGTAATCAGCAATGTGACGAGAAAGAAGGTGAAAATTTATTGATGGCAGAAGGTTGACCACGTGGTTGCTCGCCGTTGAGGCGGCCGCGGCGCGCTCCGCTCTGGCATCCCTGCGCGCGCTCTGCTCGCCGTTGAGGCAAAGTTACAATGGCAACTGTTAATAATTCTTAATAATTGTCTTACATATTCAGGATGATTTAAAATGCCAAATGCGGCAAGGTCCGAACACTCACTACCTACATATGCATACAATTATACTAAAATATAAACTAAAAGGCTAAGCTGGCGTCCTTCTGACGATGGTCTTCTCAGACTCCATGATCAGCATAGCACCCTTACTCCGAGTGTCCCGACCCGCCTCCGCCTACGGAGCTGCTGGCGCTGGGAGGCTCATGGGGCTGCTGGGCCTCTTTCAGAAGAGCTTGACAGCGTGCAATCACGCGCATGACAACTCCGCGGAACCGTTCCATTTCCATGTCTTTGTCCTGGTAGCAAATTCCGTCGATCACCTGCATCATCACGTTGGCGATGTTCTACTTTGTCAGGGACGTCAACTCCGCCAAGGATGCGCTCGAGCCTGGACACCACACCATCGGGATCGAGGTTGACATGGCCGTCGAGGGCAATGATGAAGCCGTAGGCTGCCTTTATCTTGACTGAATCGCAGAGGTCCTCTGCCCATTCCTTGCAGGGCATCAGGCTCTCGATGAGCACTGGTGACGGCGGCTCTTCGGGTGGGTCGTGGATCATGCCGCCGAGCAGCTCTGGATCTTTTGCACGGTGGATGGCAAACTGCTCACCACACCTCCTCTGCAATATGTCGATTGTGCTCCCAAGGACTGTGACACCGATATCGCTGCCGATGGGCCATGGTGCCTGCACCGGCCGATGAAGCTCTTGCTCCCCGGCCTGCTCCGGCTCGTTCTCCTCGCCGAAGATGTAACGCAGGTAGGCGTTGACGTCGAAGCTTTGGTCGTTGCCTGGCATGCTTGGAGTAACTAATGGTAGATGGGTGAGGACTAGATCTTTGCAGAGTGTCGCGGCGGTGCGTTGCCGCCTGGGTTATATGCAGCAAGTCGTTAGCTGGTGGCGGGAAACCGGTGAGGGAATAGGCGTGGATTTTACAATTCATCCATGTGGAGCGTGGGAAGCATTCGCTGGAGCACGGGAAGACAAAGTGGAGCACACACACAACCCAAATACCGTATCCGGTGCCACGTGTTATTTATCACACAAGTGTTAACATAAGAAAACGTATGTGTAACTTATTAATCATCGCACACGAGTACTCGCAGACGCATCGTGTGCGATACTCCTAGCCACCGCAAGCAACTAGTTTGCATTTTTCAAAGTTTTTTGTACACACAGAATGGCACACGAACTAACTGTATTAACCGTCTATGTTGTAATTTCTCATCGCAAACAGTTCATCCGAGTCGCCTGTTTGCCACGTATCACACACATCTTGTTAAGTTGAACCGTTTCTGTTGCGTTCTCTAATCGAAAACAGTTCGTCCGAGTGAACCGTATGCCCTATATCACACGCACCTTGATCTGGCTAACCATTTATGTTGCACTCCCTAATAGCAAACGGTTCATCGGAGCGAACTGTATGCCGTATATCGCACACACCTTGATCTGGCTGCCCGTTTCTGTTGTTTTGTCTCATCGCAAACAGTTCATACAGATCAACCGTATGCCCCTCGTCGCACATGCAACTATAATCTGAACCGTGTTTGATGTATCATTCATCGCAAACGTTTTGCATCATTTCTGACAGTTTTCATATAGTACCGTTTGCGATTATTGCATCACACACAGTTTCTCGAAGGGTCTCTGATCATAGTGTCGCGTTAGCAGCATCCTGCAGTAGTGCTAGTTTCTCTCTGATTTGTGGTTAAAAGTATGTTCGAATTGCTCGACGGACCGATACAAGTCCGCATTGAACGGCAAAACACGTCTGAATGGTTGTGTGCGACTTGAGGGTCCACACTACAGATGCCCTTAGGAGTGAACATGTCAGTATTTTAAAAGACTTCAAATGTAATAGTAGAGCAAAAGCCTAGTATCAGCCTTCAACCTTTTCATAACATTTATATTCTCTTTACTTGTATTTCTACAACTGTATTCAAAGCGGAGTTTCTGTCTGTTCGTCCCAAAATTACCCAGAAATTGGCCATAAATTACTCACTATGCCATTCAACAAAACGATTCGTTTTTTCTTTCAAAGTCGCATCCGGCTTTGGTTCTTGGTTCTTATATGGTGATACCCTTAAATATCACAAGCGCACAAGCACCTCAATAGCTAAGGCCTCACTCTTCCACCCTGAAGACCCAAATTCGATCCCAGGTTCAACCCTTTTTCTCTTCCCGTTCTCTCTGAATAGGAAGCGCTCGTTTTTCTACCTTTTATTTTTTTCTCATTTTCGTTTTTGTTTTTCCTTCCTTAAAATAATTCAGGATTTCCAAATTTTAAAAACTTGCAAGTTTTTAAAAAAATGTTCGAGTAATAACAAAATGTTCATGAATTCAATTTTTTTGGGAAATCATAAAATGTTCGCAAGTTCAAAATGCTTGTGATTTTTAATTTTTTTTTGAAAGAAAAGGTAGACCATGATCTACCTTATGCATTCAAAATGGGACAAAGCCTGAATGACAAAAGTCAAATTACATGAAGGTGGCGTAATTGCTGTGTCAAAGCAGTTGGGCGTCACCAAGCCTATATGGAGTGGGGAGAGGGGGGGGAGAACATCAGCGAGGTTACATAGTTGGATCTTATTTTCTTTGCTTTTTGGCGCGATTGCTCCATAGCCTGAGAAGTTGTGCAATCTCATTAAACGTTCTCCACTTCATGCTATGGAAGACCTGATCATTACTGGCTGCCCACAAGGGCACAACGCATGCTGCAACAACGTGCCACAACCTACCATACGCGGGAGGTTCAGGTGCTAACAGAAACTCAGTTAGATCAGTTGATCTTCTTGCGCTGCCCTGTGTGTCAGCTTGTTCACATACTGCCTCAGCTAGCCTGCATATGAGGATATGTGGCAGCTACTTTCGGTGGCAGGACATAAGTCGTAGCCGTTGTGCGTTGTGATTGACGTCTAGTTTTTCCTGAGAATATTGTCCCTCGTATTCAATCTGCGCCGTACTGCAAGCCAGAGGAAGACCCGGTATCTGTTGGGTCTTAGGCCGTCCCAGATTTTTGGAGCAATTGAACAGTGGACCCCTCTAAATGTGAGCAACTCATAGAAGAAAGATGTAGTTACTTTACCAGTTCTCATAACAGGGCTTCTGAGATCTTTGTTAGTGTTGGGGAACGTAGTAATTAAAAAAAATTCCTATGATCACGCAAGATCTATCTAGGAGATGCATAGCAATGAGACGGGAGAGTGTGTCCACGTACCCTCGTAGACCGAAAGCGGAAGCATTTAGTAATGTGGTTGATGTAGTTGAACGACTTCACGATCCAAGTACCGAACATACGGCACCTCCGTGTTTAGCACACGTTCAGCACGATGATGTCCCTCGAGCTCTTGATCCAGTAGAGGGTCGAGGGTGAGTTCCGTCAGCACGACGGCGTGGCGACGGTGATGATGAAGTTACCGGCGCAGGGCTTCGCCTAAGCACTACGACGATATGAGCGAGGTGTTAAACTGTGGAGGGGGGCATCGCACATGACTTAGAGATTGTCTGTTGTGCTTTGGGGCGCCCCCTGGACACGTATATAAAGGAGGGGGAAGAGAGGCCGGCGGCTAGGAGGGGGCGCGCCATGGGGGGAATCCTACTTGGACTCCTACACCAAGTAGGATTCGCCCACCCCCCCCCCTTTCCTTTCTTCCATCGGAGGGAATAGGAAGGAGAGGGAGAGGGAAAGCGAAGGGGGCGCCGCCCCCTCCTCCTTGTCCTATTCGGACTCCCAAGGAGGGGGGCATGCGGCCACCTCCCGTGGGGGGGGGGGGGGTGTCCGGTCACCCCTCGGTACTCCGGAAAAATACCCGGATCATTCGGCCATTTCAAAACTCCTCGTCATGTCCGTGACCGTATCCGGGACTCCGAACAAACTTCGGTCATCAAATCACATAACTCATAACACAAATCGTCATCAAACCTTAAGCGTGCGGACCCTACGGGTTCGAGAACTATGTAGACATGACCGAGACACATCTCCGGTCAATAACCAATAGCGGAACCTGGATGCTCATATTGGCTCCTACATATTCTACGAAGATCTTTATCGGTCAAACCGCATAATAACATACGTTATTCCCTTTGTCATCGGTATGTTACTTGCCCGAGATTTGATCGTCGGTATCCTCATACCTAGTTCAATCTCGTTACCGGCAAGTCTCTTTACTTGTTCCGTAATGCATCATCTCGTAACTAACTCATTAGTCACATTGCTTGCAAGTCTTATAGTGATGTGCATTACCGAGAGGGCCCAGAGATACCTCTCTGATACACATAGTGACAAATCCTAATCTTGATCTATGCCAAGTCAACAAACACCTTCGGAGACACCTGTAGAGCATCTTTATAATCACCCAGTTATGTTGTGACATTTGATAGCACACAAAGTGTTCCTCCGGTATTCTGGAGTTGCATAATCTCATAGTTAGAGGAATATGTATAAGTCATGAAGAAAGCAATAGCAATAAAACTGAACGATCATAATGCTAAGCTAACGGATGGGTCTTGTCCATAACATCATTCTCTAATGATGTGATCCCGTTCATCAAATGACAACACATGTCTATGGTTAGGAAACTTAACCATTTTTTATTAACGAGCTAGTCAAGTAGAGGCATACTAGGGACATTCTATTTGTCTATGTATTCACACATGTACTAAGTTCCGGTTAATACAACTCTAGCATGAATAATAAATATTTATCATGATATAAGGAAATATAAATAACAACTTTATTATTGCCTCTAGGGCAAATTTCCTTCAGTCTCCCACTTGCACTAGAGTCAATAATCCAGATTACATAGTAATGATTCTGACACCCATGGAGTCTTAGTGCTGATCATGTTTTGCTCGTGGAAGAGGCTTAGTCAATGGGTCTGCAACATTCAGATCCGTATGTATTTTGCAAATCTCTATGTCTCCCTCCTTGACTTGATCGCGGATGGAATTGAAGCATCTCATGATCTGTTTGGTTCTCTTGTGAAATGGATTCCTTCGCCAAGGCTATTGCTCCAGTATTGTCACAAAAGATTTTCATTGGACCCGATGCACTAGGTATTACACCTAGATCGGATATGAACTCCTTCATCCAGACTCCTTCCTTTGCTGCTTCCGAAGCAGCTATGTACTCCGCTTCACACGTAGATGTTGGGGAACGTATTAATTCAAAATTTTCCTACGATCACGCAAGATCTACCTAGGAGAAGCATAGAAACAAGCGGGGATAGTGTGTCCACGTACCCTCGTAGACCGAAAACGGAAGCATTTATCAACGCGGTTGATAAAGTCGTACGTCTTCATGATCCGACTGATCCTAGCACCGAACGTACGGCACCTTCGTGTTTAGCACACGTTCAGCTCGATGACGTCCCTCGTACTCTTGATCCAGTTGAGGTCGAGGGAGAGTTCCGTCAGCACGACGGTGTGGCGACGGTGATGATGAAGTTACCGGCGTAGGGCTTCACCTAAGCACTACGACGATATGACTGAGGTGCGTTTCTGTGGAGGGGGGCACCGCACACGGCTAAAAGATCAACTTGTGTGTTCTAGGGTGCCCCCCTCCCCACGTATATAAAGGAGGGAGGAGGGGAGGGCCTGCCGGCCCCTAGGGCGCGCCCCAAGAGGGGAGTCCTACTAGGACTCCCAGTCCTAGTAGGATTCCACCAAAGGGGAGAGAGGGGGAAGGAAGGAGAGGGAGAGAGGGAGAAGGAAAGGGGGGCGCCGCCCCCTTCCCTTGTCCAATTCGGACTCCAAGGGGGAGCACGCGGCCTGCCCTGGCTTCCCTCCTCTCTCTCCAATAAGGCCCATGGTGGCCCATTAGTTCCCCCGGGGGGTTCTGGTAACCCCTCCGGCACTCCGGTTTTAACCGAAACCATCCGGAACACTTCCGGTGTCCGAATAACATGGTCCAATATATCAATCTTTATGTCTCGACCATTTCGAGACTCCTCCTCATGTCCGTGATCTCATCCGGGACCCCGAACAACCTTTGTTACATCAAATCACATAACTCATAATATAAATCATCATCGAACGGTAAGCATGCGGACCCTACGGGTTCGAGAACTATGTAGACATGACCGAGACACATCTCCAGTCAATAACCAATAGCGGAACCTGGATGCTCATATTGGCTCCTACATATTCTACGAAGATCTTTATCGGTCAAACCGCATAACAACATACGTTGTTCCCTTTGTCATCGGTATGTTACTTGCCCAAGATTCGATCGTCGGTATCACCATACCTAGCTCAATCTCGTTACCGGCAAGTCTCTTTACTCGTACCGTAATGCATCATCCGGCAACTAACTTATTAGTCACATTACTTGCAAGGCTTATAGTGATGTGCATTACCGAGAGGGCCCAGAGATACCTCTCCGATACTCGGAGTGACAAATCCTAATCTCAATCTATGCCAACTCAACAAACACTAATGGAGACACCTGTAGAGCATCTTTATAATCACCCAGTTACGTTGTGACGTTTGATAGCACACAAGGTGTTCCTCCGGTATTCGGGAGTTGCATAATCTCATAGTCAGAGGAACATGTATAAGTCATGAAGAAAGCAATAGCAATAAAACTTAACGATCATAATGCTAAGCTAACGGATGGGTCTTGTCCATCACATTATTCTCTAATGATGTGATCTCATCATCAAATGACATGACATGTCTATGGCTAGGAAACTTAACCATCTTTGATTAACGAGCTAGTCTAGTAGAGGCATACTAGGGACACTTTGTTTTGTCTGTGTATTCGCACATGTATCAAGTTTCCGGTTAATACAATTCTAGCATGAATAATAAACATTTATCATGATATAAGGACATAAAATAATAACTTTATTATTGCCTCTAGGGCATTTTTCCTTCAGTCTCCCACTTGCACTAGAGTCAATAATCTAGTTCACATCGCCATGTGATTTAACACCCAAGAGTAATAAGGTGTGATCATTTTTGCTTGTGAGAGAAGTTTTAGTCTACGGGTCTGCCACATTCAGATCCGTGTGTATTTTGCAAATTTCTATGTCTACAATGCTCTGCACGGAGATACTCTAGCTAATTGCTCCTACATTTAATATGTATACAGATCGAGACTCAGAGTCATCTAGATTGGTGTCAAAGCTTGCATCGACGTAACTCTTTACGACGAACTCTTTTATCACCTCCATAACTGAGAAATATTTCCTTAGTCCTCTAAGGATAATTTTGACCGATGTCTAGTGATCTACTCCTAGATCACTATTGTACTCCCTTGCCAAAATCATGCTAAGGTATACAATAGGTCTGGTACACAGCATAGCATACTTTATAGAACCTATGACTAAGACTTCTCATTCTCTTTCTATTTTCCACCGTGGTCGGGTTTTGAGTCTTTACTCAACTTCACACCTTGCAACACAGGCAAGAACTCCTTCTTTGACTGCTCCATTTTGAACTACTTCAAAATCTTGTCAAGGTATGTACTGATTGAAAGAACTTATCAAGCGTCTTGATCTATCTCTATAGATCTTGATGCCCAATATGTAAGCATCTTCACCAAGGTCTTTCTTTGAAAAACTCCTTTCAAACACTCCTTTATGCTTTCCAGAAAATTCTACATCATTTCCGATGAACAATATGTCATTCACATATACTTATGAGAAAGGCTGTAGTCCTCCCACTCACTTTCTTGTAAATACAGGCTTCACCAAAAGTCTGTATAAAACCGTATGCTCTGATCACCTTATCAAAGCGTATATTCCAACTCCGAGAGGCTTGCACCAGTCCATAAATGGATCGCTGGAGCTTGCACACTTTGTTAGCACCTTTAGGATCGACAAAACCTTCTTGTTGCATCATATACAACTCTTCTTTAAGAAAACCATTAAGGAATGTATTTTGACGTCCATTTGCTAAATTTCATAAAATGTGGCAATTGCTAACATGATTCGGACAGACTTAAGCATCGCTACCAGTGAGAAAATCTTATCGTAGTCAACACCTTGAACTTGTCGAAAACTTTTTGCGACAATTCGAGCTTTGTAGATAGTAACACTACTATCAGCGTCTGTCTTCCTCTTGAAGATCAATTTATTCTCAATGGCTCGCCGATCATCGGGCAAGTCAATCAAAGTCCATACTTTGTTCTCATACATGGATCCCATCTCAGGTTTCATGGCCTCAAGCCATTTCACGGAATCTGGGCTCATCATCGCTTCCTCATAGTTCGTAGGTTCGTCATGGTCTAGTAACATGACTTCCAGAAAGGATGACCGTACCACTCTGGTGCGGACCGTACTCTGGTTGACCTACGAGGTTTGGTAGTAACTTGATCTGAAGTTTCATGATCATCATCATTAACTTCCTCACTAATTGGTGTAGGCATCACTAGAACTGATTTCAGTGATGAGTTACTTTCCAATTCGAGAGAAGGTACAATTACCTCATCAAGTTCTACTTTCCTCCCACTCACTTCTTTCGAGAGAAACTCCTTCTCTAGAAAGGATCCACTCTTAGCAACAAAGATCTTGCCTTCGGATATGTGATAGAAGGTGTACCCAACAGTTTCTTTGGGGTATCCTATGAAGACGCACTTCTCCGATTTGGGTTTGAGCTTATCAGGATGAAACTTTTTCACATAAGCATCGCAACTCCAAACTTTAAGAAACGACAGCTTAGGTTTCTTGCTAAACCACAGTTCATACGGTGTCGTCTCAACGGATTTTTAGACGGTGCCCTATTTAACATGGCTGTCTCTAATGCATAATCCCAATACAATAGTGGTAAATCGGTAAGAGACATCATAGATCGCACCATATCTAATAAAGTACAGTTATGACGTTCGGACACACCATTATGTTGTGGTGTTCTAGGTGGCGTGAGTTGCGAAACTATTCCACATTGTTTCAAATGAAGACCAAACTCGTAACTCAAATATTCGCCTCTGCGATCAGATCGTAGAAATTTTATTTTGTTGTTACGATGATTTTCTACTTCACTCTGAAATTATTTGAACTTTTCAAATGTTTTAGACTTATGTTTCATTAAGTATATATACCCATATCTGCTCAAATCATCTGTGAAGGTCAGAAAATAGTGATACCCGCCGCGAGCCTCAACATTCTTCGGACCGCATACATCGGTATGTATTATTTCCAATAAGTCAGTGGCTCGCTCCATTGTTCCAGAGAACAGAGTCTTAGTCATCTTGCCCATGAGGCATGGTTCGCAAGCATCAAGTGATTCATAATCAAGTGATTCCAAAAGTCCATCAGCATGGAGTTTCTTCATGCGCTTTACACCAATATGACCTAAATGGCAGTGCCACAAATATGTTGCACTATCATTATCAACTTTGCATATTTTGGCATCAATATTATGAATATGTGTATCACTACGATCGAGATTCAATAAACCATTCACCTTGGGTGTATGACAATAGAAGGTTTTATTCATGTAAACAGAATAACAATTATTCTTTGACTTAAATGAATAACCGTATTGCAATAAACATGATCCAATCATGTTATGCTCAACGCAAACACCAAATAACATTTATTTTAGGTTCAACACTAATCCTGAAGGTAAAGGGAGTGTGCGATGGTGATCTTATCAACCTTGGAATCACTTCCAACACACATCGTCACCTTGCCCTCAACTAGTCTCTGTTCATTTTGTAACTCCTGTTTCAAGTTACTAATCATAGCAGCTGAACCAGTATCAAATACCCAGGGGCTACTATGAATACTAGTAAAGTACACATCAATAACATGTATATCATATATACTTTCGTTCACTTTGCCATCCTTCTTATCCGCCAAGTATTTGGGGTAGTTCTGCTTCCAGTGACCATTTCCTTTGCTGTAGAAGCACTCAGTTTCAGGCTTGGGTCTAGCTTTGCGCTTCTTCATGGGAGTGGCAACCTTCTTGTCATTCTTCTTGAAGTTCCCTTTCTTTCCCTTGCCATTTTACTTGAAACTAGTGTTCTTGTCAACCATCAACACTTGATGCTTTTCTTGATTTCTACCTTCGCCGATTTCAGCATCGCGAAGAGCTCGGGGAATCGTTTTCGTCATCCCTTGCATATTATAGTTCATCACGAAGTTCCAGTAACTTGGTGATAGTGATTAGAGAACTCTGTCAATCATTATCTTATCTGGAATATTAACTCCCACTTAATTCAAGCGATTGTAGTACTCAGACATTCTGAGCACATGCTCACTGGTTGAGCTATTCTCCTCCATCTTTTAGGCAAAGTACTTGGCAGAGGTCTCATACCTCTCGACTCGGGCATGAGTCTGAAATACCAATTTCAACTCTTGGAACATCTCATATGCTCCATGTCGTTCAAAACATTTTTGAAGTCCCGGTTCTAAGCCGTAAAGCATGGTGCACTAAACTATCAAGTAGTCATCATACTGAGCTTGTCAAACGTTCATAACGTTGGCATCTGCTCCTGCAATAGTTCTGTCACCTAGCGGTGCATCAAGGACCTAATTCTTCTGTGCAGCAATTAGAATAATCCTTAGATCACGGACCTAGTCCGCATCATTGCTACTATCATCTTTCAACTTAGTTTTTCTCTAGGAACATATCAAAAATAAATAGGGAGCTACATCGCAAGCTATTGATCTACAACATAGATATGCAAATACTATCTGGACTAAGTTCATGATAAATTTAAGTTCAATTAATCATATTACTTAAGAACTCCCACTTAGATAGGCATCCCTCTAGTCATCTAAATGATCACGTGATCCATATCAACTAAACCATGTCCGATCATCACGTGAGATCGAGTAGCTTTCAATGGTGAACATCACTATGTTGATCATATCTACTATATGATTCACATTCGACCTTTCGGGCTCAGTGTTCCGAGGCCATATCTGCATATGCTAGGCTCGTCAAGTTTAACCTGAGTATTCTGCATGTGCAAAACTGGCTTGCACCCGTTGTATGTGAACACAGAGCTTATCACACCCGATCATCACGTGGTGTCTCAGCACGAAGAACTGTCGCAATGGTGCATACTCAGGGAGAACACTTATACCTTGAAATTTTAGTAAGGGATCATCTCATAATGCTACCGTCGTACTAAGCAAAATAAGATGCATAAAAGATAAACATCACATGCAATCAAAATATGTGACATGATATGGCCATCATCATCTTGTGCCTTTGATCTCCATCTCCAAAGTACCGTCATGATCTCCATCGTCACCGGCATGACACCATGATCTCCATCATCTTCATCTTTATCAACGTGTCGTCACATGGTCGTCTCGCCAACTATTGCTTTTGCAACTATTGCTATCGCATAGCGATAGAGCAAAGCAATTATATGGCGCTTGCATCTCATGCAATAAAGAGACAATCATAAGGCTCCTGCCAGTTGCCGATAACTTTAACAAAACATGATCATCTCATACAACAATTTATATCTCATCACGTCTTGACCATATCACATCACAACATGCCCTGCAAAACAAGTTAGATGTCCTCTACTTTGTTGTTGCAAGTCTTACGTGGCTGCTACGTGCTTCTAGCAAGAACCGTCCTTATCTACGCATCAAAACCACAATGATTTTTCGTCAAGTGTGTTGTTTTAACATTCAACAAGGACCGGGCTTAGTCAAACTCGATTCAACTAAAGTTGGGGAAACAGACACCCGCCAGCCACCTGTGTGCAAAGCACGTCGGTAGAACCAGTCTCATGAATGTGGTCATGTAATGTCGGTCTGGGTCGCTTCAACAGCAATATCACCGAATCAAAGTAAGACGTTGCTGGTAAGTAGTATGACTATTATCGCCCACAACTCTTTGTGTTCTACTCGTGCATATAACATCTACGCATAGACCTGGCTCAGATGCCACTGTTGGGGAACGTAGTAATTAAAAAATTTCCTAAAATCATGCAAGATCTATCTTGGAGAAGCATAGAAACGAGCGGGGAGGGTGTGTCCATGTACCCTCGTAGACCGAAAGCGAAAGCATTTATCAACGCGGTTGATGTAGTCGTACGTCTCCACCATCCGACCGATCCTAGCACCGAACGTACGGCACCTCCGTTTTCAGCACACGTTCAGCTCGATGACGTCCCTCGTACTCTTGATCCAGTTGAGGCCGAGGGAGAGTTCCGTCAGCATGACAGTGTGGCGACGGTGATGATGAAGTTACCGGCGCAGGGGCCTAAGCACTACGACGATATGACTGAGGTGTATTTCTGTGGAGGGGGGCACCGCACACGGCTAAAAGATCAACTTGTGTGTTCTAGGGTGCCCCCTCCCCACGTATATAAAGGAGGGAGGAGGGGAGGGCCTGCCGGCCCCTAGGGCGCGCCCCAAGAGGGGAGTCCTACTAGGACTCCCAATCCTAGTAGGATTCCACCAAAATGGAGAGTGGGGGAAGGAAGGAGAGGGAGAGAGGGAGAATGAAAGGGGGTGTCACCCCCCTTCCCTTGTCCAATTCGGACTCCAAGGGGGGCACGCAGCCTGCCCGGGCTGCCCTCCTCTCTCTCCAATAAGGCCCATGGTGGCCCATTAGTTCCCCGGGGGGTTCCGGTAACCCCTCCGGCACTCCGGTTTTACCCGAACCCATCCGGAACACTTCCGGTGTCCGAATAACATGGTCCAATATATCAATCTTTATGTCTCAACCATTTCGAGACTCCTCGTCATGTCCGTGATCTCATCCGGGACACCGAACAACCTTCGGTACATCAAATCACATAACTCATAATATAAATCGTCATCAAACGTTAAGCATGCGGACCCTACGGGTTCAAGAACTATGTAGACATGACCGAGACACATCTCCAGTCAATAACCAATAGTAGAACCTGAATGCTCTTATTGCCTCCTACATATTCTACAAAGATCTTTATCGGTCAAACCGCATAACAACATACGTTGTTCCCTTTGTCATCGGTATGTTACTTGCCTGAGATTCGATCATCGGTATCACCATGCCTAGTTCAATCTCGTTACCGGCAAGTGTGTTTACTTGTTCTGTAATGCATCATCCCGCAACTCACTCATTAGTCACATTGCTTGCAAGGCTTATAGTGATGTGCATTACCGAGAGGGCCCAGAGATACATCTCCGATACTCGGAGTGACAAATCCTAATCTCGATCTATACCAACTCAACAAACACCATCGGATACACCTGTAGAGCATCTTTATAATCACCTAGTTACATTGTGACGTTTGATAGCACAATAAGTGTTCCTCCGGTATTCGGGAGTTGCACTATCTCATAGTCATAGGAACATGTATAAGTCATGAAGAAAGCAATAGTAATAAACTAAACGATCATAGTGCTAAGCTAACGGATGGGTCTTGTCCATCACATCATTCTCTAATGATGTGATCCCGTTCATCAAATGACAACACATGTCTATGGCTAGGAAACTTAACAATCTTTGATTAACGAGCTAGTCAAGTAGATGCATACTAGGGACACTCTGTTTGTCTATGTATTCACACATGTACTATGTTTCGGGTTAATACAATTCTAGCATGAATAATAAACATTTATCATGATATAAGGAAATAAAATAATAACTTTTTTATTGCCTCTAGGGTATATTTCCTTCAGTAGATTCCGCGCAACGCTCTGCTTGGAACTGCACGAACTGACAGCTCCACCATTCAATATAAATACGTATCCGGTTTGTGACTTAGAGTCATCCATATCAGTGTCACAGCTTGCATCGACTTAACCATTTACGACGAGCTTTTGTCACCTCCATAAGCGAGAAACATATCCTTAGTCCTTTTCAGGTATTTCAGGATGTTCTTGACCGCTATCCAGTGATCCACTCCTGGATTACTTTGGTACCTCCCTACTAAACTTATAGCAAGGCACACATCAGGTATGGTACACATCATTGCATACATGATAGAACCTATGGCTGAGGCATAGGGAATGACTTTCATTTTCTGTCTATCTTCTCCAGTGGTCGGGCATTGAGCCTGACTCAACTTCACACCTTGTATCACAGGCAAGAACCCTTCCTTTAACTTTATCAAGGTATGTGCTTTGTGAAAGTCCAATTAAGCGTCTTGATCTATCTCTATAGATCTTTCTGCCCAATATATAAGCAGCTTCTCCGAGGTCTTTCATTGAAAAATTCTTATTCAAGTATCCTTTTATGCTATCCAGAAATTCTGTATTATTTCCAATCAATAATATGTCATCCACATATAATATTAGAAATGCTACAGAGCTCCCACTCACTTTCTTGTAAATATAGGCTTCTCCAAAAGTCTGTATAAAACCATATGCTTTGATCACACTATCAAAGCGGATATTGCAACTCCAAGAGGCTTGCACCAGTCCATAAATGGATCGCTCGAGCTTGGACACTTTGTTAGCACCTATAGGATCGACAAAACCTTCTGGTTGCATCATATACAACTCTTCTTTAAGATTTCCATTGAGGAATGCAGTTTTGACATCCATTTGCCAAATTTCATAATCATAAAATGCGGCAGTTGCTAACATGATTCGGACAGACTTAAGCATCGCTACGGGTGAGAAGGTCTCATCGTAGTCAACTCCTTGAACTTGTCGAAAACCTTTCGCAACAAGTCGAGCTTTGTAGACAGTAACATTACCGTCAGTGTCAGTCTTCTTCTTGAAGATCCATTTATTATCTATGGCTTGCCGATCATCAGGCAAGTCAACCAAAGTCACACTTTGTTCTCATACATGGATTCCATCTCAGATTTCATGGCCTCAAGCCATTTCGCGGAATCTGGGCTCATCATCACTTCCTCATAGTTCGTAGGTTCATCATGGTCAAGTAACATGACCTCCAGAACAGGATTACCGTACCACTCTGGTGCGTTCCGTACTCTGGTTGACCTACGAGGTTCAATAGTAACTTGATCTGAAGTTTCATGATCATCATCATTAACTTCCTCACTAATTGGTGTAGGAATCACTGGAACTGATTTCTGTGATGGACTACTGTCCAATTCGTGAGAAGGTACAATTACCTCATCAAGTTCTACTTTCCTCCCACTCACTTCTTTCGAGAGAAACTCCTTCTCTAGAATGGATCCATTCTTAGCAACGAATATCTTGCCTTCGAATCTGTGATAGAAGGTGTACCCAACAGTATCCTTTGGGTATCCTATGAAGACACATTTCTCCGATTTGGGTTCGAGCTTATCAGGTTGAAGCTTTTTCACATAAGCATCGGAGCCCCAAACTTTAAGAAACGACAGCTTAGGTTTGTTGCCGAACCACAGTTCATATGGTGTCGTCTCAACGGATTTAGATGGTGCCCTATTTAACGTGAATGCAGCCGTCTCTAAAGGATAACCCCAAAAGGATAGCGGTAAAGCGGTAAGAGACATCGTAGATCGCACCATATCTAATAAACTACGGTTACGACGTTTGGACACACCATTACGCTGTGGTGTTCTAGGTGGCGTGAGTTGCGAAACTATTCCAAATTGTTTCAAATGAAGACCAACCTCATAACTCAAATATTCACCTCCACGATTAGATCATAGAAACTTTGTTTTATTGTTACGATGAATTTCCACTTCACTCTGAAATTCTTTGAACTTTTCAAATGTTTCAGACTTATGTTTCATTAAGTAAATATACCCATATCTGCTCGAATCATCTGTGAAGGTCAGAAAATAACGATACCCACCGCGAGCCTCAACAATCATCGGACCGCATTCATCAGTATGTATTATTTCCAATAAATCAGTTGCTCGCTCCATTGTTACGGAGAACGGAGTCTTAGTCACCTTGCCCATGAGGCATGGTTCGCAAGCATCAAGTGATTCCAAAAGCCCATCAGCAAGAGTTTCTTCATGCGCTTTACACCAATATGATCTAAACGGCAGTGCCACAAATAAGTTGCACTATCATTATTAACTTTACATCTTTTGGCTTCAATATTATGAACATGTTTATCACTACAATCGAGATTCAAAAAAATATACCACTCATCAAGGGTGCATGACCATAAAAGATATTACTCATATAAATAGAACAACCATTATTCTCTGATTTAAATGAATAACCGTCTCACATCGAACAAGATCCAGATATAATGGTCATGCTCAACGCTGGCACCAAATAACAATTATTCAGGTCTAAACTAATCCCGACGGTAGATGTAGAGGTAGCGTGCCGACGGCGATCACATCGACTTTGGAACCATTTCCCACGCGCATTGTCACCTCGTCCTTAGCCACTCTTCATTTAATCCGTAGCCCTTGTTTCGAGTTGCAAATATGAGCAACAGAACCAGTATCAAATACCCAGGCGCTACTACAAGCATTAGTAAGGTACACATCAATAACATGTATATCAAATATACCTTTCACTTTTCCATCCTTCTTATCCGCCAAATACTTGGGGCAGTTTCGCTTCCAGTGACCAGTCCCTTTGCAGTAGAAGCACTCAGTTTCAGGCTTAGGTCCAGACTTGGGCTTCTTCCCTTGAGCAGCAACTTGCTTGTTGTTCTTCTTGAAGTTCCCCTTCTTATCTTTGCCCTTTTTTCTTGAAACTAGTGGTCTTGTTAACCATCAACACTTGATGCACCTTCTTGATTTCTACCTCTGCAGCCTTTAGCATTGCGAAGAGCTCGGGAATTGTCTTTTCCATTCCTTGCATATTATAGTTCATCACAAAGCCTTTGGTGGCCGTGATTGCAGAACTCTGTCAATGACACTATCATCAGGAAGATTAACTCCCAGCTGAGTCAAGTGGTTGTGGTACCCGGACATTCTGAGTATGTGTTCACTGACAGAACTATTCTCCTCCATTTTGCAGCTGTAGAACTTGTTGGAGACTTCATATCTCTCAACTCGGGCATTTGCTTCAAATATTAACTTCAACTCCTGGAACATCTCATATGCTCCATGATGTTCAAAACGTCTTTGAAGTCCCGATTCTAAGCCGTAAAGCATGGCACACTGAACTATCGAGTAGTCATCAGCTTTGCTCTGCCAGACGTTCATAACGTCCGCAGTAGCTCCTACAGCGGGTCTTGCACCTAGCGGTGTTTCCAGGACGTAATTCTTCTGTGCAGCAATGAGGATAATCGTCAAGTTATGGACCCATTCCGTGTAGTTGCGACCGTTATCTTTCAACTTAGCTTTCTCTAGGAACACATTAAAATTCTAGGGAACGGTATCACGGGCCATTGATCTACAACAACATAGACATGCAAAAACTATCAGGTACTAAGTTCATGATAAATTAAAGTTCAATTAATCATATTACTTAAGAACTCCCACTTAGATAGACATCCCTCTAATCATCTAAATGATCACGTGATCCATATCAACTAAACCATGTCCGATCATCACGTGAGATGGAGTAGTTTTCAATGGTGAACATCACTATGTTGATCATATCTACTATATGATTCACGTTCGACCTTTCGGTCTCAGTGTTCCGAGGCCATAGCTGCATATGCTAGGCTCGACAAGTTTAACCCGAGTATTCTGCACGTGCAAAACTGGCTTGCACCCGTTTTATGTGAACGTAGAGCTTATCACACCCGATCATCACGTGGTGTCTTGGCACGACGAACTGTCGCAACGGTGCATACTCAGGGAGAACACTTATACCTTGAAATTTAGCGAGCGATCATCTTATAATGCTACCATCGTATTAAGCAAAATAAGATGCATAAAGGATAAACATCACATGCAATCAAAATATGTGACATGATATGGTCATCATCATCTTGTGCCTTTGATCTCCATCTCCAAAGCACCATCATGATCTCCATCGTCACCGGCTTCACACCTTGATCTCCAGCGTAGCATCGTTGTCGTCTCGCCAACTATTGCTTCTACGACTATCGCTACCACTTAGTGATAAAGTAAAGCAATTACATGGCGATTGCATTTCATATAATAATGCGACAACCATAAGGCTCCTGCCAATTGCTGATAACTTTTACAAAACATGATCATCTCATACAACAATTTATATCTCATCACGTCTTGACCATATCACATCACAACATGCCCTACAAAAACAAGTTAGACGTCCTCTACTTTGTTGTTGCACGTTTTACGTGGCTACTACGGGCTTCTAGAAAGAACCGTTCTTAGCTACGCATCAAAACCACGACGATTTTTCGTCAAGTGTGCTGTTTTAACCTTCAACAAGGACCGGCCGTAGTCAAACTCGATTCAACTAAAGTTGGAGAAACAGGCACCCGCCAGCCACCTGTGTGCGAAGCATGTCGATAGAACCAGTCTCATGAACGCGGTCATGTAATGTCGGTCCGGGCCCCTTCATCCAACAATATCGCCGAATCAAAGTAAGACGTTGGTTGTAAGCAGTATGACTATTATCGCCCACAACTCTTTGTGTTCTACTCGTGCATATATCATCTACGCATAGACCTGGCTCGGATGCCACTGTTGGGGAACGTAGTAATTCAAAAAAAATCCTACAATCACGCAAGATCTATCTAGGAGATGCATAGAAACGAGACGGGAGAGTGTGTCCACGTACCCTCGTAGACCAAAAGCGGAAGTGTTTAGTAATGCGGTTGATGTAGTCGAACGTCTTCACGATCCAACCGATCCAAGTACCGAACGTATGGCACCTCCGTGTTCAGCACACGTTCAGCACGATGACGTCCCTCGAGCTCTTGATCTAGTAGAGGGTCGAGGGAGAGTTCCGTCAAGACGATGGCGTGGCGACGGTGATGATGAAGTTACCGGCGCAGGGCTTTGCCTAAGCACTATGACGATATGACCGAGGTGTTAAACTGTGGAGGGGGGCACCTCACACGGCTAAGAGATTGTCTGTTGTGCTTTGGGGTGCCCCCTAGCCATGTATATAAAGGAGGGGGCAAAGAGGTCGGCGATCAGGAGGGGCGCGCCATGGGGGCAGTCCTACTTGGACTCCTAGTCCAAGTACGACCCCCCCGGCTTTTCCTTTCTTCCACCGGAGGGAATAGGAAGGAGAGGGAGAGGGAAGGGGGGCACCACCCCCTCCTCCTCGTCCTATTCGGACTCCCAAGGAGGGGGGCGCGCGGCCACCTCCCGTGGACTTCCCTCTCTCTCCCTTAGGCCCATGTTGGCCCAACACTTCACCGGGGGGGGGGGGGTTCCGGTAACCCCTCAGTACTCCGGAAAAATACCCGGATCACTCGGAACCATTCCGATGTCCTAATATAACCTTCCAATATATGAATCTTTACCTCTCGACCATTTCGAGACTCCTCGTCATGTCCGTGATCTCATCCGGGACTCCGAAGAAACTTCGGTCATCAAATCACATAACTCATAATACAAATCGTCATCGAACGTTAAGCGTGCGGATCCTACGAGTTCGAGAACTATGTAGACATGACCGAGACACATCTCCGGTTAATAACCAATAGCGGAACCTGGATGCTCATATTGGCTCCTACATATTCAACGAAGATCTTTATCGGTCAAACCGCATAACAACATACGTTATTCCCTTTGTCATCGGTATGTTACTTGCCCGAGATTCGATCGTCGGTATCCTCATACCTAGTTCAATCTTGTTACCGGCAAGTCTCATTACTCGTTCTGTAATGCATCATCCCGTAACTAACTCATTAGTCACATTGCTTGTAAGGCTTATAGTGATGTGCATTACCGAGAGGGCCGAGAGATACCTCTCTGATACACGGAGTGACAAATCCTAATCTTGATCTATGCCAACTCAACAAACACCTTCGGAGACACCTGTAGAGCATCTTTATAATCACCCAGTTACATTGTGACATTTGATAGCACACAAAGTGTTCCTCCGGTATTATGGAGTTGCATTATCTCATAGTCAGAGGAATATGTATAAGTCATGAAGAAAACAATAGCAATAAAACTAAATGATCATAATACTAAGCTAAAGGATGGGCCTTGTTCATGACATCATTCGCTAATGATGTGATCCCATTCATCAAATGACAACACATGTCTATGGTTAGGAAACTTAACCATCTTTGATTAACAAGCTAGTCAAGTAGAGGCATACTAGGGACACTCTGTTTGTCTATGTATTCACACATGTACTAAGTTTCCGGTTAATACAATTCTAGCATGAATAATAAACATTTATCATGATATAAGGAAATATAAATAAAAACTTTATTATTGCCTCTAGGGCATATTTCCTTCAGTTAGAGGGGGTCGGATGAATGCCATTGAGCAGAGCAAGCGGCGTCTCCAACTCTCTTGCGGTTGTTGCAGCCAGGTTGGGATGTAGCGTGATATTCCATTTCCCATTGTTGAACTGAGAGGCGACAGTGCAGCATGGTGTTTGCGCGAAAGAGAAAAGTATCGGGAAAGAGAGATTCAGTCTTCCACATCTAACCACCAGTCATACCAGAAGGAAATTCTGGATCCATCTCCCGGGGCACACTTTTTAGACTCGATCACTGTTTTCATAACAGTTGATAAACATCTCCATGTGACAGTATCTCGACAATGCTTACCCATAGGGATGGTACGCTGGCAGTATTGCAAAGCAAACAGTCATAACATGGTACTCCACTTGATTGCAGAATGATGTATGTGAGTTTGCATATCATGGAAAAGTTGTGAGCTCGAAGGTCTCGGATCCCCAACCATCCATTGGCCATTGTTAGAGTGACATAGAGAACATCAACGAAGTTACATAGTTGGATCTTATTTTCTTTGCTTTTGGCGTGATTGCTCCATAGCCTGAGAAGTTGTGCAATCTCATGGAACGCTCTAGCACTAGTCCACTTCATGCTATGGAAAACATGATCATTTCTGGCTGCCCACAAGGTCACAACGCATGCTGCAACAACGTGCCATAACCTGCCATACGTGGGAGGTTCAGGTGCTAGCAGAAACTCAGTTAGATCAGTTGATCTTCTTGCGTTGCCCTGTGTGTCAGCGCGTTCCCATACTGCATCAACTAGCCGGCATATGAGGATTATGTGGCAGCTACTTTCGGTGGCAGGACATAAGTCGGAGCCGTTGTGCGTTGTGATTGACGTCCAGTTTTTCCTGAGAATATTGTCCCTCATATTCAATCTGCCCCGTCGTGCAAGCTAGAGGAAGACCCGGTATCTGTTGGGTGTCAGGCCGTCCCAGATTTTTTTGGAGCAATTGGACAATGGACCCCTCTGAATGTGAGCAACTCATAGAAGAAAGATGTAGTTACTTTACCAGTTCTCATAACAGGGCTTCTGAGATCTTTGTTAGAGGGGGCCGAATGAATGCCAATGAGCAGAGCAAGCAGCGTCACCAACTCTCTTGCGGCTGTTGCAGCCAGGTTGGGATGTAGCGTGATATTCCATTGCCCATCGTTGAACTGAGAGGCGACAGTGTAGCAAGGTGTTTGCGCGAAAGAGAAAAGTATTGGGAAAGAGAGATTCAGTCTTCCACATTCTAACCACCAGTCATACCAAAAGGAAATTCTGGATCCATCTCCCAGGGCACACTTTGTAGACTCGATTACTGTTCGCATAACAGTTGATAAACATCTCCATGTGATAGTATCTCGACAATGCTTACCCATAGGGATGGTACGCTGGCAGTATTGCAAAGCAAACAGTCATAACATGGAACTCCAATTGATTGCAGAATGATGTATGTGATTTTGCATATCATAGCAAAGTTGTGAGCTCGAAGGTCTCAGATCCCCAACCATCCATTGGCCATTAGTCACAGAATCCCAGGCCACAAGGCATTGTCCACCAGATGCTTTGTGCTTGCCTTGCATAAGAAACCTCTCAGGATTTGTTCTAGCCTGTCCAAGGACTACTTTGGCCAAAGAAAGCATGCCATGTAATAATTTGGGATAGTAGCCAAGACGGAGTTGATAAGGGTGAGCCTCCTTCCCCAAGAGAGGAAGGTAGCCAGCCATCCTGACAGCTGCTTGTCAACTTTTTGGATTACCGGCATAAGCAAGCCGTGGGTAATCTTACTTGTAGACAGTGGTAGACCCAAGTAGGTACAAGGGAAGGAGGATATCTGGCATTGAAATAGCTCCGCCACTCTCTGACAAGTATCCTCATCCATGCACATGGGAACAAAAGTACTTTTGCTGAAATTGATCTGTAGCCCGGTGAAATCCGAGAAAATGTTAAGCATCCTTTCGATGGTCAAAGCCTGCTCATATGTACCCTTGATCAAGATGAGGGTGTCTTTTGTGTACTGCAACACTGGGAAGGGGCCATGCACCGCGAGTGGATGCTCCAGGTTTCCCTGGTTGTGTTCTGCAACACATAATTATTGTAGGAGATTAGCCACGAGGATAAATAGGTATGGTGATAGGGCGTCCCCTTGGCGTCGGCCACTCTACATCATGATCTTCTCCCCTAGGCGGCCATTAATGAGAACCCTTGAGGAGTTGGAGGAGAGTAAACACTTGATCCAGCCCATCCACTTTGTCACCAAAACCCCTTGGAGCGAGGATTTTGAGAAGGGCTTTTGGTGTTAGGGAACGTAGTAATTCAAAAAAATTCCTACGATCACGCAATATCTATCTAGGAGATGCATAGCAATGAGACGGGAGAGTGTGTCCATGTACCCTCATAGACCGAAAGCGGAAGCGTTTAGTAATGCGGTTGATGTAGTCGAACGTCTTCACGATCCAACCGATCCAAGTACCGATCGTACGGCACCTCCGTGTTCAGCACACGTTCAGCACGATGACGTCCCTCAAGCTCTTGATCCAGTAGAGGGTCGAGGGAGAGTTCCGTCAGCACGACAGCATGGCGACGGTGATGATGAAGTAACCGGCGCAAGGCTTCGCCTAAGCACTACGATGATATGACCGAGGAGTTAAACTGTGGAGGGGGGCACCGCACACGGCTAAGAGATTGTCTGTTATCCTTTGGGGTGCCCCCTGGCCACGTGTATGAAGAAGGGTGGAGAGAGGCCGGCGGCCAGGAGGGGCGCGCCATGGGGGGAGTCCTACTTGGACTCCTAGTCCAAATAGGATTTGCCCCCCCTTCCTTTCTTCCACCGGAGGGAATAGGAAGGAGAGGGAGAGGGAAAGGGAAGGGGGGCGGCGCCCCCTCCTCCTTGTCTTATTCGGACTCCCAATGAGGGGGGCGCGCGACCACCTCCCGTGGGCTTCCCTCTCTCTCCCTTAGGCCCATGTTGGCCCAACACATCCTTGGGGGGGGGGGATCCGGTAACCCCTCGGTACACCGGAAAAATACCCGGATCACTCGGAACCATTCCGATGTCCGAATATAACCGTCCAATATATGAATCTTTACCTCTCGGCCATTTCAAGACTCCTCGTCATGTCCGTGATCTCATCCGGGCTCGAACAAACTTCGGTCATCAAACCACATAACTCATAATACAAATCGTCATCAAACGTTATGCGTGCGGACCCTACGGGTTCGAGAACTATGTAGACATGACCGAGACACATCTCTGGTTAATAACCAATAGCGGAACCTGGATGCTCATATTGGCTCCTACATATTCTATGAAGATCTTTATCGGTCAAACCGCATAACAACATACGTTATTCCCTTTGTCGTCGGTATGTTACTTGCCCGAGATTCGATCATCGGTATCATCATACCTAGTTCAATCTCGTTACCGGCAAGTCTCTTTACTTGTTCCGTAATGCATCATCCCGCAACTAGCTCATTAGTCACATTGCTTGCAAGGCTTATAGTGATGTGCATTACCGAGAGAGCCCAGAGATACCTCTCCTATACTCGGAGTGACAAATCCTAATCTCGATCTATGCCAACCCAACAAACACCTTCGGAGACACCTGTAGAGTATCTTTATAATCACCCAGTTACGTTGTGACGTTTGATAACACAAGGTGTTCCTCCGGTATTCAGCAGTTGTATAATCTCATAGTCAGAGGAATATGTATAAGTCATGAAGAAAGCAATAGCAATAAAACTTAACGATCATTGTGCTAAGCAAACGGATGGGTCTTGTCCATCACATAATTCTCTAATGATGTGATCATGTTCATCAAATGACAATACATGTCTATGGTCAGGAAACTTAACCATCTTTGATTAACGAGCTAGTCAAGTAGAGGCATACTAGGGACACTCTGTTTTGTCTATGTATTCACACATGTACTAAGTTTCCGGTTAATAAAATTCTAGCATGAATAATAAACATTTATCACGATATAAGAAATATAAATAACAACTTTATTATTGCCTCTAGGGCATATTTCCTTTAGTCTCCCACTTGCACTAGAGTCAATAATCTAGATTACATAGTAATGATTCTAACACCCATGGAGTCTTGGTGCTGATCATGTTTTGCTCGTGGAAGAGGCTTAGTCAACGGGTCTGCAACATTCAAATCCGTATGTATTTTGCAAATCTCTATGTCTCCCTCCTTTACTTGATCGCGAATGGAATTGAAGCGTCTCTTGATGTGTTTGGTTCTCTTGTGAAATCTGGATTCCTTCGCCAAGGCTATTGCTCCAGTATTGTGACAAAAGATTTTCATTGGACCCGATGCACTAGGTATTACACCTAGATCGGATATGAACTCCTTCATCCAGACTCCTTCATTTGCTGCTTCTGAAGCAGCTATGTACTCCGTTTCACACGTAGATCCCGCCACGATGCTCTGCTTGGAACTGCACCAACTGATAGCTCCACCATTCAATATAAATACTATCCGGTTTGTGACTTAGAGTCATCCGGATCAGTGTCAAAGCTTGCATCGACGTAACCATTTACGACGAGCTCTTTGTCACCTCCCTAAACGAGAAACATATCCTTAGTCCTTTTCAAGTATTTCAAGATGTTCTTGACCGCTGTCCAGTGATCCGCTCCTGCATTACTTTGGTACCTCCCTGCTAAAATTATAGCAAGGCACACATCAGGTCTGGTACACAGCATTGCATACATGATAGAACCTATGGCTGAGGCATAGGGAATGACTTTCATTTTCTTTCTATCTTCTTTAGTGGTCGGGCATTGAGTCTGACTCAACTTCACACCTTGTAACACAGGCAAGAACCCTTTCTTTGATTGATCCATTTTGAACTTCTTTAAAACTTTATCAAGGTATGTGCTTTTTGAAAGTCCAATTAAGCGTCTTGATCTATCTCTATAGATCTTGATGCCAATTATATAGGAAGCTTCTCCGAGGTCTTTCATTGAAAAATTCTTATTCAAGTATCATGTTATGCTATCCAGAAATTGTATATTATTTCCAATCGACAATATGTCATCCACATATAATATTAGAAATGCTACAGAGCTCCCACCCACTTTCTTGTAAATACAGGCTTCTCCAAAAGTCTGTATAAACCATATGCTTTGATCACACTATCAAAGCATATATTCTAACTCCGAGAGGCTTGCACCAGTCCATAAATGGATCGTTGGAGATTGCACACTTTGTTAGCACCTATAGGATCGACAAAACCTTCTGGTTGCATCATATACAACTCTTCTTTAAGATATCCATTAAGGAATGCAGTTTTGACATCCATTTGCCAAATTTCATAATCATAAAATGCGGCAATTGCTAACATGATTCGGACAGACTTAAGCATCGCTACGGTTGAGAAGGTCTCATCATAGTCAACTCCTTGAACTTGTCAAAAACCTTTCGCAACAAGTCAAGCTTTATGGACAGTCACATTACCGTCAGCGTTAGTCTTCTTCTTGAAGACCCATTTATTCTCTATGGCTTGCCGATCATCGGGCAAGTCAACCAAAGTCCACACTTTGTTCTCATACATGGATCCCATCTCAGTTTCATGGCCTCCAGCCATTTCGCGGAATCTGGGCTCATCATCGCTTCCTCATAGTTTGTAGGTTCGTCATGGTCAAGTAACATGACCTCCAGAACAGGATTATCGTACCACTCTGGTTTGGTCCGTACTCTGGTTGACCTACGAGGTTCAGTAGTAACTTGATCTGAAGTTTCATGATCATCATCATTAACTTCCTCACTAATTTGTGTAGGAATCACTGGAACTGATTTTTGTGATGAACTGCTTTCCAATTCGGGAGAAGGTAAAATTACCTCATCAAGTGCTACTTTCCTCCCACTCACTTGTTTCGAGAGACACTCCATCTCTAGAAAGGATCCATTCTTAGCAACAAATATCTTGCATTCGGATCTGTGATAGAAGGTGTACCTGATACGTCTCCAACGTATCTACAATTTTTGATTGTTCCATGCTATTATATTATCCATCTTGGATGTTTTGTGGGCTTTACTATGCACTTTTATATTACTTTTGGGACTAACCTATTGACCCAGAGCCCAGTGCCAGTTCCTGTTTTTCCCTTGTTTCAGTGTTTCAAAGAAAAGGAATATCAAACGGAGCCAAAACGGAATGAAATCTTCTGGAGAAGTTATTTTTGGAAGGAAAGCAACCGGGGAGACTTGGAGTCCACGTCAAGGAAGCAACGAGGAAGGCAGGAGGCAGGGGCATGCCCACCCCCCCAGGCGCGCCCTCCACCCTCGTGGGCCCCTCGTGGCTCCCCTGACGTACTTCTATCACCTATATATACCCATATACCCTAAAACCTTTGGGGAACATATGGATCGGGAGTTCCGCCGCCGCAAGCCTCTGTAGCCACCAAAAACCAATCGGGACCCTGTTTCGGCACCCTGCCGGAGGGGGGATCCCTCACCGGTGGCCATCTTCATCATCCCGACGCTCTCCATGACGAGGAGGGAGTAGTTCACCCTCGGGGCTGAGGGTATGTACCAGTAGCTATGTGTTTGATCTCTCTCTCTCTCGTGTTCTTGAGGTGATACGATCTTGATGAATCGCGAGCTTTGCTATTTTAGTTGGATCTTATAATGCTCCTCCCCCTCTACTCTCTTGCAATGGATTGAGTTTTCCCTTTGAAGTTATCTTATCGGATTGAGTCTTTAATGATTTGAGAACACTTGATGTATGTCTTGTCGTGCGTATCTGTGGTGACAATGGGATATCACGTGATTCACTTGATGTGCGTTATGGTGATCAACTTGCGGGTTCCGCCCATGAACCTATGCATAGGGGTTGGCACACGTTTTCGTCTTGATTCTCTGGTAGAAACTTTGGGGCACTCTTTGAGGTTCTATGTGTTGGTTGAATAGATGAATCTGAGATTGTGTGATGCATATCGTATAATCATACCCACGGATACTTGAGGTGACATTGAGTATCTAGGTGACATTAGGGTTTTGGGTGATTTGTGTCTTAAGGTGTTATTCTAGTACGAACTCTAGGGCTATTTGTGACACTTATAGGAATAGCCCAACGGATTGATTGGAAAGAATAACTTTGAGGTGGTTTCGTACCCTACCATAATCTCTTCGTTTATGCTCCTCTATTAGTGACTTTGGAGTGACTCTTTGTTGCATGTTGAGGGATAGTTATATGATCCAATTATGTTATTATTGTTGAGAGAACTTGCACTAGTGAAAGTATGAACCATAGGCCTTGTTTCCTAGCATTGCAATACCGTTTACGCTCACTTTTATCATTAGTTACCTTGTTGTTTTTATATTTTCAGATTACAAAAACCTATATCTACCATCCATATTGCACTTGTATCACCATCTCTTCGCCGAACTAGTGCACCTATACAATTTACCATTGTATTGGGTGTGTTGGGGACACAAGAGACTCTTTGTTATTTGGTTGCAGGGTTGTTTGAGAGAGACCATCTTCATCCTACGCCTCCCACGGATTGATAAAACTTAGGTCATCCACTTGAGGGAAATTTGCTACTGTCCTACAAACCTCTGCACTTGGAGGCCCAACAACGTCTACAAGAAGAAGGTTGCGTAGTAGACATCAAGCTCTTTTCTGGCGCCATTGCCGGGGAGGCTAGGTAAGCGGCACTCACACCCCGTCAACTAAGCTCTTTTCTGGCGCCGTTGCCGGGGAGGTGAGTGCTTGAAGGTATATCTTTAGATCTTGCAATCGAATCTTTTTGTTTCTTGTTTTATCACTAGTTTAGTTTATAAAAGAAAACTACAAAAAAATGGAATTGAGGTTGCCTCATACGCTTCATCTTTTTAATATCTTTCGTGAAAATGATGGGAAGGAAAATTGTGCTCAAGTACTAGAAGAAGAATTACATAGAATGCTTGGCATAAAATATGTGAATGATGAGCATGATTGCAATGTTGTTAGTATGAATTCTTTGAATACCCATGATGCTAATGATATGCAAAGCCACAAGCTTGGGGAAGCTATGTTTGATGAAGATGATATTTTTTGCCCCCCCCCCAAGCTTTGATGAGCAAATTTACTATGTTGAAAGCATGCCTCCTATCTATGATGATTATTGTGATGACACATATGCTTTAAAGAATAATGATAACCGTGAAACTTGTCATCTTGATCTTAATTTTCAATCACATGATAGTTATTTTGTTGAGTTTGCTCCCACTATTGTTGATGAGAATAAATTTGCTTATGTGGAGAGTAGTAAAATTTCTATGCTTGGCGATCATGAAAAGAATGCTTTATGTGATGGTTATATTGTTGAATTCATTCATGATGCTACTGAAAATTATTATGAGGGAGGAATATATGCTTGTAGGAATTGCAATAATATCAAGTTTCCTCTCTATGTGCTTAAAGTTTTGAAGTTATGCTTGTTTTGCCTTCCTATGCTAGTTGATTGTTGTTCCATAAATTGTTTGCTCACAAAATCCCTATGCATAGGAAGTGGGTTAGACTTAAATGTTCTAGTCATATTCTTCATGATGCTCTCTTATGTTTCAATTCTTATCTTTTATGTGAGCATCATTGAAATCATCATGCCTAGCTAGGGGCGTTAAACGATAGCGCTTGTTGGGAGGCAACCCAACTTTATTTTAGTTTATTGCTTTTTGGTTCTGTTTAGGAATAAATAATCCATCTAGCTTCTGGTTAGATGTGGTTTTATGTTTTAATTAGTGTTTGTGCCAAGTAGAACCTTTGGGAAGACTTGGGTGAAGTCTTTATGATCATGCTGTAAAAAAACAGAAACTTTAGCGCTCACGAGATTAGCTTCAAATTTTTACTGGAGAGTGCTATTTAGTTGATTATTTTTGCAGATGATTACTAGATAAATTCCTCAGGTCCACCAATTTATTTTAGAATTTTTGGAGTTCCAGAAGTATACGTTTGATACAGATTACTACAGACTGTTTTGTTTTTGACAGATTCTGTTTTTCTTGTGTTGTTTGCTTATTTTGATGACTCTATGGCTAGTAAAATAGTTTATAAACCATAGAGAAGTTAGAATACAGTAGGTTTAACACCAATATAAATAAAGAATGAGTTCATTACAGTACCTTGAAGTGGTGTTTTGTTTTCTTTTGCTAACGGAGCTCACGAGTTTTCTGTTAAGTTTTGTGTTGTGAAGTTTTCAAGTTTTGGGTAAAGATTCGATGGACTATGGAATAAGGAGTGGCAAGAGCCTAAGCTTGGGGATTCCCAAGGCACCCCAAGGTAATATTCAAGGATAACCAAGCGTTTAAGCTTGGGGATGCCCCGGAAGGCATCCCCTCTTTCGTCTTCGTTCATTGGTAACTTTACTTGGAGCTATATTTTTATTCACCACATGATATGTGTTTTGCTTGGAGCGTCATTTTATTTTATTTTGCTTTGCTTGCTGTTGAAATAAAATACCAAGATCTGAAATCCTTAAATGTTAGAGAGTCTTCACATAGTTACATAATTATTCAACTACTCATTGATCTTCACTTATATCTTTCGGAGTAGTTTGTCGTTTGCTCTAGTGCTTCACTTATATCTTTTAGAGCACAATGGTGGTTTTATTTTGAAGAAATAGATGAACTCTCATGCTTCACTTATATTATTTTGAGAGTCTTAAATAGCATGGTAATCTGCTTAATCCTAATATGCTTGGTATTCAAGATAGTAAAAGAAAAGTTCTTATGAGTGTGTTGAATACTATGTAAAGTTTGATGCTTGATAATTGTTTTGAGATATAAAGATGGTGATATTAGAGTCATGCTAGTTGAGTAGTTGTGAATTTGAGAAATACTTGCATTAAAGTTTGTGATTCCCGTAGCATGCACGTATGGTGAACCGTTATGTGATGAAGTCGGAGCATGATTTATTTATTGACTGTCTTCCTTATGAGTGGCGGTCGGGGACGAGCGATGGTCTTTTCCTACCAATCTATCCCCCTAGGAGCATGCGCGTAATACTTTGCTTTGATAACTTGTAGATTTTTGCAATAAGTATATGAGTTCTTTATGACTAATGTTGAGTCCATGGATTATACGCACCCTTCTTCCTTCCACCATTGCTAGCCTCTCTAATACCGCGCACTTTTTGCCGGTATCATACACCCACCATAAACCTTCCTCAAAACAGCCACCATACCTACCTATCATGGCATTTCCATAGCCATTCCGAGATATATTGCCATGCAACTTTCCACAGTTCCGTTTATTATGACACGCTCCGTCATTGTCATATTGCTTAGCATGATCATGTAGTTGACATCGTATTTGTGGCAAAGCCACCGTTCATAATTCTTTCATACATGTCACTCTTGATTCATTGCATATCCCGGTATACCGCTGGAGGCATTCATATAGAGTCATATTTTGTTCTAAGTATCGAGTTGTAATTGTTGAGTTGTAAGAAAATAAAAATGTGATGATCTTCATTTTTAGAGCATTGTCCCAAGTGAGGAAAAGGATGATGGAGACTATGATTCCCCCACAAGTTGGGATGAGACTCCGGACGAAAAAAAAGAGGCCATAAAAAAAAGAGAAAGGCCCAAATAAAAAAATGAGAGAAAAAGAGAGAAGGGACAATGTTACTATCCTTTTACCGCACTTGTGCTTCAAAGTAGCACCATGATCTTCATGATAGAGAGTCTCTCATTTTGTCACTTTCATATACTAGTGGGAATTTTCATTATAGAACTTGGCTTGTATATTCCAATGATGAGCTTCCTCAAAATGCCCTAGGTCTTCGTGAGCAAGCGAGTTGGATGCACACCCACTTAGTTTCTTTTGTTGAGCTTTCATATACTTATAGCTCTAGTGCATCCGTTGCATGGCAATCCCTACTCACTCACATTGACATCAATTGATGGGCATCTCCATAGCCCGTTGATATGCCTAGTTGATGTGAGACTATCTTCTCCTTTTTGTCTTCTCCACAACCACCATTCTATTCCACATATAGTGCTATGTCCATTGCTCACGCTCATGTATTGCGTGAAGATTGAAAAAGTTTGAGAACGTCAAAAGTATGAAACAATTGCTTGGCTTGTCATCAGGGTTGTGCATGATTTAAATACTTTATGTGGTGAAGATAGAGCATAGCCAGACTATATGATTTTGTAGGGATAACTTTCTTTGGCTATGTTATTTTGAGAAGACATAATTGCTTTGTTAGTATGCTTGAAGTACTATTATTTTTATGTCAATATGAACTTTTGTCTTGAATCTTTCGGATCTGAATATTTATACCACAATTAAGAAGAATTACATTGAAATTATGCCAAGTAGCATTCCACATCAAAAATTCTGTTTTTATCATTTACCTACTCGAGGACGAGCAGGAACTAAGCTTGGGGATGCTGATACGTCTCCAACGTATCTATAATTTTTTATTGTTCCATGCTATTATATTATCCATCTTGGATGTTTTATGGGCTTTACTACGCACTTTTATATTACTTTTGGGACTAACCTATTGACCCAGAGCCCAATGGCAGTTCCTGTTTTTTCCCTTGTTTCAGTGTTTCGAAGAAAAGGAATATCAAACGGAGTCGAAACGGAATGAAACCTTCTGGAGAAGTTATTTTTGGAAGGAAAGCAACCTGGGAGACTTGGAGTCCACGTCAAAGAAGCAACAAGGAAGGCATAAGGCAGGGGGCGCGCCCACCCCCCCTGGGCGCGCCCTCCACCCTCGTGGGCCCCTCGTGGCTCCCCTGACATACTTCTTTCACCTATATATACCCATATACCCTAAAACCTTCGGGGAAACATATAGATCGGGAGTTCCGCCGCCGCAAGCCTCTGTAGCCACCAAAAACCAATCAGGACCCTGTTCCGGCACCCTGCCGGAGGGGGGATCCCTCACCGGTGGCCATCTTCATCATCTCGGCGCTCTCCATGACGAGGAGGGAGTAGTTCACCCTCGGGGCTGAGGGTATGTACAAGTAGCTATGTGTTTGATCTCTCGATCTCTCTCTCGTGTTCTTGAGGTGATATGATCTTGATGAGTCGCGAGCTTTGATATTTTAGTTGGATCTTATGATGCTCCTCCCCCTCTACTCACTTGTAATGGATTGAGTTTTCCCTTTGAAGTTATCTTATCGGATTGAGTCTTTAATGATTTGAGAACACTTGATGTATGTCTTGCCGTGCGTATCTGTGGTGACAATGGGATATCACGTGATTCACTTGACGTATGTTTTGGTGATCAACTTGCGGGTTCCTCCCATGAACCTATGCATAGGGGTTGGCACACGTTTTCGTCTTGATTCTCTGGTAGAAACTTTGGGGCACTCTTTGAGGTTCTATGTGTTGGTTGAATAGATGAATCTGAGATTGTGTGATGCATATCGTATAATCATACCCACGGATACTTGAGGTGACATTGGAGTATCTAGGTGACATTAGGGTTTTGGTTGATTTGTGTCTTAAGGTGTTATTCTAGTACGAACTCTAGGGCTGTTTGTGACACTTAGAGGAATAGCCCAACGGGTTGATTGGAAAGAATAACTTTGAGGTGGTTTCGTACCCTACCATAATCTCTTCGTTTGTTCCTCTATTAGTGACTTTGGAGTGACTCTTTGTTGCATGTTGAGGGATAGTTATATGATCCAATTATGTTATTATTGTTTAGAGAACTTGCACTAGTGAAAGTATGAACCCTAGGCCTTGTTTCCTAGCATTGCAATACCGTTTACGCTCACTTTTATCATTAGTTACCTTGTTGTTTTTATATTTTTCAGATTACAAAAACCTATATCTACCATCCATATTGCACTTGTATCACCATCTCTTCGCCGAACTAGTGCACCTATACAATTTACCATTGTATTGGGTGTGTTGGGGACACAAGAGACTCTTTGTTATTTGGTTGCAGGGTTGTTTGAGAGAGACCATCTTCATCCTATGCCTCCCACGGATTGATAAACCTTAGGCCATCCACTTGAGGGAAATTTGCTACTGTCCTACAAACCTCTGCACTTGGAGGCCCAACAACGTCTACAAGAAGAAGGTTGCGTAGTAGACATCAGTACCCAACAGTCTCCTTTGGGTATCCTATGAAGACACATTTCTCCGATTTGGGTTCGAGCTTATCAGGTTGAAGCTTTTTCACATAAGCATCGCAGCCCCAAACTTTAAGAAACGACAGCTTATGTTACTTGCCAAACCATAGTTCATATGGTGTCATCTCAAAGGATTTAGATGGTGCCCTATTTAACGCGAATGCAGCCGTCTCTAAAGCATAACCCCAAAACGATAGCGGTAAATTGGTAAGAGAAATCATAGATCGCACCATATCTAATAAAGTACGGTTACAACGTTCGGACACACCATTACGCTGTGGTGTTCCAGGTGGCGTGAGTTGAGAAACTATTCCACATTGTTTCAAATGAAGACCAAACTCATAACTCAAATATTCACCTCCACGATCAGATCGTAGAAACTTTATTTTATTGTTACGATGATTTTCCACTTCACTCTGAAATTCTTTAAACTTTTCAATTGTTTCAGACTTATGTTTAATTAAGTAGATATACCCATATCTGCTCAAATCATCTATGAAGGTCAGAAAATAATGATACCCGCCGCGAGCCTCAACACTCATCGGACCGCATACATCAGTATGTATTATTTGCAATAAGTCAGTTGCTCGCTCCATTGGTACGGAGAACGGAGTCTTAGTCATCTTGCCCATCTGGCATGGTTCGCAAGCATCAATAGATTCATAATCAAGTGATTCCAAAAGCCCATCAGCATGGAGTTTCTTCATGCGCTTTACACCAATATGACCTAAACGGCAGTGCCACAAATAAGTTGCACTATCATTATTAACTTTACTTCCTTTGGCTTCAATATTATGAACATGTGTCACTACAAGAAATATGTAAACTTGCGACCATCACTATTGGTCACTGAAAGGTCATTGTTTTTCATTTGCGACCTTTTTTTGACCAAAAACAGATGGTCAAAAGCTGGCGGTCATAAACTGAAATTAACGACCTTCTCTGTGAGAAGGTCGTGGAATTCCACGACCAAAACAAAAGGTCGTTGATTCTATGACCTTCTGTTTTGGTCGCTAGCTCTCTGCCCAGGCCACGTCGGATCCGACGAGGCAATCTGACGTGGCAAAATTGCGACCAATTGAAAAGGTCGTTGGTTAAAATCAGCCCGGTCCAGTTTGTTGTTCTACATGGGCCTGGCCCAACAATTCAGCCTATTTGATTTTTTTCTGTCAATTTTTTGGTCAACTTCATGGGCCAAGCCCAACGTTGCAGCCTTTTTTAGTGTTGGGCCGTGGCCTTTTTGTCTAAACAATTTCATTTTCCTTTTTTATTAAATGGGTCCACTAGTCAGATGGGTCCCAGTTGTCAGGTTCTTGTAACTGGGTCCCATTTGTCATGTTTTGGTAAGTGGGTCCCATCTATCAGGCTCATATTCTTCATATTTCAACCAGTATTTAAATTGGAAGACAAGAAGCACACATAATACTTCAAATAAGAGCAACCAGATCACATAATACATTGGCAACAACAGTAACAAGCTCTATCCATGCCAATACATATGACCATGTGTAATACAGTACTTTACAAGCTCTACAAGTGTAACGAGCTCTACAAGTGTGATACAGTACTACTTTACAAGAAAATGACAACATGACGGACTCGCCGGACGACCAGTCGGGGCTGGGAACAAACAAAACGGCAACATGGCTTCTTGTCACCCTGTTACATGAATGAGAGAAGAATTAGAAAAACTGGGGCAAATATATTATGAACAAACCATTCAAGAAAATGACATTTATAGTTGTACCATTGCAAACCAAGAGATACCGAAAAAGTGGAGGAGCAACAATTAATAATGCACTAGATTAGTCGGTGGGCTAATTTACTTGAATGCAGCAACTAGTTACCAAAACAGAGGCATGCTATGGTAATTGATGGTTGCTGTTGTTTTTTTAGCAGCAGTGGTATACTCAAAATCTAACAAGTATTAGTGCTCTGATGTGCTAGTGCTAGTATTAAAAAAGGATGAATTTGACTAGAGCAAGGAAATGAAAACAAGGACAGAAATTCTTTCTTGCAAATTAACGAACACATGCATAGCATAGCTAGCTAATGACCCAGAGGAAAAAAACTGATGACGCAGCAAGGCCATGACCACCACCAGGTGCATAGCTACTCTACCTAATGGGCCATTAGCAGAAAGCAAGCCGTTTACAACTAGCTAACAAACATCAACCATTATAAAAATTACGATAGCAGCAGCCCGTGCAGGGAGATTAGCAGCAGGTTAGTGAGCAGAGGGAGAGGGAGGTGCTATCTGCTGGGAGCGATGCGTGGTCGTGGCCGGGCTTGAATCGTCGAGCTCAGGCAGGGCAGCTTGGTTGCCTTGGAAGCAGAGGAGCAGACCCCTTGTTGCAGGACAGGGCCGGTGCCTAGGTGCGTCCCTCCTCCTCGAGCAGGACAAGGCCATGTTCCCGGCTAGAACTGGCGTCCTCCTGTCATCGTCGCCGTCCACGCCATGGGCGGTCTGCAGAAAAGTAAGAGAACTAGAGAAGGTTAGTTTGCAAAGCTACAAGCTACATTGTGTAGCAAAGATATTCAATCTATTCAGCAAAAACAACACAAAAATATATGACAGTCTGCAGAACAACATAGCATCATTCACAAGCAAAGTATAGGATGCAAACAGCAAGTAGTACCATAATTCTCATCACTGTCATACATTGAATTCATTAAAGGCTACAGATTCATAGAATTCATTAAAGGTTGCAGATAAAAATAGGTAGATTTCTTTCTTCTCTTTGATTTATGCTAGCAGAGATGTAGCAGGCAGGAAGGCAGGAAGCAATCACATATGCATGTATGTATGAAGCAGATCATGAAAAGAGCAACATCTAATTAACTTGATTGCCTTGCAGATGACACACAAGATGAAGAGCGCTTGGACAGAAGCGATGGACGCCGCGAACTGGCAGATCACAGATTTCTCCATAAGTACAGAAGTAGTATTTGCATCAGTACAGCTACACTAGCACATAGTACAAACATGGTATCACAGACATTCTCTAATTGACTAGCACCCAAACATATACATGCACCAGTTCAGGAAATTCATAGACCAATATAAGAGAGCACTCGATTCAGCAAGAAGATACAGTGGATATATCAAGATTTGATATGCCCCAATCTCTGAAGATTTGTATGTGCAAATCTGTAGATTCAGGTGTAGTGATTCAAACCGTACGTAACTACAGATTTTTTTACAGTAAAAACTGTGTGTACAAATCTGAATATAGCAAACACAAAGTGCATTCAGGATCCACTTCCCAACATCTAAATTCACCGAACATGTCCTAAAATTAGCACAACTAGAAAGTACAGAGATAGGAACAGCAATGCACACCCAAGACTAAACAAATCTGCATTCATGCGATACTGAAGAAAAATACAGATAACTAGGGCGTGGATTCTCTCGAGCTCTCGCAGGGATCTGCAATGGGCGAGTGGGTGATGGCACACGCTCCTATTCATCCAACAGCGGCAGTTCAACACCACAGCAGAGTACAAAGCAAAATAAATAAAGGAGGAGAATATGTACAATGCTGCCCCAGAAGCAAGACATCGGGCAAAGAAAATAAGGAGCCTAAGAATACATCTACTCTGCTTCGCAGTCTGCTGTAGAAAACATGCACTTGGTTCCTTAAGAGGTAAATGCATACACCAGTGTTGTCTGCTGTAGCAAACATGCACTTAATTCCTTAGAGGTAAATGCATACACCGGCGCAAATGTTACTCACATGTTACTGCTGGATTCAACTTACAAATATAAAGAGACATGGCACTATACATGCGTACCAGAGACGTCTAGCCTAGCATCAAAGTTGAATTCATGGTAGATGTACTAGAAAAAACTAACGAGGCTTGGATCGATCGATCGATCGTTGGAGCGAGCAGTCGTACACTGATTGATTCTATGTGGCCAGGGATACAAGAGATGAGTACATAACTCTACTACAGATCCTAGCATCTAGGAGTACTGCATTTGCCAAACACCTCCTAAGTTGACTAACACTTGAACAAAAAACAAGCACTGTACTTGGTGCCAATTTGCACCCGAATGTCCGATGGCACAGCTAGTTTAGATCCGTTCATGGATAAATAAATACAGTCAAATGGTGACACGGAGCAGACCATCACTAGAGCCCCAAATCATAGAAATTTCCAAGGTCAGCGCCAGCGTATAAAGTAACAGGGCAGGGCTCAATGGCCGGGCATGGACACAAAGAGGACTGGAGAAAACAAAGGAGGGGAAGGTAGTGGCTCACCTACGTCTGCAGAGTCGGACTGAGCGGCCCTGAGTAGCACAAGGAAGAATCGAGAGGAGGGAGCACGTCCATCTTGTCCCCCTGAGTTCCAGCGGCGATTGATCTTGGTGAGGCCTGGATCTGGACCCCTCCTCCGGCATGGCACGGCTCAGGCGAGTGTCTTCAAAGGGCACCGACCGCACGGCCGCGTCATCGTCGTCGACTACACAACAACGGAAGAAGAAGACGGGGCCGTGGTCTCCTACTAGGCTGTCCACCTGCGCACATGCATTAGGGAGGGGGGAAGGAAACCGCATCAGCAAAATCGAACCAAGCAACAAAGAGAGACCAGGAGGAGGAGAGAGAGGCGGACCTTGCATGGCGTCGAGCGCGGCGAGGGAGGTGGCGAGCAGCGCGAGGAGGCGGCGGTTGTGCTCCCCGTCCTCGGCCTGGTAGAACACGCCCACGATCTTCCCCAGATCCGCCCCCACGGCGAAGTCCATGGCGGCGGCGTGCGCTGGGCCTGGGCGTTGGGTCGATGGGATCGAGGCGTGCGGGCGGGGAGGCGTGCGCACCGGGTGGTGGAGGGAGGAGGATTCGTCAGGGGACCGGGCCCTTCCTCGCCATCGTCTCCGGCCTTTGTGGGGTGCAGGGTCGGGGCCCGCACGGTGGTGGCACCCTGATTGGCGCGGCGGCAGACTGGTGGAGGTCGGATCCGGTGACGCAGGAGGCCATGGAGCCGGGTGATGCAGGCGATGCAGATGGACGGCGGGTGATGGGCGGTTCGGGGTTGGGGATTGGGTTCGGGCGGCGACGGAGAGATCTGGATCGGGGAGAGACAGGCGGCGGCTGGTGTGTTCTCGGGGAGAGGGGGATTGGGTTGCTGCTAGGGTTTGGGTTGGATTGCTATGACCTGAGAGGTGAATGATAGACGTTGGATCCTTCGAATACGGACAGTTCAGATCGGCTATAGTGGGGTGATCCGTGAGAAGAGCCCTGATTGGTTCAGAAATTTTATGATTTAAAATAGTTTCTAAGTACTAAAACTAGAGGAATTTTGTGAAGCAACTATCAAAATATTTTGCAAAACGGCACAACTAAATTTTTCACTCAAGTTAGACCCCATTTTATGGATGATCACCGATTTGCATGCATTTTTTATCTTTCTAGATATTTTTAATCATTTTTCTTGTGGCAAAAATGGTTTTTTGTGAAGAACTTACCAAATATTTGTTGTAAAATTGGACCAAATAAATTTTCTAAAATATTATGCCATATTTAATATAAAATTGACCAAATGGTTGAGTGTGAAAAGTTTTGATCCACCTCTCATGAAAAAGACAAATTTTGACCGATTTAGTTGGAAGCGGTTCAAATTTAAACTGCAGCTGCCTCATAGTTTGCTCTTTATTTTTTTTCCAAAAAGCATTTCTAAGTACATAAGTATCTATTTAATCAAAGAAACATCAAAAAAGTTCCAAGAGTCAACCACTAGCTAGGAACGGTCATGCCCGCTATTTTGACCGCATTTTAAAACGGGCATAAAAAATTCAAAAAAAATCAAAAGATTGGAAAACCTTCATATTGTGTCATTACATGTCACCAAGTTACCAGAAAAAATAATAATCTTGCAATACGGCAATTCTTTTAAAAAAAGTGTTCTCGGAAACGAGCTATCATGTGTGAAAATTCATGGCTTTCAACCCAATGATCAATCTTATGGCCACATTCATGGCATAGTTTGTTCAAATGATCTCATATTGTGCACAAGGGTGCATATTGGAATGGCAAACGATGTTGCCTGAAGTTTTCATTTTCTTTGGACGAAAATTTCATTTTCCATTTTTCGAGTGCCCAAAATGAGGTTTTTTTTGAAGAACCTATGAAATGATTGTTGCAAAATTGGACCAAATCATTTTTATAAAATACTAGGCCATATTTAATGCACAGTTGACCAAATGGTTGAGTGTGAAAAGTTTTGATCCACCTCTGGTGAAAAAGACAAATTTCTGCCGTTTCAGGTGGAAGCGGGTCAAATTTGAACTGCGTCTGCCTCATAGTTTGCTCTTTATTTTTTCCAAAAATCATTTCTAGGTACAAAAGTATCTATTTAATCAGAGAAACACCAAAAAAATTCCAAGATTCAACCACTAGCTAGGAACGGTCATTCCTGTCGTTTTGACCGCATTCTGAAACGGGCATAAATTTTTTTAAAAAATCAAAAAATTGGAAAACCTTCGCATTGTGTCATTATATGTGACCAAGTTACCAGGAAAAATAATAAACTTGCAATACGGCAATTATTTTAAAAAAGTGTTCTCAGAAATGAGCTATCATGTGTGAAAATTCATGACTTTCAACCCAATGATCAATCTTATGGCCACATTCATGGCATAGTTTGTTCAAATGATCTCGTATTGTGCACAAGGGTGCATACTGGAATGTCAAACAATGTTGCCTAAGGAAGTTTTCATTTTCTTTGGACGAAAATTTCATTTTCCATTTTTCGAGTGCCCAAAATGAGGTTTTTTTATGAAGAACCTACAAAATAATTGTTGCTAAATTGGACTAAATCATTTTTCTAAAATACTAGGCCATATTTAATGCACAATTGACCAAATGGTTGGGTGTCAAAAGTTTTGATCCTCCTCTGGTGAAAAACACAAATTTCTGCCGTTTCAGGTGGAAGCGGTTCAAATTTGAACTGCGGTTGCCTCATAGTTTGCTCTTTATTTTTTTACAAAAATCATTTCTAGGTACAAAAGTATCTATTTAATCAGAGAAACACCAAAAAAATTCCAAGATTCAACCACTAGCTAGGAACGGTCATTCCCGCTGTTTTGACCGCATTTTGAAACGGGCATACAAAATTAAAAAAAAATAAAAATTGGAAAACCTTCGCATTGTGTCATTATATGTGACCAAGTTACCAGGAAAAATAATAAACTTGTAATACGGCAATTATTTAAAAAAAATGTTCTCAGAAATGAGCTATCATGTGTGAAGACCAATGGCTTTCAAGCCAAATGATCAATCTTATGGCTACATTCATGGCATAGTTTGTTCAAATGATCTAATATTGTGCACAAGGGTGCATATTGGAATGGCAAACAATGTTGCCTAAGGAAGTTTTCTTTTTCTTTGGATGAAAACTACATTTTCCATTTCTCGAGTGCCCAAATGAGTTTTTTTGTGAAGGACCTACCATATATTTGTTGCAAAATTGGACCAAATCAATTTTATAAAATATTAGGCCATATTTAATGCACAATTGACAAAATGGTTGGGTTTCAAAAGTTTTGATCCACCTCTCATGAAAAAGACAAATTTTTGCCGATTCAGTAGGAAGCAGGTCAAATTTGAACTACAACTACCTTATAGTTGGCTCTTTATTTTTTCCAAAAATCATTTCTAGTTACATAAGTATCTATTTAATCATAAATACATGGTTTGGTGGCGATACGTCGGTGGCCGAGGGCCCCAACTCCAGAGCGCGTAAACTCACATGCCCGCCGCGTGGTCACCGCGTGACCGTGGCGTTGCCATGCGTTCTGGGCGGCCTAGGCATGTCTAGTGGGTTGGGTACTCCCCAAGTAGGTGCTAGGAATAGAATGACATCATAATATTATCACGACAAGACCGAACTATGCTCAAACATGAATTAGCAGCCACGTGTTTCATGAGCGGTACGGGAAATGGACATGGCCAATGGGCGTGAGTTTTGGCGGAGGATGATCATCTACTAAGAAGACCGTCTTCACAAATTTCAGCTTAAATGGAGGAGCCTAGGTGGTACTATCTTTGCAAAGTACCACACTAGACAAAAATATGAATGTTTGCCCTTAGTCTGCTTTGCTCAGTTTTGCTTTTGATTTTTCTCTCAGGTCATCCGAGTGCCCTTTGACCGTTTGGTCAATACTTTGAAAATTTATAATAAATTCATATGAACCCAATGAAAATAAGATATCAAAATGTTTAGAAAGACATTACTTTTATGTGCATGCCCTTTGCATCATGGAAAAAAGTGATGTTTAAACTACCCAAGGTTATTAATGTTATTAAAATTATTAAAAATGAAAAGGTATAAATACTTTTTCATGAATAAAAATATTGGCATGTTGAATAAATTTGTTTCTTAACTAAATGGATAAATTTATTGGCATGTTGAACATTTCATAAATATTCCGTTTCGTAGTGGTAATTAAGGGCATCTCTAGCGGACCCTTTAAACTTTTATCCCATGTCCTATATATTCTTTGAAAAGCTATATTTTAAGAAACAAATGCAGTTTTTGCCCCTAGTCTACTTTGCTCAGTTTTGCCTTTCGATATCAGTCTAGCGGACCCTTTAAACTTTCATCCATAATCATTCTAGGTACATATTTTTCAACTGCTTGGATTAACATTTTTTAAATACATCATCAACTTTTTCAAACACATTATATATTTTTTGTATGTGTGAGACACATTTTCTCTATTCTCGTCATTTTTAATACATGGTCAACATTTTTTCATACACTTTTTACATTGTTTTCTTTACACATTTAACATTTACAAATATTATCATTTTTAATACATGGCCAACATTTTTTTCTATACACATTTCACCATTTTCCATATATATTTAATTTTATTTGAAAATATGGTCAACATTTAATAGAAAAATTGTCTAACATATTTTTCAAATGCTTGGATTCACATTTTTTAAATACATTATAATTTTTTTGTACACATTATATATTTTTTGTATATATATTTTATATATGTGAGACACATTTTCTCTATTCTCATTATTTTTGAATACATGGTCAACATTTTTCCTATAAACATTTAACATCATTTTGTTCACACATTCAATTTTTTTATACTGAAATGAGAAGTAAAAAAGCTGAAAAGGTTGATCATGCACTCAAGATGACGTAAAATGAGAAGTACGCCAACACGAATGTTATGCATCCCTTTGAGACGAACCAAATCAATTTTTGGATCATCTCGAATCAAGGTTACATGGAAAGTTGATGGTGAAATTTCATTTTAGATTTAATACAAACATTTGAACTCCCTAAATCTGTGTGGACTCAAACTTGAGCGAATCATGTATTTCCCACTGATACTCACGTTTGTGTTGACTATGGGCCGTCGGCCCACTCGGCAATGCGGAAAAAGGTTCAGAAAAAGGGGTGGGGAGAATGAGGCCTCGTCCTAGTGAGGCCCAGGCCCAGCAACAGATGCTAACGTTTAACAAAGGCTGGTTTGGACTTTTATCACGAAGTGGATGGTGGCGTGGTGGTTCGCTCTGTAAGGAGCAAGCGGGAGGTCTCGGGATCGAACCTCGGACGCCCTATTTTTTGCGCATTATTGGCCACAATACCAGCGTGCATGTATGGCAGGTTATAGGTCCCGTCAGCATTTGCGGGCCTGTGTGGCGGGTTCCACTAGTCAACAGGGCTGATCCCACCTGGCGGGTCCTACTAGGGCTGGTGTGGCATGGTGGGTTCAGTAGGGGCTGGTCTGACATGGAGGGTCCTACTAGTCAGTAGGGCGTGTCCACTGGTCATTACGGCGGGTCCCACTAGACAAATGTATAGTTCAAACTTACACGTAACCCGAAATTGAGACATGACACATAGGCAAAATCTGACACATGTACATGACACATAGACAAAAATAATGAGGTGGCACCCAGTACAACATCATGACTATCTATATTGATCGTGATCAGCTAGAAATAAGGCAGCGGTCTAGTGTTGTTTGCTTTACGACCATTTCGTATAAGAAAATCACGACCTTTCTAACGAAAATGGTCATTATGGTTTAAGGTTTGGAGCCCCCAAGCAACTTTTGACCAATTGGCCTCAAATGGTCGTAAATTTACGACCAATTTTTACAGAGTCATTGACAGAAGGTCACAAGTTAACATATTTCTTGTAGTGTGTATCACTACAATCGAGATTCAACAAAAATAGACCACTCATTAAGGGTGCATGACCATAAAAGATATTACTCATATAAATAGAACAACCATTATTTTCTGATTTAGATGAATAACCGTCTCGCATCAAACAAGATCCAGATATAATGTTCATGCTCAACGCTAGCACCAAATAACAATTATTCAGGTCTAAAACTAATCCCGACGGTAGATGTAGACATAGCGTGCCGACTGCGATCACATCGACTTTAGAACCATTTTCCACGCACATCGTCACCTCGTCCTTAGCCAATCTTCTTTTAATCCGTAGCCCCTGTTTCGAGTTGCAAATATGAGCGACAGAACCAGTATCAAATACCCAGGCGCTACTACGAGCATTAGTAAGGTACACATCAATAACATGTATATCAAATATACCTTTCACTTTGTCATCCTTCTTATCCGCCAAATACTTGGGGCAGTTCCGCTTCCAGTGACCAATCCCTTTGCAGTAGAAGCACTCAGTTTCAGGCTTAGGTCCAGACTTGGCCTTCTTCCCTTGAGCAGCAATTTGCTTGCCGTTCTTCTTGAAGTTCCCATTCTTCACTTTGCCCTTTTTCTTGAAACTAGTGATCTTGTTAACAATCAACACTTGATGCTCCTTCTTGATTTCTACCTCCGCAGCCTTTAGCATCGCGAAGAGCTCGAGAATTGTCTTTTCCATCCCTTGCATTTTATAGTTCATCACGAAGCCTTTGGTGGCAGTGATTGAAGAACTTTGTCAATGACACTATCATCAGGAAGATTAACTCCCAGCTGAGTCAAGTGGTTGTGGTACCCAGACATTCTGAGTATGTGTTCACTGATAGAACTATTCTCCTGCATTTTACAGTTGTAAAACTTGTTGGAGACTTCATATCTCTCAACTCGGGCATTTGCTTGAAATATTAACTTCAACTCCTGGAACATCTCATATGCTCCATGACGTTCAACATCTTTGAAGTCCCGATTCTAAGTCGTAAAGCATGTCACACTGAATTATCGAGTAGTCATCAGCTTTGCTCTGCCAGACATTCATAACGTCCGCAGTACCTCCTGCAGCGGGTCTTGCACCTAGCGGTGCTTCCAGGACGTAATTCTTCTGTGCAGCAATGAGGATAATCCTCAAGTTACGGACCCAGTCTGTGTAGTTGCTACCATAATTTTTCAACTTAGCTTTCTCTAGGAACGCATTAAAATTCAAGGGAACGGTAGTACGGGCCATTGATCTACAACAACATAGACATGCAAAAACTATCAGGTACTAAGTTCATGATAAATTAAAGTTCAATTAATCATATTACTTCAGAACTCCCACTTAGATAGACACCCCTCTGGTCATCTAAATGATCATGTGATCCATATCAACTGAACCATGTCGGATCATCACGTGAGATGGAGTAGTTTTCAATGGTGAACATCACTATGTTGATCATATCTACTATATGATTCACGTTCGACCTTTCGGTCTCAGTGTTCCGAGGCCATATCTGCATATGCTAGGCTTGTCAAGTTTAACCCGAGTATTCTGTACGTGCAAAACTGGCTTGCACCCATTGTATGTGAACGTAGACCTTATCACACCCGATCATCACGTGGTGTCTCGGCACGACGAACTGTAGCAATGGTGCATACTCAGGGAGAACACTTATACCTTGAAATTTTGTGAGGGATTATCTTATAATGCTACCGCCATACTAAGAAAAATAAGATGCATAAAGGATAAACATCACATGCAATCAAAATATGTGACATGATATGGTCATCATCATCTTGTGCCTTTGATCTCCATCTCCAAAGCACCGTCATGATCTCCATCATCACTGGCCTGACACCTTCATCTCCATCGTAGCATCGTTGTCGTCTCACCAACTATTGCTTCTACGACTATCGCTACCGCTTAGTGATAAAGTAAACCAATTACATGGCGATTGCATTTCATACAATAAAGCGACAACCATAAGGCTCCTGCCAGTTGCCGATAACTTTTACAAAACATGATCATCACGTCTAGACCATATCACATCACAACATGAACTGCAAAAACAAGTTAGACGTCCTCTACTTTGTTGTTGCAAGTTTTACGTGGCTGCCACAGGCTTCTAGCAAGAACCGTTCTTACCTACACATCAAAACCACAATGATTTTTCGTCAAGTTTGCTGTTTTAACCTTCAACAAGGATCGGCCGTAGTCAAACTCGATTCAACAAAAGTTGGAGAAACAGACACCCACCGGCCACATGTGTGCGAAGCACGTCGATATAACCAGTCTCATGAATGCGGTCATGTAATGTCGGTCCGGGCCGCTTCATCCAACAATACCGTCGAATCAAAGTAAGACGTTGGTTGTAAGTAGTATGACTATTATCGCCCACAACTCTTTGTGTTCTACTCGTGCATATATCATCTACGCATAGACCTGGCTCGGATGCCACTGTTGGGGAACGTAGTAATTCAAAAAAATTCCTATGATCCTGCAAGATTTATCTAGGAGATGCATAGAAACGAGATGGGAGAGTGTGTCCACGTACCCTCGTAGACCGAAAGCGGAAGCGTTTAGTAATGTGGTTCATGTAGTCGAACGTCTTCATGATCCAACCGATCCAAGTACCGAACATACGACACCTCCGTGTTCAGCACACGTTCAACACGATGACGTCCCTCGAACTCTTGATCCAGTAGAGTGTCGAGGGAGAGTTCCATCAGCATGACGGCGTGGCAATGGTGATGATGAAGTTAACAGCGCAGGGCTTCGCCTAAGGACTACGACGATATGACCGAGGTGTTAAACTGTGGAGGGGGGCACCGCACACGGCTAAGAGATTGTCGGTTGTCCTTTGGGGTGCCCCCTGGACACGTATATAAAGGAGGGGGAAGAGAGGTTGGCGGCCAGGAGGGGCGCGCCATGGGGGGATTCGTTGGCCCAACCCTTTACCGGGGGGGTCCAGTAACCCCTCGGTACTCCGGAGAAATACCCGGATCGCTCGAAACCATTCCGATGTCTGAATATAACCTTCCAATATATGAATATTTACCTCTCGACCATTTCGAGACTCCTCGTCATGTCCGTGATCTCATCCGGGACTCCGAACAAACTTCGGTCATCAAATCACATAACTCATAATACGAATCGTCATCGAACGTTAAGCGTGTGGACCCTACGAGTTCGAGAACTATGTAGACATGACCGCTAATAGCGGAACCTGGATGCTCATATTGGCTCCTACATATTCTACGAAGATCTTTATCGGTCAAACTGCATAACAACATACGTTATTCCCTTTGTCATCGGTATGTTACTTGCTTGAGATTCGATCATCGGTATCCTCATACCTAGTTCAATCTCGTTACCGGAAAGTCTCTTTACTCGTTTCGTAATTCATCTTCCCGTAACTAACTCATTAGTCACGTTGCTTGCAAGGCTTATTGTGATGTGCATTACCGAGAGGGCCCAGAGATACCTCTCCGATACACGGAGTAACAGATCCTAATCTTGATCTATGCCAACTCAACAAACACCTTCGGAGACACCTGTAGAGCATCTTTATAATCACCCAGTTACGTTGTGACGTTTGATAGCACACAAAGTGTTCCTCCGGTATTCGGGAGTTGCATAATCTCATAGTCAGAGGAATATGTATAAGTCATGAAGAAAGCAATAGCAGTAAAACTAAACGATCATAATGCTAAGCTAACAGATGGGTCTTGTCCATCACATCATTCTCTAATGATGTGATACCGTTCATTAAATGACAACACGTGTCTATGGTTAGGAAACTTAACCATCTTTGATTAATGAGCTAGTCAAGTAGAGGCATACTAGGGACACTCTGTTTGTCTATGTATACACACATGTACTAAGTTTCCGGTTAATATAATTCTAGCATGAATAATAAACATTTATCATGATATAAGGAAATATAAATAACAACTTTATTATTGCCTCTAGGGCATATTTTCTTCATTTGATAGACCCAAGTAGGTACAAGGGAAGGAGGATATCTGGCATTGAAATAGATCTGCCACTCTATGACAAGTGTCCTCGTCCATGTATATGGGAACAAAAGTGATTTTGTTGAAATTGATGTGTAGCCCAGTGAAATTCGAGAAAATGTTAAGCACCATTTTGAGGGTCAAAGCCTGCTCATATGTACCCTTGATCAAGATGAGGGTGTCTTTTGCGTACTACAACACTAGGAAGGGCCATGAACCGCGAGTGGATGCTCCGGGTGTTGGGGAACGTAGTAATTTCAAAAAAATTCCTACGCACACGCAAGATCATGGTGATGCATAGCAACGAGAGGGGAAAGTGTGTCCATGTACCCTCGTAGACCGAAAGTGGAAGCGTTAGCACAACGCAGTTGATGTAGTCGTATGTCTTCACGATCCGACCGATCAAGTACCGAACGTACGGCACCTCCGAGTTCAGCACACGTTCAGCTCGATGACGTCCCACGAACTCCGATCCAATCGAGCTTTGAGGGAGAGTTCTGTCAGCACGATGGCGTGGTGACAATGATGATGTTCTACCGACGCAGGGCTTCGCCTAAGCACCGCTACGATATTATCAAGGTGGATTATGGTGGAGGGGGGCACCGCACACGGCTAAGAGATCAAGAGATCAATTGTTGTCTAGAGGTGCCCCCTGCCCCTGTATATAAAGGAGCAAGGGGGGAGAGGCAGCCGGCCAGGAGGAGGTGCGCTTGGGAGGAGTCCTACTCCCACCGGGAGTAGGACTCCTTCCTTTCCTGGTTGGAGTAGGAGAAGGGGGAAGGAGGAGGGAGAGAGGAAGGAAAGGGGGGCGCCGCCCCCCCTCCTTGTCCAATTCGGACTAGAGGGGGAGGGAGCCCGCGGCCTGCCCTGGCCGCCCCTTCTCTTCTCCACTAAGGCCCATCTTGGCCCATTTAACCCCGGGGGGGTTCCGGTAAACCCCGGTACTCCCGTAAAATCCCGATTTCACCCGGAACACTTCCGATATCCAAATATAGGCTTCCAATATATCAATCTTTATGTCTCGACCATTTCGAGACTCCTCGTCATGTCTGTTATCACATCCGGGACTCCGAACTACCTTCGGTACATCAAAACACCTAAACTCATAATATAACCATCATCGAACTTTAAGCGTGCGGACCCTACGGGTTCGAGAACTATGTAGACATGACCGAGACATGTCTCCGGTCAATAACCAATAGCGGAACCTGGATGCTCATATTGGCTCCTACATATTCTACGAAGATCTTTATCGGTCAAACCGCATAACAACATACGTTATTTCCTTGGTCATCGGTATGTTACTTGCCCGAGATTCGATCATCGGTATCTTAATACCTAGTTCAATCTCGTTACCGGCAAGTCTCTTTACTCGTTCCGTAATACATCATACCGCAACTAACTCATTAGTTGCAATGCTTGCAAGGCTTATAGTGATGTGCATTACCGAGTGGGCCCAGAGAAACCTCTCCGATAATCGGAGTGACAAATCCTAATCTCAAAATACGCCAACCCAACAAGTACCTTCGGAGACACCTGTAGAGCACCTTTATAATCACCCAGTTACGTTGTGACGTTTGGTAGCACACAAAGTATTCCTCCGGTAAACGGGAGTTGCATAATCTCATAGTCATATGAACATGTATACGTCATGAAGAAAGCAATAGCAGAATACTAAATGATCAAGTGCTAAGCTAACAGAATGGGTCAAGTCAATCACATCATTCTCCTAATGATGTGATCCCGTTAATCAAATGACAACTCATGTCAATGGCTAGGAAACATAACCATCTTTGATCAACGAGCTAGTCAAGTAGAGGCATACTAGTGACACTCTGTGTGTCTATGTATTCACACAAGTATTATGTTTCCGGTTAATACAATTCTAGCATGAATAATAAACATTTATCATGATATAAGGAAATAAATAATAACTTTATTATTGCCTCTAGGGCATATTTCCTTCAGTCTCCCACTTGCACTAGAGTCAATAATCTAGATTAGACAGTAATGATTCTAACACCCATGGAGCCTTGGTGCTGATCATGTTTTGCTCGTGGAAGAGGCTTAGTCAACGGGTCTGCAACATTCAGATCTGTATGTATCTTGCAAATTTCTATGTCTCCCACCTGGACTTGATCCCGGATGGAGTTGAAGCGTCTCTTGATGTGCTTGGTTTTCTTGTGTAATCTGGATTCCTTTGCCAAGGCAATTGCACCAGTATTGTCACAAAAGATTTTCATTGGACCCGATGCACTAGGTATGACACCTAGATCGGATATGAACTCCTTCATCCAGACTCCTTCATTTGCTGCTTCTGAAGCAACTATGTACTCCGCTTCACAGGTAGATCCCGCCACGACGCTTTGTTTAGAACTGCACCAACTTACAGCTCCACCGTTCAATGTAAATACTATCCGGTTTGTGACTTAGAGTCATCCGGATCAGTGTCAAAGCTTGCATCGACGTAACCATTTACGACTAGCTCTTTGTCACCTCCATAAACGAGAAACATATCCTTAGTCCTTTTCAGGTATTTCAGGATGTTTTTGACCGCTGTCCAGTGATCCTCTCCTGGATTACTTTGGTACCTCCCTGCTAAACTTATAGCAAGGCACACATCAGGTCTGGTACACAGTATTGCATACATGATAGAGCCTATGGCTGAAGCATAGGGAACATCTTTCATCTTCTCTCTATCTTCTGCAGTGGTCGGGCATTGAGTCTTACTCAACTTCACACCTTGTAACACAGGCAAGAACCCTTTCTTTGCTTGATCCATTTTGAACTTCTTCAAAACTTTGTCAAGGTATGTGCTTTGTGAAAGTCCAATTATAAGCGTCTTGATCTATATCTATAGATCTTGATGCTCAATATATAAGCAGCTTCACCGAGGTCCTTCATTGAAAAACTCTTATTCAAGTATCCCTTTATGCTATCCAGAAATTCTATATCATTTCCAATCAGCAATATGTCATCCACATATAATATCAGAAATGCGACAGAGCTCCCACTCACTTTCTTGTAAATACAGGCTTCTCCAAAAGTCTGTATAAAACCATATGCTTTGATCACACTATCAAAGCGTTTATTCCAACTCCGAGAGGCTTGCACCAGTCCATAAATGGATCACTAGAGCTTGCACACTTTGTTAGCTCCCTTTGGATCGATAAAACCTTCCGGCTGCATCATATACAACTCTTCTTCCAGAAATCCATTCAGGAATGCAGTTTTCACATCCATTTGCCAAATTTCATAATCATAAAATGCGGCAATTTCTAACATGATTCGAACAGACTTAAGCATCGCTACGGGTGAGAAAGTCTCATCGTAGTCAATCCCTTGAACTCGTCGAAAACCTTTTGCAACAAGTCGAGCTTTATAGACAGTAACATTACCGTCAGCGTCAGTCTTCTTCTTGAAGATCGATTTATTCTCAATGGCTTGCCGATCATCGGGCAAGTCAACCAAAGTCCACACTTTGTTCTCATACATGGATCCCATCTCAGATTTCATGGCCTCAAGCCATTTTGAGGAATCTGGGCTCACCGCTTCTTCATAGTTCGTAGGTTCGTCATGGTCTAGTAACATAACCTCCAGAACAGGATTGCCATACCACTCTGGTGTGGATCTTACTCTGGTTGACCTACGAGGTTCAGTAACAACTTGATCTGAAGTTTCATGATCATCATCATTAACTTTCTCACTAATTGGTGTAGGTGTCATGGGAACCGGTTTCTGTGATGAACTACTTTCCAATAAGGGAGCAGGTACAGTTACCTCATCAAGTTCTACTTTCCTCCCACTCACATCTTTCGAGAGAAACTCCTTCTCTAGAAAGGATCCAAATTTAGCAACAAAAGTCTTGCCTTCAGATCTGTGATAGAAGGTGTACTCAACAGTTTCCTTTGGGTATCCTATGAACACACATTTCTCCGATTTGGGTTCGAGCTTATCAGGTTGAAGCTTTTTCACATAAGCATCGCATCCCCAAACTTTAAGAAACGACAACTTTGGTTTCTTGCCAAACCACAGTTCATAAGGCGTCGTCTCAACGGATTTTGATGGTGCCCTATTTAACGTGAATGAAGCCGTCTCTAAAGCATAACCCCAAAAAGATAGCGGTAAATCAGTATGAGACATCATAGATCGCACCATATCTAGTAAAGTACGATTAGGACGTTCGGACACACCATTATGTTGTGGTATTCCGGGTGGCGTGAGTTGCGAAACTATTCCGCATTGTTTCAAATGAAGACCAAACTCGTAACTCAAATATTCTCCTCCACGATCAGATCGTAGAAACTTTATTTTCTTGTTACGATGATTTTCCACTTCACTCTGAAATTCTTTGAACTTTTCAAATGTTTCAGACTTATGTTTCATTAAGTAGATATACCCATATCTGCTTAAATCATCTGTGAAGGTGAGAAAATAACGATACCCGCCGCGAGCCTCAACATTCATCAGACCACATATATCTGTATGTATGATTTCCAGCAAATCTGTTGCTCGCTCCATAGTTCCGGAGAACGGCGTTTTAGTCATCTTGCCCATGAGGCACGGTTCGCAAGTACCAAGTGATTCATAATCAAGTGGTTCCAAAAGTCCATCAGTATGGAGTTTCTTCATGCGCTTTACACCAATATGACCTAAACGGCAGTGCCATAAATAAGTTGCACTATCATTATCAACTCTGCATCTTTTGGCTACAATATTATGAATATGTGTATCACTACTATCGAGATTCAACAAAAATAGACCACTCTTCAAGGATGCATGACCATAAAAGATATTACTCATATAAATAGAACAACCATTATTCTCTGATTTAAATGAATAACCGTCTCGCATCAAACAAGATCCAGATATAATGTTCATGCTCAACGCTGGCACCAAATAACAATTATTCAGGTCTAAAACTAATCCCGAAGGTAGATGTAGAGGTAGCGTGCCGACCGCGATCACATCGACTTTGGAACCATTTCCCACGCGCATCATCACCTCGTCCTTAGCCAATTTTCGCTTAATCCGTAGTCCCTGTTTCGAGTTGCAAATATTAGCAACAGAACCAGTATCAAATACCCAGGTGCTACTATGAGCCCAGTAAGGTACACATCAATAACAGGTATATCACATATACCTTTTTTCACTGTGCCATCCTTCTTATCCGCCAAATACTTGGGGCAGTTCCGCTTCCAGTGACCAGTCTGTTTGCAGTAGAAGCACTCAGTCTCAGGCTTAGGTCCAGACTTGGGTTTCTTCTCCTGAGCAGCAACTTGTTTGTTGTTCTTCTTGAAGTTCCCCTTTTTCTTCCCTTTGCCCTTTTTCTTGAAACTGGTGGTCTTGTTGACCATCAACACTTGATACTCCTTCTTGATTTCTACCTCCGCAGCTTTTAACATTGCGAAGAGCTCGGGAATCGTCTTATCCATCCCTTGCATGTTATAGTTCATCACGAAGCTCTTGTAGCTTGGTGGCAGTGATTGAAGAATTCTGTCAATGACGCTATCATCCGGAAGATTAACTCCCAGTTGAATCAAGTGATTGCTATACCCAGACATTCTGAGTATATGCTCACTGACAGAACTATTCTCCTCCATCTTACAGCTGTAGAACTTATTGGAGACTTCATATCTCTCAATCCGGGCATTTTCTTGAAATATTAACTTCAACTCCTGGAACATCTCATATGCTCCATGACGTTCAAAACGTCGTTGAAGTCCCGGTTCTAAGCCGTAAAGCATGGCACACTGAACTATCGAGTAGTCATCAGCTTTGCTCTGCCAGACATTCATAACATCTGGTGTTGCTCCTGCAACAGGTCTGGCACCTAGCGGTGCTTCCAGGACGTAATTCTTCTGCGCAGCAATGAGGATAATCCTCAAGTTACGGACCCAGTCCGTGTAATTGCTACCATCATCTTTCAACTTTGCTTTCTCAAGGAACGCATTAAAATTCAATGGAACAACAGCACGGGCCATCTATCTACAATCAACATAGACAAGCAAAATACTATCAGGTACTAAGTTCCTGATAAATTTAAGTTCAATTAATCATATTACTTAAGAACTCCCACTTAGATAGACATCTCTCTAATCCTCTAAGTGATCACGTGATCCAAATCAACTAAACCATGTCCGATCATCGCGTGAGATGGAGTAGTTTCAATGGTGAACATCACTATGTTGATCATGTCTACTATATGATTCACGCTCGACCTTTCGGTCTCAGTGTTCTGAGGCCATATCTGCATATGCTAGGCTCGTCAAGTTTAACCTGAGTATTCGCGTGTGCAACTGTTTTGCACCCGTTGTATTTGAACGTAGAGCCTATCACACCCGATCATCACGTGGTGTCTCAGCACGAAGAACTTTCGCAACGGTGCATACTCAGGGAGAACACTTGTACCTTGATAATTTAGTGAGAGATCATCTTATAATGCTACCGTTAATCAAAGCAAGATAAGATGCATAAAAGATAAACATCACATGCAATCAATATAAGTGATATGATATGGCCATCATCATCTTGTGCTTGTGATCTCCATCCCCGAAGCACCGTCATGATCACCGTCGTCACCGGCACGACACCTTGATCTCCATCGTAGCATCGTTGTCGTCTCGCCAACTTATGCTTCTACGACTATCGCTACCACTTAGTGATAAAGTAAAGCATTACAGGGCGATTGCATTGCATACAATAAAGCGACAACCATATGGCTCCTGCCAGTTGCCGATAACTCGGTTACAAAACATGATAATCTCATACAATAAAATATAGCATCATGCTTTGACCATATCACATCACAACATGCCCTGCAAAAACAAGTTAGACGTCCTTTACTTTGTTGTTGCAAGTTTTACGTGGCTGCTACGGGCTGAGCAAGAATCGTTCTTACCTACGCATCAAAACTACAACGATAGTTTGTCAAGTTAGTGCTGTTTTAATCTTCTCAAGGACCGGGCGTAGCCACACTCGGTTCAACTAAAGTTGGAGAAACTGACACCCGCCAGCCACCTGTGCGCAAAGCACGTCGGTAGAACCAGCGCGTAAGCGTACGCGTAATGTCGGTCCGGGCCGCTTCATTCAACAATACCGCCGAACCAAAGTATGACATGCTGGTAAGTAGTATGACTAATATCGCCCACAACTCACTTGTGTTCTACTCGTGCATATTACATCTACGCATAAAACCAGGCTCTGATACCACTATTGGGGAACGTAGTAATTTCAAAAAAAAATCTACGCACACGCAAGATCATGGTGATGCATAGCAACGAGAGGGGAGAGCGTGTCCACGTACCCTCATAGACCGAAAGCGGAAGCGTTAGCACAATGCGGTTGATGTAGTCGTACGTCTTCACGATCCGACCGATCAAGTACCGAACGTACGGCACCTCCGAGTTCAGCACACGTTCAGCTCGATGACGTCCCTCGAACTCCGATCCAGCCGAGCTTTGAGGGAGAGTTTCATCAGCACGACGGCGTGGTGACGATGATGATGTTCTACCGACGCAGGTCTTCGCCTAAGCACCGCTACGATATTATCGAGGTGGATTATGGTGGAGGGGCACCGCACACGGCTAAGAGATCAAGAGATCAATTGTTGTCTAGAGGTGCCCCCCTGCCCCGTATATAAAGGAGCAAGGGGGGAGAGGCGGCCGGCCAGGAGGAGGCGCGCCACGGAGGAGTCCTACTCCCACTGGAGTAGGAGAAGGGGGAAGGAGGAGGGAGAGAGGAAGGAAAGGCCCCCCCTCCTTGTCCAATTCGGACTAGAGGGGGAGGGGGCGCGCGGCCTGCCCTGGGCGCCCCTACTCTTCTCCACTAAGGCCCATCTTGGCCCATTAAACCCCCGGGGCGGTTCCGGTAACCCCCGGTACTCCGGTAAAATCCCGATTTCACCCGGAACACTTCCGATATCCAAATATAGGCTTCCAATATATCAATCTTTATGTCTCGACCATTTCGAGACTCCTCGTCATGTCCGTGATCACATCTGGGACTCCGAACTACCTTCGTTACATCAAAACACATAAACTCGTAATATAACTATCATCGAACTTTAAGCGTGCGGACCCTACGGGTTCGAGAACTATGTAGACATGACCGAGAAATGTCTCCGGTCAATAACCAATAGCGGAACTTGGATGCTCATATTGGCTCCTACATATTCTACGAAGATCTTTATCGGTCAAACCGCATAACAACATACGTTGTTCCCTTTGTCATCGGTATGTTACTTGCCCGAGATTCGATCGTCGGTATCTTAATACCTAGTTCAATCTCGTTACCGGCAAGTCTCTTTACTCGTTTCGTAATACATCATCCCGCAACTAACTCATTAGTTGCAATGCTTGCAAGGCTTATAGTGATGTGCATTACCGAGTGGGCCCAGAGATACCTCTCCGACAATCGGAGTGACAAATCCTAATCTCGAAATACGCGAACCCAACAAGTACCTTCGGAGACACCTGTAGAGCACCTTTATAATCACCCAGTTACGTTGTGACGTTTGGTAGCACACAAAGTGTTCCTCCGGTAAACGGGAGTTGCATAATCTCATAGTCATATGAACATGTATACGTCATGAAGAAAGCAATAGCAGAATACTAAACGATCGAGTGCTAAGCTAACGGAATGGGTCAAGTCAATCACAGCATTCTCCTAATGATGTGATCCCGTTAATCAAATGACAACTCATGTCAATGGCTAGAAAACATAACCATCTTTGATCAACGAGCTAGTCAAGTAGAGGCATACTAGTGACACTCTGTTTGTCTATGTATTCACACAAGTATTATGTTTCCGGTTAATATAATTCTAGCATGAATAATAAACATTTATCATGATATAAGGAAATAAATAATAACTTTATTATTGCCTCTAGGGCATATTTCCTTCACCAGGTTGCCCTGGTTGTGTTCTGTAACACATAATTATTGTAACAGATTAGCCACAAGGATAAATAATTATGGTGATAGGGCGTCCCCTTGGCGTAGGCCACTCTACATCGTGATCTTCTCCCCTAGGCGGCCATTAATGAGAACCCTTGAGGAGTTGGGGGAGAGTAAACACTTGATCCAGCCCATCCACTTGTCGCCAAAACCCCTTGCGGCGAGGATTTTGAGTAGGGCTTCCCAACTGACACTGTCAAAGGCTTTTCTGAATTCAAGCTTCGGGGCAATCATGGGCATGAGTCTCTTCCTTGCTTGCTGCACGAGCTCAGCTGCCAGCAGGAAATTCTCAATAATGCTTCATCCAGGAAGGAAACCTGATTGTAGTGAATGTACTAGAGACGGAATCAAACGTTGCAGTCTGTTAGCGAGGACTTTGCAAAACCAGCTTGGGCAGGCTATGAACGAGAGAAATGGGCCTGAAGTCCTTGATATCAACAGGTGCCTCCTTTTTCGGTATGAGCACGATATGCGTTGTGTTGATTCCTTGAAAATTAACTCGGTTGTAGTAGAAATCGTGGAATAGCTGGAGGAGATCCTCCTTGAGCACTTCCTTTAAAGCCTTATAAAATTCATTTGTGTATCCATCCGGGCCAGGACTTCTGTGATTAGGTGATTTGTCAATGGCTCTGACGATCTCTCCCCATGAAAAAGCTTCTTCTAAAGCTTCCAAGTTAACTTGCTCATATATGGAACTTGCATCAATGGTTGGGAGGGAGAGTGATTGCTGCCCAAAGATTGAAGTGAGGTAATCTGTCGCAATATCCAACTTGTGACGGTTGTCAAAGGACTCAATATTATCCCCTGTGAGCATCCTGGTCCTATTCTCCCGATGATGACAATTTGCAGCAGCGTGGAAGAAGCTATTATTCTCATCTCCTAGCACACAATTTCTAATTTTTGCACGCCTCCTCCATCCTTCAGTTTGCCATATTATGATCCACTGTGCTTTGGCAGTGGCAAATTTTCTCATAGAGAATTCCATAGCTGAGAGGTTTCTTCTTTCTTCTACAGCGTCTAGATATTGCATGACATGCTTGCAATTCTGTAGAAGTAATTACAAACTGGACTTGGACGTTGCCCACTTCTTGATTGCTGCTCGGGTTCGCCTGAGATTGAAATTCAACAAGGATGTAATGGATGCAAAGTGTCTGGTGCCCTTAGTGAGCCCACTGTGAATAACCTCTCGTGCTTCCTAGATGTGTAGCCTGTGATTCTCAAACCGGAAACATTTACTTCTGTTGCTCTCTCTGTTAAAGTCAACAATGGGGATGTGATCTGAAGTTGTTGCAGCGACGGTTGTCGCCTCCGTGTTCAGAAAACCCAGCTCAGTCCGCATTCACAAGGACTCTGTCAAGTTTAACCAAGGTGGGATCCCTTCTCTTATTTGACCATGTATATGTTCTGTTGGTAATGTCGATGTCATCAAGGGCACTCTCTCTAACTCAGTCGTTAAAGCTGTCCATCACAACCCAGTTTTTCCGTCCCTTCGATTTGTCATGTGTAAGCCTGTACATATTCAAATCTCCAAGAAGAATCCATGGTCCCGTAGCTGATTCAGCAGCTTGATCAAGCATGTGGAAGAAATCGGGCCTCTCTGCATCATCACATGGGGCATAGACAGTTGTCAGGCAGAAGGAGTTGTTGTCACTGACTGAACTTAAGTTTACTGAAATGCAGTGTTGGCTTCTGAAGATCTCAGTGGCAGACACACAATCTTTGTCCCAGGCGACCAGAAGGCCACCAGCAGAGCCAGTAGCCGGCATGAAGTAGAAAAATTTGAGGTTGGAGGGAAGAAAAGAGCTTGCTTTTGCTGCGTCCACCACCTGAAGTTTGGTTTCATGTGGCAAGACAGAATTGCATCCTTAACTAACTTGCATTTATCAGAGTCACCAAGGCCACGCACAATGTAGTTTAAAATCCTCATAGGAACATTCAGCCATACACATATGAAGAAAAGACAGGCAAAACGCTGCGATGAGGCAGATGCAAATGCTTGTGATTTAATAAAACTGTTTGCATATTATAAAAAAACATGACTTAAAAAATATTCAGAAAATAAAAATATATTCATGATTTTGAAATAATGATCGTGTATTCAAAACATATTCAATAATTAAAAAATCCATTAAATTACAGAAAATGTTCACAAAAATTAAAGAAAATCTAGAATTTCAAAATTTCTTCCCCAATTTCAAAGAAGTTCATTGATTCAAAATGTCCGTTGAGTCAAAAAATGTTCATGAATTCAAAGACTGTTCATCCATTTCTAAAAATGTTCGTCTAAAGTAAACAAATATTCGTGAATTTCATTTTTCCAGAGGTATTTAGGGTTACATATGACCTGTTGCCAACTTGAAGTAAACATGCCGATAATTGGAACTATTCTTGATGTATCAAGTCTTCGACAATGTCCCTCTTGATCACGCCTGGGTTAGAGGCTTCCGGTTCGGGTTCGAGGCTTCCGGTGTCCTTTCTTGCTGAGATTAGCGGGTCGTAAGCTCGGCCCAGGAACTATGGGCCAACTAGATTGGTACCTCTAGTCCAAAACACCGTTAATACTAAAAGATGTTCCCCTCAAAAAAAAACTAGAAGATGCGAGACCAACACGAAACTCACGCCGAGCCAGTGCGAGCGATGACAGAAGGCGTCACCTACGGGCTTTGCAAATATAGGTGTTAGCGGCAGCAGTCTGTAGAGACCAAGGTAACTACTTGGGGACTTCGTTGGAGATACATGGCATCCGTGATTCAACAATACTTAAAAGCCATTGTGTGCAGGGAGGCACTCTTTAGCAGACGATCTGCTCTGCAAAACTAACAATACTTGGAAGCCATTGCGTGCAGGGAGGCACTCTCTAGCAGACGATCTGCTCTGCAAAACTTCATTGTTACTTCAGAGGAGATTTGGTAGTCTTATTAGTGAGATTAAGCTTAGTGCTACTAGTTTTAGTTGTAATTTTATTTTTGAAGGTAGAGAGACAAATAAAGAGGGTCACGATCTAGCTAAATTTTCACATTCGATAGGTGAGGGACGCCATGTGGCTGGTTCAACCTGAGATGTATTCCACGCTCTGTGGAATTTGATCAATAAAACTTACCTTTACCCTTAAAAAGATATACTGTGTTTTAAATTTAGAGTTGATATTTTTTTTCCTGGTATTGTGTATTCACTGGTCTTAAAAGCCCTGTATGTATTTTCTTCTTTTTGTAGAACCTTCTGAATTTTCCAAATACGGAAACAGAGGCAGGGACCCAGTGCACCCGGTTTCATCACAAGGCCGGTTCTGCCACCAACTTCCCACTTCCCTTTGTAGACTGTAATATATACTCCCTCCGAACGGAGGGAGTACATATGATGCTCTTAAGCTACTCTTAAGACAGTATTATAGGAGTATATATTTGATAAAAGAACTTATCTGTACCACACCATACCGTAAGCATACATACACGGTTTAACCAGAAGGAAATTTACAAAATTATACAGTGTAAACAGACGAGTAACTCAAAACAAACAACACTGTTTGTTCACGTAAACTTGAGCCTAGATACAGTGGCTCCTCCAACACGCAAGTGAGCTAGGTGAACTAGGCTCACGTTGTATGGTGGAATTTTATTGTATCGCCATCTTATTATTGATTCTGCAACGGTGGTCGACCGGCACCCCCACTCTCAGAAGTGGCGACCGCGGGCTCTGCTCAGCGCTCAGTGCTGGCCAGGGAGCTTCTCCTTGATCTTGTCCATGATGCCCTTCTTCTCGCCGGTGTCCGTGCCGTGTTGCCCGTACGCGCCGCCAGTGCCGTGCGCCCCTGTGCCTGTCATCCCGGTGTGGCCCTGCTGCCCGTAGGTGCCGCCGGTGGCCGTGGTGCCATGTGCTCCGGTGCCGGCCATCCCAGTGTGGCCCTGCTGTCCGTAGGTGCCGCCGGTGCCGGTCATCCCAGTGTGACCCTGCTGCCCGTAGGCGCCGCCGGTGCCGGCCATCCCAGTGTGGCCTTGCTGTCCGTAGGTGCCACCGGTGCCGGCCATCCCAGTGTGACCCTGCTGCCCGTAGGTGCCGCCGGTGCCGGCCATGCCAGTACCCTGCTGTCCGTAGGTGCCACCGGTGTGCTGCTGGTCACCGTGGCCACCAGGGAGCTTCTCCTTGATCTTCTCCTTGATGCCCTTCTTCCTCCTCCCGCCCATGCCATCGTCCTCAGACTATCACGACCAACGAGAAAAATCAGTATACACAACACAAACCATGTATGCAAGTAGTATCAGCAAGAAGTAGTGTATATACGCACCGAGCTGGAGCTGGAGCTGCCGGAGCGGTGCAGGATCCCACGGCCAGTCTGGTGCTCGTCCCTCATGGGCTGGAAATGCCCACCGGCGGCCGCTCCTGTGCCGACGCCGCCGTGCGTCCCCATGCCGGTGCCGACGCCATGTCGGGCCACCGGGTTGCCGTACTCGTCGACGCGGCCGTGCTGCTGCTGTCCCTGGTACTCCATCTCGCGCTGCGCTGAACTTGTCACACGGGGAATCAAAATCTAGTGCTGCTGTTCACTTCTCTTGGTCCGTACACTTTGTTGTGTAAGCAGGTGCAGCACGAGGCACTATTTATAAAGCCGTTTGTGGCGAAGGGATAGGGATCGCCGGACGGGTCTGATGGATCAAGTGCCACGGTAGGGCGATACGTGTGCTCGCGGTGGGGCGGGTGGCGGTGACTGGTGACTAGCCCATGAAGAGAGGCCGGACGTGTGCAGGCGCTGGGCGCGTCCGGGTTGCCACGTCTCAGCTCCTTCTGGAAGCAGAAGTGATGACACACAGGGAAGGGGATGAGAGCTATCTTTCGTCCGGGAAGAAGACAATCTGGGAAACTCATCGGATACTTCTTTTGGCTCGCGAAGGTCGACTTGTTTGCTTCGAGCAAATGACAGCTCGAAACTCTCGGTCGGGGTGTAACACGAACGAAAGTAACTACCGGTGCATAAGGCATCCCCGTACTTCTGGATCATCAATTTAACTCGTTGGATATGTATAATATGTAATAAAATAGCAAAAATACAAAAGTGAACATGGTGCGCGCGCACCCATGTGAATAGTAAATTCATAAAAAGATACTAGAAAAAATAAAAAAATTCTGAAATTTCGCGGTATGAATCTTAGTCGATCATTCTACTCACGTGTGAAGTTTCATGATGTATTAACACCCATGGTATTCTTAGTGAAGAAAATACGAATGCGATCATACTATTCAGTAAACAGTGTTTTTAATATAGCTTCGATTAGTTTCGATTTTATCATTTTTGCCCAGATTACCACGGATATGATTTCTTCGTGAAACTTCATATGCGAGTATACCGGTTGATTATGTATATTTAAAAAATAAATTCAGATTTTTTTTTGATTTTTTTCTAGCATTTTTTGAATTTACTATTTATAAAGGGTGCGCGCGCACCCATATTCACCAAATCCGCGTCCATAAAATAGGGAGTACGTAGGACTCATCTAGATGAGATATAATTTGGTCTCATTCATCTGAAAAACAAGAACAGATACAACCTACATCAGCACGCACGCATCTTATAGCATCACATCCAATGGCTATAAAAGATGAATGAGACAAAATTATATCTCATCTAGATGAGCTCTAGCAAAACTTAAAATACTCCATCCGTCTCACATTATGGGATAGAGGGAGTATATATTAAACACTTTCGCATATGAACACAATGATATGCTTTTCATGGACAAATTATGAAGTAGGCAATTCGAGAAAATAGCATAGAGCTATGTCATTGCAATTTCAGCATCAGGAGAACTTGATTTGCTAGGCTAGATAGCTGGAGTATTTGAACGCGGGTTGAAGATTCACATTAGATGGATGCTACCGAGTCAAAACAGAGGAAGTGAGAAGAGATCACCCCAAAAGGAGTAAAAAAGTTGATCTCAATGATTTGATCTCCGCAGAAAAGCTTAAAGTGTAAGTGCATCTAGTGGGTTTTTGATGATTAACGACAAAATTGTTAAGGGATTAATGTGTTCGTGAGTACACACAGATGAAGTCCCCGATGATTTGGTTAAAATAGTGGGTTATGACCCAATAGTGGATTCTGACCCCTAAAAATGTTGTGATAACATTTAACAATTCATAGTGCCCTCTAAAGAATTGAAGTTTGTAGTTTTTTTTAGTTGTAGAAAAACCTTACTGTTAAGGGGGGGTGAAAGTGAAGCAAGACAGAAAGTCTTTGAGTGTGATCAATCAAACCTATCTACGCTACTGAGCGAAGATATGGAAATCTGCTTTCAGGAAAAGTCTTCGAGCTCTTGTGTTGAAGGTGATTCTTTGAAAAACCTGAGTTCGAATTCTTCACTAAGGAGTTAAGAAAGTTGTCGTTGAGGTTGTCCTAAGTTTTGAGGAACCAGTGAATTTGAGAGTTCAATTTTTTTACTGTTATGACAGCTGGCTGAAGAAATATGCCCTAAAGGCAATAATAAAGTTATTATTTATTCCTCATATCATGATAAATGTTTATTATTCATGCTAGAATTGTATTAACCGGAAACTTGATACATGTGTGAATACATAGACAAAACATAGTGTCACTAGTATGCCTCTACTTGACTAGCTCGTTGATCAAAGATGGTTGAGTTTCCTAGCCATAGACATGAGTTGTCATTTGATTAATGGGATCACATCATTAGGAGAATGATGTGATTGACTTGACCCATTCCGTTAGCTTAGCACTTGATCATTTAGTATGTTGCTATTGCTTTCTTCATGACTTATACATCTTCCTATGACTATGAGATTATGCAACTCCCGTTTACCGGAGGAACACTTTGTGTGCTACCAAATGTCACAACGTAACTGGGCGATTATAAAGGTGCTCTACAGGTGTCTCCGAAGGTACTTGTTGAGTTGGCGTATTTCGAGATTAGGATTTGTCACTCCGATTGTCAGAGAGGTATCTCTGGGCCCTCTCGGTAATGCACATCACTATACGCCTTGCAAGCATTGTAACTAATGAGTTAGTTGCGGGATGATGTATTACGGAACAAGTAAAGAGACTTGCCGGTAACGAGATTGAACTAGGTATTGAGATACCGACGATCGAATCTCGGGCAAGTAACATACCGATGACAAAGGGAACAACGTATGTTGTTATGCGGTTTGACCGATAAAGATCTTCGTAGAATATGTGGGAGCCAATATGAGCATCCAGGTTCCACTATTGGTTATCGGCCGGAGACGTGTCTCGGTCATGTCTACATAGTTCTCGAACCCGTAGGGTCCGCACGCTTAATGTTCGGTGACGATCGGTAATATGAGTTTATGTGTTTTGATGTACCGAAGTTAGTTCGGAGTCCCGGATGAAATCTGGGACATGACGAGGAGTCTCGAAATGGTCGAGACGTAAAGATCGATATATTGGACGACTATATTCGGACATCGGAAAGGTTCCGAGTGATTCGGGTATTTTTCGGAGTACCGGGGAGTTACGGGAATACGGGGAAGAGTAGTAACTCAAAACGGGAGTTGCAGAATGAACAGAGACTAGTTAAAGGTGAAGTGACGATGTGTGTTGGAAGTGGTTTCAAGATTGATATGATCATCATCGCACACTCCCTATACTTTTGGGATTAGTGTTGAACCTAAATAAGTGTTATTCGGTGTTTGCGTTAAGCATTAATATGATTTGATCATGTTTATTGCAATACGTTTATTTATTTAAAATCCGGGAATAATTGTTGTTCTGTTTACATGAATAAAACCTTCGATGGTCATACACTGAAAATAAATGGTTTATTTAATCTCGATCGTGTTGATACACATATTCATAAAATTGAAGCCAAAAGATGCAAAGTTAATAATGATAGTGCAACTTATTTGTGGCACTGCCGTTTAGGTCATATTGGTGTAAAGCGCATGAAGAAACTCCATGGTGACGGGATTTTGGAATCACTTGATTATGAATCAGTTGATACTTGCGAACCATGCCTCATGGGCAAGATGACTAAGACTCCGTTCTTCGGAACAATGGAGCGAGCAACAGACTTGTTGGAAATAATCGTACTGATGTATGCAGTCCGATGAGTGTTGAGGCTCGCGGCGGGTATCGTTATTTTCTAACCTTCACAGATGATTTGAGCAGATATGGGTATATCTACTTAATGAAACTGAAACAGTTGAAAAGTTCAAAGAATTTCAGAGTGAAGTGGAGAATCATTGTAACAAGAAAATAAAAGTTTTTCTGTGATTTGATCGCAGAGACGAATATTTGAGTTACAAGTTTGGCCTTCAATTAAAACAATGTGGAATAATTTCACAAACTCATGCCACCTGGAACACCACAGCATAATGGTGTGTCCGAACGTCATAACCTTACTTTATTGGATATAGTGCAATCTATGATGTAAGATGTCTCTTACCGATTTACCACTATCGTTCTGGGGTTATGCATTAGAGACAGCTGCATTCACATTAAATAGGGCACCGTCTAATCCGTTGAGACGACACCGTATGAACTATGGTTTGGCAAGAAACCTATACTGTCGTTTCTTAAAGTTTGGGGTTGCGATGCTTATGTGAAAAAGTTTCATCCTGATAAGTTCAAACCCAAATCGGAAAAGTGCGTCTTCATAGGATACCCAAAAGTTACTGTTGGGTACACCTTCTATCACAGATCCGAAGGCAAGCTATTTGTGTTGGGGAACGTAGTAATTTCAAAAAAATTCCTACGCACACGCAAGATCATGGTGATGCATAGCAACGAGAGGGGAGAGTGTTGTCCACGTACCCTCGTAGACCGACAGCGGAAGCGTTATCACAACGCGGTTGATGTAGTCATACGTCTTCACGATCCGACCGATCAAGTACCGAACGTACGGCACCTCCGAGTTCTACACACGTTCAGCTCGATGGCGTCCCTCGAACTCCGATCCAGCCGAGTGTTGAGGGAGAGTTTCGTCAGCACGACGTGGTGACGATGATGATGTTCCATCGACGCAGGGCTTCGCCTAAGCTCCGCAACGGTATTATCGAGGTGTAATATGGTGGAGGGGGGCACCGCACACGGCTAAGAGATCTCAAGGATCAATTGTTGTGTCTCTGGGGTGCCCCCCTGCCCCCGTATATAAAGGAGCAAGGGGGAGGCAGCCGGCAAAGGGGAGAGGCGCGCCATAGGGGGGAGTCCTACTCCCACCGGGAGTAGGACTCCTCCTTTCCTTGTGGGAGTAGGAGAAGGGAAGGGGGAAGGAGAAAGAAGGAAGGGTGCGCCCCCCTTCCCTAGTCCAATTCAGACCAGACCATGGGGAGGGGTGCGGCCACTTTCTGAGGCCTTTCTCTCCTTTCCCGTATGGCCCATTAAGGCCCAATACGAATTCCCATAACTCTTCGGTACTCCGAAAAATACCCGAATCACTCGGAACCTTTCCGAAGTCCGAATATAGTCGTCCAATATATCGATCTTTACGTCTCGACCATTTCGAGACTCCTCGTCATATCCCCGATCTCATCCGGTACTCCGAACTCCTTCGGTACATCAAAACTCAATAAAACTGTCATCGTAACGTTAAGCGTGCGGACCCTACGGGTTCGAGAACTATGTAGACATGACCGAGACACGTCTCCGGTCAATAACCAATAGCGGGACCTGGATGCCCATATTGGCTCCCACATATTCTACGAAGATCTTTATCGGTCAGACCGCATAACAACATACGTTGTTCCCTTTGTCACCGGTATGTTACTTGCCCGAGATTTGATCGTCGGTATCTCGATACCTAGTTCAATCTCGTTACCGGCAAGTCTCTTTACTCGTTCCGTAACACATCATTCCGCAACTAACTCATTAGTCACAATGCTTGCAAGGCTTATAGTGATGTGCATTACCGAGTGGGCCCAGAGATACCTCTCCGACAATCGGAGTGACAAATCCTAATCTCGAAATACGCCAACCCAACAAGTACCTTTGTAGACACCTGTAGAGCACCTTTATAATCACCCATTTACGTTATGACGTTTGGTAGCACACAAAGTGTTCCTCCGGTAAACGGGAGTTGCATAATCTCATAGTCATAGGAACATGTATAAGTCATGAAGAAAGCAATAGCAACATACTAAAGGATCGGGTGCTAAGTTAACGGAATGGGTCAAGTCAATCACGTCATTCTCCTAATGAGGTGATCTCGTTAATCAAATGACAATTCATGTCTATGGCTAGGAAACATAACCATCTTTGATTAACGTGCTAGTCAAGTAGAGGCATACTAGTGACACTCTGTTTGTCTATGTATTCACACATGTATTATGTTTCCGGTTAATACAATTCTAGCATGAATAATAAACATTTATCATGATATAAGGAAATATATAATACTTTATTATTGCCTCTAGGGCATATTTCCTTCAGTCTCCCACTTGCACTAGAGTCAATAATCTAGTTCACATCGCCATGTGATTTAACATCAATAATTCACATCACCATGTGATTAACACCCATAGTACACATCTCTATGTGACCAACACTCAAAGGGTTTTATTAGAGTCAATAATCTAGTTCACATCGCTATGTGATTAACACCCAAAGAGTGCTAAGGTGTGATCATGTTTTGATGATAATTTTAGTCAACAGGTCTGTCACATTCAGATCCGTAAGTATTTTGCAAATTTCTATGTCTACAATACTCTGCACGGAGCTACTCTAGCTAATTGCTCCCACTTTCAATATGTATCTAGACCGAGACTTAGAGTCATCTAGTTTTAGTGTCAAAACTTGCATCGACGTAACCCTTTACGACGAACCTTTTGTCACTTCCATAATCGAGAAACATATCCTTATTCCACTAAGGATAATTTTGACCGCTGTCCAGTGATCTACTCCTAGATCACTATTGTACTCCCTTGCCAACATCAGTGTAGGGTATACAATAGATCTGGTACACAGCATGGCATACTTTATAGAACCTATGGCCAAGGCATAGGGAATGACTTTCATTCTCTTTCTATCTTCTGCCATGGTCGGGCTTTGAGTCTTACTCAATTTCACACCTTGTAACACAGGCAAGAACTCTTTCTTTGACTGTTCTATTTTGAACTACTTCAAAATCTTGTTAAGGTATGTACTCATTGAAAAAACTTATCAAGCGTCTTGATCTATCTCTATAGATCTTGATGCTCAATATGTAAGCAGCTTCACCGAGGTCTTTCTTTGAAAAAACTCCTTTCAAACACTCCTTTATGCTTTGCAGAATAATTCTACATTATTTCCGATCAACAATATGTCATTCACATATACTTATCAGAAATGCTGTAGTGCTCCCACTCACTTTCTTGTAAATACAGGCTTCACCGCAAGTCTGTATAAACTATATCCTTTGATCAACTTATCAAAGTGTATATTCCAACTCCGAGATGCTTGCACCAGTCCATAGATGGATCGCTGGAGCTTGCATATTTTGTTAGCACTTTAGGATTGACAAAACCTCCTGGTTGCATCATATACAACTCTTCTTTAATAAATCCATTAAGGAATGTAGTTTTGTTTATCCATTTGCCAGATTTCATAAAATGCGGCAATTGCTAACATGATTCAGACAGACTTAAGCATAGATACGAGTGAGAAACTCTCTCATCGTAGTCAACACCTTGAACTTGTCGAAAACCTTTTGCGACAATTCTAGCTTTGTAGATAGTAACACTACTATCAGCGTCTGTCTTCCTCTTGAAGATCCATTAATCTCAATGGCTCGCCGATCATCGGGCAAGTCAACCAAAGTCCATACTTTGTTATTCATACATGGATCTTATCTCAGATTTCATGGCTTCAAGCCATTTCCCGGAATCTGGGCTCATCATCGCTTCCTCATAGTTCGTAGGTTCGTCATGATCAAATAACATGACCTCCAGAACAGGATTACCGTACCACTCTGGTGCGGATCTTACTCTGGTTGACCTACGAGGTTCAGTAATAACTTGATCTGAAGTTCCATGATCATCATCATTAACTTCCTCACTAATTGGTGCAGGAGTCACAGGAACAGATTTCTGTGATGAACTACTTTCCAATAAGGGAGCAGGTACAGTTACCTCATCAAGTTCTACTTTCCTCCCACTCACTTCTTTCGAGAGAAACTCCTTCTCTAGAAAGGATCCATTTTTAGCAACGAATGTCTTGCCTTCGGATCTGTGATAGAAGGTGTACCCAACTGTCTCCTTTGGGTATCCTATGAAGACACATTTCTCCGATTTGGGTTTGAGCTTATCAGGATGAAACTTTTTCACATAAGCATTGCAACCCCAAAATTTTAAGAAACGACAACTTTGGTTTCTTGCTAAACCTCAGTTCATAAGGCGTCGTCTCAACGGATTTTGATGGTGCCCTATTTAACGTGAATGCAGCTGTCTCTAATGCATAACCCCAAAACGATAGTGGTAGATCGGTAAGATACATCATATATCGCACCATATCTAATAAAGCACAATTACGACGTTCGGACACACCATTACACCGTGGTGTTCCAGGTGGCGTGAGTAGTGAAACTATTTCACATTGTTTTAACTGAAGGCCAAACTCGTAACTTAAATACTCTTCTCTACGATCAGATCGTAGAAACTTTATTTTTCTTGTTACGATGATTTTCCACTTCACTCTGAAATTATATGAACTTTTCAAATGTTTCAGACTTATGTTTCATTAAGTAGATATACCCATATCTGCTCAAATCATCTGTGAAGGTGAGAAAATAACGATATCCGCCACGAGCCTCAATATTCATTGGACCACATACATCTGTATGTATGACTTCCAACAAATCTGTTGCTCTCTCCATAGTTCCGGAGAACGGCGTTTTAGTCATCTTGCCCATGAGGCATGGTTCGCAAGCATCAAGTGATTCATAATCAATTGATTCCAAAATCCCATCAGTATGGAGTTTCTTCATGCGCTTTACACCAATATGACCTAAACGGCAGTGCCACAAATAAGTTGCACTATCATTATTAACTTTGCATCTTTTGGCTTCAATATTATGAATATGTGTATCACTACGATCGAGATCCAACAAACCATTTTCGTTGGTGTGTATGACCATAAAAGGTTTTTATTCATGTAAACAGAACAACAATTGTTCTCTAACTTAAATGAATAACCGTATTGCAATAAACATGATCAAATCATATTCATGCTCAACGCAAACACCAAATAACACTTATTTAGTTTCAACACTAATCCCGAAAGTATAGGGAGTGTGCGATGATGATCATATCAATCTTGGAACTACTTCCAACACACATCGTCACCTCGCCTTTTACTAGTCTCTGTTTATTCTGCAACTCCCGTTTCGAGTTACTACTCTTAGCAACTGAACCAGTATCAAATACCGAGGGGTTGCTATAAACACTAGTAAAGTATACATCAATAACATGTATATCCAATATACCTTTGTTCACTTTGCCATCCTTCTTATCCACCAAATACTTGGGGCAGTTCCGCTTCCAGTGACCAGTCTCATTTGCAGTAGAAGCACTTAGTCTCAGGCTTAGGTACAGACTTGGGCTTCTTCACTTGAGTAGCAACTTGCTTGCCGTTCTTTTTGAAGTTCCCCTTCTTCCCTTTGCCCTTTTCTTGAAACTAGTGGTCTCGTCAACCATCAACACTTGAAGTGGTCTCGTCAACCATCAACACTTGATGTTTTTCTTGATTTCTACCTTCGTCGATTTCAGCATCACGAAGAGCTCGGGAATTACTTTCGTCATCCCTTGCATACTATAGTTCATCACGAAGTTCTACTAACTTGGTGATGGTGACTAGAGAATTCTGTCAATCACTATTTTATCTGGAAGATAAACTCCCACTTGATTCAAGCGATTGTAGTACCCAGACAATCTGAGCACATGCTCACTAGTTGAGCGATTCTCCTCCATCTTTTAGCTATAGAACTTGTTGGAGACTTCATATCTCTCAACTCGGGTATTTGCTTGAAATATTAACTTCAACTCCTGGAACATCTCATATGGTCCATGACGTTCAAAACGTCTTTGAAGTCCCGATTCTAAGCCGTTAAGCATGGTGCACTAAACTATCAAGTAGTCATCATATTGAGCTAGCCAAACGTTCATAACGTCTGCATCTGCTCCTGCAATAGGTCTGTCACCTAGCGGTGCATCAAGGACATAATTTTTCTGTGCAGCAATGAGGATAATCCTCAGATCACGGATCCAATCCGCATCTTTGCTACTAACATCTTTCAACATAATTTTTCTCTAGGAACATATCAAAAATAAACACAGGGAAGCAACAACGCGAGCTATTGATCTATAACATAATTTGCAAAATACTATCAGGACTAAGTTCATGATAAATTTAAGTTCAATTAATCATATTACTTAAGAACTCCCACTTAGATAGACATCCCTCTAATCCTCTAAGTGATCACGTGATCCATATCAACTAAACCATGTCCGATCATCACGTGAGATGGAGTAGTTTCAATGGTGAACATCACTATGTTGATCATATCTACTATATGATTCACGCTCGACCTTTCGGTCTCCGTGTTCCGAGGCCATATCTGTTATATGCTAGGCTCGTCAAGTTTAACCTGAGTATTCCGCGTGTGCAACTGTTTTGCACCCGTTGTATTTGAACGTAGAGCCTATCACACCCGATCATCACGTCGTGTCTCATCACGAAGAACTTTCGCAACGGTGCATACTCAGGGAGAACACTTATACTTTGATAATTTAGTGAAGGATCATCTTATAATGCTACCGTCAAACAAAGCAAGATAAGATGCATAAAGGATTAACATCACATGCAATCAATATAAGTGATATGATATGGCCATCATCATCTTGTGCTTGTGATCTCCATCTCCGAAGCACCGTCATGATCACCATCATCACCGGCGCGACACCTTGATCTCCATCGTAGCATCGTTGTCGTCTCGCCAACTTATTGCTTTTACGACTATCGCTAACGCTTGGTGATAAAGTAAAACTATTACATGGCGATTGCATCTCATACAATAAAGCGACAACCATATGGCTCCTGCCAGTTGCCGATAACTCGGTTACAAAACATGATCATCTCATACAACACATTATATCACATCATGTCTTGACCATATCACATCACAACATGCCCTGCAAAAACAAGTTAGACGTCCTCTACTTTGTTGTTGCATATTTTACGTGGCTGCTACGGGCTTAGCAAGAACCGTTCTTACCTACGCATCAAAACCACAACGATAGTTTGTCAAGTTGGTGCTGTTTTAACCTTCGCAAGGACCGGGCGTAGCCACACCCGGTTCAACTAAAGTGAGAGAGACAGACACCCGCCGGTCACCTTTAAGCAACGAGTGCTCGCAACGGTGAAACCAGTCTCGCGTAAGCGTACGCGTAATGTCGGTCCGGGCCGCTTCATCTCACAATACCGCTGAACCAAAGTATGACATGCTGGTAAGCAGTATGACTTATATCGCCCACAACTCACTTGTGTTCTACTCGTGCATAGCATCAACGCATAAAACCAGGCTCGGATGCCACTGTTGGGGAACGTAGTAATTTCAAAAAATTTCCTACGCACACGCAAGATCATGGTGATGCATAGCAACGAGAGGGGAGAGTGTTGTCCACGTACCCTCGTAGACCGACAGCGGAAGCGTTATCACAACGCGGTTGATGTAGTCGTACGTCTTCACGATCCGACCGATCAAGTACCGAACGTACGGCACCTCCGAGTTCTACACACGTTCAGCTCGATGACGTCCCTCGAACTCCGATCCAGCCGAGTGTTGAGGGAGAGTTTCGTCAGCACGACGGCGTGGTGACGATGATGATGTTCCACCGACGCAGGGCTTCGCCTAAGCTCCGCAACGGTATTATCGAGGTGTAATATGGTGGAGGGGGGCACCGCACACGGCTAAGAGATCTCAAGGATCAATTGTTGTGTCTCTGGGGTGCCCCCCTGCCCCCGTATATAAAGGAGCAAGGGGGAGGCAGCCGGCCAAGGGGAGAGGCGCGCCATAGGGGGGAGTCCTACTCCCACCGGGAGTAGGACTCCTCCTTTCCTTGTGGGAGTAGGAGAAGGGAAGGGGGAAGGAGAAAGAAGGAAGGGTGCGCCCCCCTTCCCTAGTCCAATTCGGACCAGACCATGGGGAGGGGTGCGGCCACTTTTTGAGGCCTTTCTCTCCTTTCCCGTATGGCCCATTAAGGCCCAATACGAATTCCCGTAACTCTCCGGTACTCCGAAAAATACCCAAATCACTCGGAACCTTCCTGAAGTCCGAATATAGTCGTCCAATATATCAATCTTTACGTCTCGACCATTTCGAGACTACTCGTCATATCCCCGATCTCATCCGGGACTCCGAACTTCTTCGGTACATCAAAACTCAATAAAACTGTCATCGTAACGTTAAGCGTGCGGACCCTACGGGTTCGAGAACTATGTAGACATGACCGAGACATGTCTCCGGTCAATAACCAATAGCGGGACCTGGATGCCCATATTGGCTCCCACATATTCTATGAAGATCTTTATCGGTCAGACCGCATAACAACATACGTTGTTCCCTTTGTCACCGGTATGTTACTTGCCCGAGATTTGATCGTCGGTATCTCGATACCTAGTTCAATCTCGATACCGGCAAGTCTCTTTACTCGTTCTGTAACACATCATCCCGCAACTAACTCATTAGTCACAATGCTTGCAAGGCTTATAGTGATGTGCATTACCGAGTGGGCCCAGAGATACCTCTCCGACAATCGGAGTGACAAATCCTAATCTCGAAATACGCCAACCCAACAAGTACCTTTGGAGACACCTGTAGAGCACCTTTATAATCACCCATTTACGTTGTGACGTTTGGTAGCACACAAAGTGTTCTCCGGTAAACGGGAGTTGCATAATCTCATAGTCATAGAAACATGTATAAGTTATGAAGAAAGCAATAGCAACATACTAAACGATCGGGTGCTAAGCTAACGGAATGGGTCAAGTCAATCACGTCATTCTCCTAATGAGGTGATCTCGTTAATCAAATGACTATTCATGTCTATGGCTAGGAAACATAACCATCTTTGATTAACGAGCTAGTCAAGTAGAGGCATACTAGTGACACTCTGTTTGTCTATGTATTCACACATGTATTATGTTTCCGGTTAATACAATTCTAGCATGAATAATAAACATTTATCATGATACAAGGAAATATATAATACTTTATTATTGCCTCTAGGGCATATTTCCTTCAATTCGTTGCTAAGAATGGATCCTTTCTAGAGAAGGAGTTTCTCTCGAAAGAAGTGAGTTGGAGGAAAGTAGAACTTGATAAGGTAATTGTACCTTCTCCCGAATTGGAAAGTAGTTCATCACTGAAATCAGTTCCAGTGATGCTTACACCAATTAGTGAGAAAGTTAATGATGATGATCATGAAGCTTCGGATCAAGTTACTACTGAACCTCGTAGGTCAACCGGAGTACGTTCCGCACCAGTGGTACGGTAATCCTATTCTGGAGTTCATGTTACTTGACCTTGACGAACCTATGAACTATGAGGAAGCGATGATGAGCCCAGATTCCGCGAAATGGCATGAGGCCATGAAATCTGAGATGGGATCCATGTATGGGAACAAACTGTGGACTTTGATTGACTTGCCCGATGATCGGCAAGCCATAGAAAATAAATGGATCTTCAAGAGGAAGACGGACGCTGATAGTACTGTTACTATCTACAAAGCACTTGTTGAAAAAAGGTTTTGACAAAGTTCAAAGTGTTGACTACGATGGGATTTTCTCACTCGTAGCGATGCTTAAGTCTGTCTGAATCATGTTAGCAAAATGCCATATTTTATGAAATCTGGCAAATGGATGTCAAAACTACATTCCTTAATGAATTTCTTAAATATGAGTTGTATATGATGCAACCAGAAGGTTTGTCAATCCTAAAGGTGCCAACTGTTGGAAATATGCCCTAGAGGCAATAATAAAATGGTTATTATTGTATTTCCTTGTTCATGATAATTGTCTATTGTTCATGCTATAATTGTATTAACTGGAAACCGTAATACATGTGTGAATACATTGACCACAACATGTCCCTAGTAAGCCTCTAGTTGACTAGCTCGTTGATCAATAGATGGTTATGGTTTCCTGACCATGGACATGGGATGTCATTGATAACGGGATCACATCATTAGGAGAATGATGTGATGGACAAGACCCAATCCTAAGCATAGCACAAGATTGTGTAGTTCGTTTGCTAGAGCTTTTCTAATGTCAAGTATCATTTCCTTAGACCATGAGATTGTGCAACTCCCGGATACCGTAGGAATGCTTTGGGTGTACCAAACGTCACAACGTAACTGGGTGGCTATAAAGGTGCACTACAGGTATCTCCGAAAGTGTCTGTTGGGTTGGCACGAATCGAGACTGGGATTTGTCACTCCGTATGACGGAGAGGTATCTCTGGGCCCACTCGGTAATGCATCATCATAATGAGCTCAATGTGACCAAGTGTTTGGTCACGGGATCATGCATTACGGTACGAGTAAAGTGACTTGCTGGTAACGAGATTGAACAAGGTATTGGGATACCGACGATCGAATCTCGGGCAAGTAACGTACCGATTGACAAAGGGAATTGTATACGGGATTGATTGAATCCTCGATATCGTGGTTCATCCGATGAGATCATCGTGGAACATGTGGGAGCCAACATGGGTATCCAGATCCCGCTGTTGGTTATTGACCGGAGAGTCGTCTCGGTCATGTCTGCATGTCTCCCGAACCCGTAGGGTCTACACACTTAAGGTTCGGTGACGCTAGAGTTGTAGAGATATTAGTATGCGATTAACCGAAAGTTGTTCGGAGTCCCGGATGAGATCCCGGACGTCACGAGGAGTTCCGGAATGGTCCGGAGGTAAAGATTTATATATGGGAAGTCCTATTTTGGCCACCGGAAAATGTTCGGGATTTTTCGGTATTGTACCGGGAAGGTTCTAGAAGGTTCCGAAGTGGGGCCCACCTGCATGGGGGGACCCACATGAACGTGGGTAGTGGGGGTAAGGCCCCACACCCCTGGTCAAGGCGCACCAAGATCCCACCTTAGAAGGAATAAGATCATATCCCGAAGGGATAAGATCAAGATCCCTAAAAAGGAGGGATGACAATCGGTGGGGAAGGGAAATGATGGGATTTCTTTCCCCCACCTTTGCCAACGCCCCAATGAACTTGGAGGGCAAGAAACCAGCCCCCTCCACCCCTATATATAGTGGGGAGGCGCATGGGAGCAGCACCCCAAGCCCTGGCGCCTCCCTCCCTCCCGTGACACCTCTTCCTCCCCGCTTGCGCTTGGCGAAGCCCTGTCGGGATCCCGCTACTTCCACCACCACGCCGTCGTGCTGCTGGATCTCCATCAACTTCTCCTCCCCCCCTTGCTGGATCAAGAAGGAGGAGACGTCCCCGCTCCGTACGTGTGTTGAACGCGGAGGTGCCGTCCGTTCGGCGCTAGGATCATTGGTGATTTGGATCACGACGAGTACGACTCCATCAACCCCGTTCTCTTGAACGCTTCCGCGCGTGATCTACAAGGGTATGTAGGTGCACTCCCCTCTCTCTCGTTGCTAGATGACTCCATAGATTGATCTTGGTGATACGTAGAAAATTTTAAATTTCTGCTACGATCCCCAACACTTACAAAATGTGCAAAGCTCCAGCGATCCATCTATAGACTGGTGCAAGCATCTCGGAGTTGGAATATACGCTTTGATGAGTTGATCAAAGCAGATAGTTTTATACAAACTTGTGGTGAAGCCTGTATTTACAAGAAAGTGAGTGGGAGCACTACATCATTTCTGATAAACATATGTGAATGACATATTGTTGATCAGAAATAATGTATAATTTTCTAGAAAGCATAAACGAGTATTTGAAAGGAGTTTTTCAAAGAAAGACCTCGGTGAAGCTGCTTACATATTGAGCATCAAGATCTATAGAGATAGATCAAGACGCTTGATAAATTTTTTCAATGAGTACATACCTTGACAAGTTTTTGAAGTAGTTAAAAATGGAACAGTCAAAGAAAGAGTTCTTGCCTGTGTTGCAAGGTGTGAAGTTGAGTAAGACTCAAAACCCGACCATGGCAGAAGATAGAGAGAGAATGAAAGTCATTCCCTATGCCTCAGCTATAGGTTCTATAAAGTTTGCCATGCTATGTACCAGACCTATTTGTTGGGGAACGTAGTAATTTCAAAAAAATCCTACGCACACGCAAGATCATGGTGATGCATAGCAACGAGAGGGGAGAGTGTTGTCCACGTACCCTCGTAGACCGACAGCAGAAGCGTTATCACAACGCGGTTGATGTAGTCGTACGTCTTCACGATCCGACCGATCAAGTACCGAACGCACGACACCTCCGAGTTCTACACACGTTCAGCTCGATGACGTCCCTCAAACTCCGATCCAGCCGAGTGTTGAGGGAGAGTTTCGTCAGCACGACGGCGTGGTGATGATGATGATGTTCTACCGACGCAGGGCTTCGCCTAAGCTCCGCAATGATATTATCGAGGTGTAATTTGGTGGAGGGGGGCACCGCACACGGCTAAAAGATCTCAAGGATCAATTGTTGTGTCTCTGGGGTGCCCCCCTGCCCCCGTATATAAAGGAGCAAGGGAGGAGGAGGCCGGCCCTAGGAGGGGGCGCACCAAGTGTGGAGTCCTACTAGGACTCCCTAGTCCTAGTAGGATTCCACCTCCCATATGGAATAGGAAAAGAGGAAGGGAAAAAGAGAAGGAAGGAAGGGGGCGCCCCCCTTCCCTAGTCCAATTCGGACCAGACCAAGGGGAGGGGTGCGGCCACCCTTGAGGCCCTTTTCCTTCTTTCCCGTATGGCCCAATAAGGCCCAATACGTATTCCCGTAACTCTCCGGTACTCCGAAAAATACCCGAATCACTCGGAACCTTTCCGAAGTCCGAATATAGTCGTCCAATATATCGATCTTTACGTCTCGACCATTTTGAGACTCCTCGTCATGTCCCCGATCTCATCCGGGACTCCGAACTCCTTCGGTTCATCAACAGACATAAACTCATAATAAAACTGTTATCGTAACTTTAAGCGTGCGGACCCTACGGGTTCGAGAACTATGTAGACATGACCGAGACACGTCTCCGGTCAATAACCAATAGCGGGACCTGGATGCCCATATTGGCTCCCACATATTCTACGAAGATCTTTATCGGTCAGACCGCATAACAACATACGTTGTTCCCTTTGTCACCGGTATGTTACTTGCCCGAGATTTGATCGTCGGTATCTCGATACCTAGTTCAATCTCGTTACCGGCAAGTCTCTTTACTCGTTCCGTAATACATCATCCCGCAACTAACTCATTAGTCACAATGCTTGCAAGGCTTATAGTGATGTGCATTACCGAGTGGGCCCAGAGATACCTCTCCGACAATCGGAGTGACAAATCCTAATCTCGAAATACGCCAACCCAACAAGTACCTTTGGAGACACCTGTAGAGCACCTTTATAATCACCCATTTACGTTGTGACGTTTGGTAGCACACAAAGTGTTCCTCCGGTAAACGGGGGTTGCATAATCTCATAGTCATAGGAACATGTATAAGTCATGAAAAGCAATAGCAACATACTAAACGATCGAGTGCTAAGCTAACGGAATGGGTCAAGTCAATCACGTCATTCTCCTAATGAGGTGATCTCGTTAATCAAATGACAACTTATGTCTATGGCTAGGAAACATAACCATCTTTGATTAACGAGCTAGTCAAGTAGAGGCATACTAGTGACACTCTGTTTGTCTATGTATTCACACATGTATTATGTTTCCGGTTAATACAATTCTAGCATGAATAATAAACATTTATCATGATATAAGGAAATAAATAATAACTTTATTATTGCCTCTAGGGCATATTTCCTTCAGTCTCCCACTTGCACTAGAGTCAATAATCTAGTTCACATCGCCATGTGATTTAACATGAATAGTTCACATCACCATGTGATTAACACCCATGGTTCACATCGTCATGTGACCATCACCCAAAGGGTTTACTAGAGTCAGTAATCTAGTTCACATCGCTATGTGATTAACACCCAAAGAGTACTAAGGTGTGATCATGTTTTGCTTGTGAGATAATTTTAGTCAACGGGTCTGTCACATTCAGATCCGTAAGTATTTTGCAAATTTCTATGTCTACAATGCTCTGCATGGAGCTACTCTAGCTAATTGCTCCCACTTTCAATATGTATCTAGACCGAGACTTAGAGTCATCTAGATTAGTGTCAAAACTTGCATCGACGTAACCTTTTACGACGAGCCTTTTGTCACTTCCATAATCGAGAAACATATCCTTATTCCAGCAAGGATAATTTTGACCGCTGTCCAGTGATCTACTCCTAGATCACTATTGTACTCCCTTGCCAAAATCAGTGTAGGGTATACAATAGATCTGGTACACAGCATGGCATACTTTATAGAACCTATGGCCAAGGCATAGGGAATGACTTTCATTCTCTTTCTATCTTTTGCCGTGGTCGGGCTTTGAGTCTTTACTCAATTTCACACCTTGTAACACAGGCAAGAACTCTTTTCTTTGACTGTTCTATTTTGAACTACTTCAAAATCTTGTTAAGGTATGTACTCATTGAAAAACTTATCAAGCGTCTTCATCTATCTCTATAGATCTTGATGCTCAATATGTAAGCAGCTTCACCGAGGTCTATCTTTGAAAAACACCTTTCAAACACTCCTTTATGCTTTGCAGAATAATTCTACATTATTTTCGATCAACAATATGTCATTCACATATACTTATCAGAAATGATGTAGTGCTCCCACTCACTTTCTTGTAAATACAGGCTTCACCGCAAGTCTGTATAACACTATATCCTTTGATCAACTTATCAAAGTGTATATTCCAACTCCGAGATGCTTGCACCAGTCCATAGATGGATCGCTGGAGCTTGTATATTTTGTTAGCACTTTTAGGATTGACAAAACCTCCTGGTTGCATCATATACAACTCTTTTTTAATAAATCCATTAAGGAATGCAGTTTTGTTTATCCATTTGCCATATTTCATAAAATGCGGCAATTGCTAACATGATTCAGACAGACTTAAGCATAGATACGAGTGAGAAACTCTCATCGTAGTCAACACCTTGAACTTTGTCGAAAACCTTTTTGCGACAATTCTAGCTTTGTAGACAGTAACACTACTATCACTGTTTGTCTACCTCTTGAAGATCCATTTAATCTCAATGGCTCGCCGATCATTGGGCAAGTCAATCAAAGTCCATACTTTGTTCTCATACATGGATCTCATCTCAGATTTAATGGCCTCAATCCATTTTGCGGAATCTGGGCTCACCATCGCTTCTTCATAGTTCGTAGGTTCGTCATGGTCTAGTAACATAACCTCCAGAACAGGATTACCGTACCACTCTGGTGCGGATCTTACTCTGGTTTACCTACGAGGTTTGGTAGTAACTTGATCTGAAGTTACATGATCATCATCATTAACTTCCTCACTAATTGGTGTAGGAGTCACGGGAACAGATTTCTGTGATGAACTACTTTCCAATAAGGGAGCAGGTACAGTTACCTCATCAAGTTCTACTTTCCTCCCACTCACTTCTTTCGAGAGAAATTCCTTCTCTAGAAAGGATCCATACTTAGCAAGGAATTTCTTGCCTTCGGATCTGTGATAGAAGGTGTACCCAACTGTCTCCTTTGGGTATCCTATGAAGACACATTTCTCCGATTTGGGTTTGAGCTTATCAGGATGAAATTTTTTCACATAAGCATCGCAACCCCAAACTTTAAGAAACGACAACTTTGGTTTCTTGCTAAACCTCAGTTCATAAGGCATCGTCTCAACGGATTTTGATGGTGCCCTATTTAACGTGAATGCAGCTGTTTCTAATGCATAACCCCAAAACGATAGTGGTAAATTGGTAAGAGACATCATAGATTGCACTATATCCAATAAAGTACGGTTATGACGTTCGGACACACCATTATGCTGTGGTGTTCCAGGTGGCGTGAGTAGCGAAACTATTTCACATTGTTTTAACTGAAGGCCAAACTCGTAACTCAAATACTCTTCTCCACGATCAGATCGTAGAAACTTTATTTTTCTTGTTACGATGATTTTCCACTTCACTCTGAAATTATATGAACTTTTCAAATGTTTCAGACATCTGTTTCATTAAGGAGATATACCCATATCTGCTCAAATCATCTGTGAAGGTGAGAAAATAATGATACCTGCTACGAGCCTCAATATTCATCGGACCACATACATCTGTATGTATGATTTCCAACAAATCTGTTGCTCTCTCCATAGTTCCGGAGAACGGCGTTTTAGTCATCTTGCCCATGAGGCACGGTTCGCAAGCATCAAGTGATTCATAATCAAGTGATTCCAAAATCCCATCAGTATGGAATTTCTTCATGCGCTTTACACCAATATGACCTAAACGGCAGTGCCACAAATAAGTTGCACTATCATTATTAACTTTGCATCTTTTGGCTTCAATATTATGAATATCACTACGATCGAGATCCAACAAACCATTTTCGTTGGTGTGTATGACCATAGAAGGTTTTTATTCATGTAAATAGAACAACAATTGTTCTCTAACTTAAATGAATAACCGTATTGCAATAAACATGATCAAATCATATTCATGCTCAACGCAAACACTAAATAACACTTATTTAGTTTAAACACTAATCCCGAAAGTACAGGGAGTGTGCGATGTTGATCATATCAATCTTGGAACTACTTCCAACACACATCGTCACCTCGCCTTTTTTTTACTAGTCTCTGTTTATTCTACAACTCCCGTTTTCGAGTTACCACTCTTAGCAACTGAACCAGTATCAAATACCGAGGGGTTGCTATAAACACTAGTAAGTACACATCAATAACATGTATATCCAATATACCTTTGTTCACTTTGCCATCCTTCTTATCCACCAAATACTTGGGGCAGTTCCGCTTCCAGTGACCAGTCCCTTTGCAGTAGAAGCACTTAGTCTCAGGCTTAGGTAGAGACTTGGGCTTCTTCACTTGAGTAGCAACTTGCTTGCCATTCTTTTGAAGTTCCCCTTCTATCCCTTTGCCCTTTTCTTGAAACTAGCGGTCTCATCAACCATCAACACTTGAAGTGGTCTCGTCAACCATCAACACTTGATGTTTTTCTTGATTTCTACCTTCGTCGATTTCAGCATCACGAAGAGCTCGGGAATTACTTTCGTCATCCCTTGCATACTATAGTTCATCACAAAGTTCTACTAACTTGGTGATGGTGACTAGAGAATTATGTCAATCACTATTTTATCTGGAAGATAAACTCCCACTTGATTCAAGCGATTGTAGTACCCAGACAATCTGAGCACATGCTCACTAGTTGAGCGATTCTCCTCCATCTTTTTGCTATAGAACTTGTTGGAGATTTCATATCTCTCAACTCGGGTATTTGCTTGAAATATTAACTTCAACTCCTGGAACATCTCATATGGTCCATGACGTTCAAAACATCTTTGAAGTCCCGATTCTAAGCCGTTAAGCATGCTGCACTAAACTATCAAGTAGTCATCATATTGAGCTAGCCAAACGTTCATAACGTCTGCATCTGCTCCTGCAATAGGTCTGTCACCTAGCGGTGCATCAAGGACATAATATTTCTGTGCAGCAATGAGGATAATCCTCAGATCACGGATCCAATCCGCATCTTTGCTACTAACATCTTTCAACATAATTTTTCTCTAGGAACAAAAAATAAACACAGGGAAGCAACAACGCGAGCTATTGATCTACAACATAATTTGCAAAATACTATCAGGACTAAGTTCATGATAATTTAAGTTCAATTAATCATATTACTTAAGAACTCCCACTTAGATAGACATCTCTCTCATCATCTAAGTGATTACGTGATCCAAAGCAACTAAACCATGTCCGATTAACACGTGAGATGGAGTAGTTTCAATGGTGAACATCACTATGTTGATCATATCTACTATATGATTCACGCTCGACCTTTCGGTCTCTGTGTTCTGAGGCCATATCTGTATATGCTAGGCTCGTCAAGTTTAACCTGAGTATTCCGCGTGTGCAACTGTTTTGCACCCGTTGTATTTGAACGTAGAGCCTATCACACCCGATTAACACGTGGTGTCTCAGCACGAAGAACTTTTGCAACGGTGCATACTCAGGGAGACACTTTTATCTTGAAATTTTAGTGAGAGATCATCTTATAATGCTACCGTCAATCAAAGCAAGATAAGATGCATAAAGGATTAACATCACATGCAATCAATATAAGTGATATGATATGGCCATCATCATCTTGTGCTTGTGATCTCCATCTCCGAAGCACCGTGCTTGTGATCTCCATCTCCGAAGCACCGTCATGATCACCATCGTCACCGGCGCGACACATTGATCTCCATCGTAGCATCGTTGTCATCTCGCCAACTTATTGCTTTTACGACTATCGGTACCGCTTAGTGACAAAGTAAAACTATTACATGGCGATTGCATCTCATACAATAAAGCGACAACCATATGGCTCCTGCCAGTTGCCGATAACACGGTTACAAAACATGATCATCTCATACAACACATTATATCACATCATGTCTTGACCATATCACATCACAACATGCCCTGCAAAAACAAGTTAGACGTCCTCTACTTTGTTGTTGCAAGTTTTACGTGGCTGCTACGGGCTTAGCAAGAACCGTTCTTACCTACGCATCAAAACGACAACGATAGTTTGTCAAGTTGGTGCTGTTTTAACCTTCGCAAGGACCGGGCGTAGCCACACTCGGTTCAACTAAAGTGAGAGAGACAGACACCCGCCAGTCACCTTTAAGCAACGAGTGCTCCGAACGGTGAAACCAGTCTCGCGTAAGCGTACGCGTAATGTCGGTCCGGGCCGCTTCATCTCACAATACCGCTGAACCAAAGTATGACATGCTGGTAAGCAGTATGACTTATATCGCCCACAACTCACTTGTGTTCTACTCGTGCATAGCATCAACGCATAAAACCTGGCTCGGATGCCACTGTTGGGGAACGTAGTAATTTTAAAAAAATTCCTACGCACACGCAAGATCATGGTGATGAATAGCAACGAGAGGGGAGAGTGTTGTCCACGTACCCTCGTAGACCGACAGCGGAAGCGTTATCACAACGCGGTTGATGTAGTCGTACGTCTTCACGATCCGACCGATCAAGTACCGAACGCACGGCACCTCCGAGTTCTACACACGTTCAGCTCGATGACGTCCCTCGAACTCCGATCCAGCCGAGTGTTGAGGGAGAGTTTCGTCAACACGACGGCGTGGTGACGATGATGATGTTCTACCAACGCAGGGCTTCGCCTAAGCTCCGCAATGATATTATCGAGGTGTAATTTGGTGGAGGGGGGCACCGCACACGGCTAAAAGATCTCAAGGATCAATTGTTGTGTCTCTGGGGTGCCCCCCTGCCCCCGTATATAAAGGAGCAAGGGAGGAGGAGGCCGGACCTAGGAGGGGGCGCACCAAGTGTGGAGTCCTACTAGGACTCCCTAGTCCTAGTAGGATTCCACCTCCCATATGGAATAGGAAAAGAGGAAGGGAAAAAGAGAAGGAAGGAAGGGGGCGCCCCCCTTCCCTAGTCCAATTCGGACCAGACCAAGGGGAGGGGTGCGGCCACCCTTGAGGCCCTTTTCCTTCTTTCCCGTATGGCCCAATAAGGCCCAATACGTATTCCCGTAACTCTTCGGTACTCCGAAAAATACCCGAATCACTCGGAACCTTTCAGAAGTCCGAATATAGTCGTCCAATGTATCGATCTTTACGTCTCGACCATTTCGAGACTCCTCGTCATGTCCCCGATCTCATCCGGGACTCCGAACTCCTTCGGTACATCAACATACATAAACTCATAATAAAACTGTCATCGTAACTTTAAGCGTGCGGACCCTACGGGTTCGAGAACTATGTAGACATGACCGAGACACGCCTCCGGTCAATAACCAATAGCGGGACCTGGATGCCCATATTGGCTCCCACATATTCTACGAAGATCTTTATCGGCCAGACCGCATAACAACATACGTTGTTCCCTTTGTCACCGGTATGTTACTTGCCCGAGATTTGATCGTCGGTATCTCGATGCCTAGTTCAATCTCGTTACCGGCAAGTCTCTTTACTCGTTCCGTAATACATCATCCCGCAACTAACTCATTAGTCACAATGCTTGCAAGGCTTATAGTGATGTGCATTACCGAGTGGGCCCAGAGATACCTCTCCGACAATCGGAGTGACAAATCCTAATCTCGAAATACGCCAACCCAACAAGTAACTTTGGAGACACCTGTAGACGGGAGTTCCATAATCTCATAGTCATAGGAACATGTATAAGTCATGAAGAAAGCAATAGCAACATACTAAACGATCGAGTGCTAAGCTAACGGAATGGGTCAAGTCAATCACGTCATTCTCCTAATGAGGTGATCTCGTTAATCAAATGACAACTTATGTCTATGGCTAGCAAAAATAACCATCTTTGATTAACGAGCTAGTCAAGTAGAGGCATACTAGTGACACTCTATTTGTCTATGTATTCACACATGTATTATGTTTCCGGTTAATACAATTCTAGCATGAATAATAAACATTTATCATGATATAAGGAAATAAATAATAACTTTATTATTGCCTCTAGGGCATATTTCCTTCACTATTGTATACCCTGCCCTGAGTTTGGCAAGGGAGTACAATAGTGATCTAGGAGTAGATCACTGGACATTGGTCAAGATTATCCTTAGTGGAATAAGGATATGTTTCTCGGTTATGGAGGTGACAAAAAGTTCATCGTAAAGGGTTACGTCGATGCAAGTTTTGGCACTGATCCGGATGAGTCTAAATGTCAATCTGGATACTTATTGAAAGTGGGAGCAATTAGCTAGAGTAGCTCCGTGCAAAGCATTGTTGACATAGAAATTTGCAAAATACATACGGATCTGAATTTGGCAGACCCGTTGACTAAACTTCTCTCACAAGCAAAACATGATCACACCTTTGTACTCTTTGGGTGTTAATCAGATGGCGATGTGAACTAGATTGCTGACTCTAGTAAACCCTTTGGGTGTTGGTCACATGAAGATGTGAACTATGGGTGTTAATCGCATGGTGATGTGAACTATTGATATTAAATCACATGGCGATGTGAACTAGATTATTGACTCTAGTGCAAGTGGGAGACTGAAGGAAATATGTCCTAGAGGCAATAATAAAGTTATTATTTATTTCCTCATATCATGATAAATGTTTATTATTCATGCTAGAATTGTATTAACCGGAAACTTGATACATGTGTGAATACATAGACAAAACATAGTGTCACTAGTATGCCTCTACTTGACTAGCTCGTTGATCAAAGATGGTAGAGTTTCCTAGCCATATACATGAGTTGTCATTTGATTAACAGGATCACATCATTAGGAGGATGATGTGATTGACTTGACCCATTCCGTTAGCTTAGCACTTCATCGTTTAGTATGTTGCTATTGCTTTCTTCATGACTTATACATGTTCCTATGACTATGAGATTATGCAACTCCCGTTTACCGGAGGAACACTTTGTGTGCTACCAAACATCACAACGTAACTGGGTGATTATAAAGGTGCTCTACAGGTGTCTCCGAAGTTACTTGTTGAGTTGGCGTATTTCGAGATTAGGATTTGTCACTCCGATTGTCGGAGAGGTATCTCTGGGCCCTCTCGGTAATGCACATCACTATAAGCCTTGCAAGCATTGTAACTAATGAGTTAGTTGCGGGATGATGTATTACGGAACGAGTAAAGAGACTTGCCGTTAACGATATTGAACTAGGTATTGAGATACAGACGATCAAATTCTCGGGCAAGTAACATACCAATGACAAAGGGAACAACGTATGTTGTTATGCGGTTTGACCGATAAAGATCTTCGTAGAATATGTGGGAGCCAATATGAGCATCCAGGTTCCGCTATTGGTTATTGGCCGGAGACGTGTCTCGGTCATGTCTACATAGTTCTCGAACCCGTAGGGTCCGCACGCTTAATGTTCGGTGACGATCGGTAATATGAGTTTATGTGTTTTGATGTACCGAAGGTAGTTCAGAGTCCCATATGAGATCGGGGACATGACGAGGAGTCTCGAAATGGTCGAGACGTAAAGATCGATACATTCGACGACTATATTCGGACATCGGAAAGGTTCCGAGTGATTCGGGTATTTTTCGGAGTACCGGGGAGTTACGGGAATACGGGGAAGAGTATTGGGCCTTAATGGGCCTTAGTGGGAAGGAGAGGCAGCAGCCAGGAGGTGGCGCGCGCCCCTCCCAAGCCCAGTCCGAATTGGACAAGGGGTTTGGGGCGCGGCCCCCCTCTCCCTTCCTTCTCCCCTCCCCTCCTTTCCCCCCCTTCTCCTAGTTGGACTAGGAAAGGAGGAAACCTACTCCTACTAGGAGTAGGAATCCTACTCCCTTGGTGCGCCCCTCCTAGGGTCGGCCTCCTCCTCCCTTGCTCCTTTATATACGGGGGCAGGGGCACCCCATAGAGACAACAATTGATCATTGATCTCTTAGCCGTGTGCGGTGCCCCCCTCCACCATATTCCACCTCGGTAATATCGTAGCGGTGCTTAGGCGAAGCCCTGCGTTGGTAGCATCATCAACACCGTCATCACGCCGTCGTGCTGACGGAACTCTCCTGCAAAGTTCTGCTGGATCGGAGTTCGTGGGACGTCATCGAGCTGAACGTGTGTAGAACTCGGAGGTACCGTGCGTTCGGTACTTGGATCGGTCGGATCGTGAAGACGTACGACTACATCAACCGCGTTGTCATAACGCTGAAGACGTACGACTACATCAACCGCGTTGTCATAACGCTTCCGCTTTCGGTCTACGAGGGTACGTGGACAACACTCTCCCCTCTCGTTGCTATGCATCACCATGATCTTGCGTGTGCGTAGGAAACTTTTTGAAATTACTACGTTCCCCAACAGTGGTATCCGAGCCTGGTTTTATGCGTTGATGCTATGCACGAGTAGAACACAAGTGAGTTGTGGGCGATATAAGTCATACTGCTTACCAGCATGTCATACTTTGGTTCAGCGGTATTGTGAGATGAAGCGGCCCGGACCGACATTACGCGTACGCTTATGCGAGACTGGTTCTACCGACGTGCTTTGCACACAGGTGGCTGGCGGGTGTCAGTTTCTCCAACTTTAGTTGAACCGAGTGTGACTACGCCCGGTCCTTGAGAAGGTTAAAACAGCACTAACTTGACGAACTATCATTGTGGTTTTGATGCGTAGGTAAGAACGGTTCTTGCTCAGCCCGTAGCAGCCACATAAAACTTGCAACAACAAAGTAGAGGACGTCTAACTTGTTTTTGCAGGGCATGTTGTGATGTGATATGGTCAAGACATGATGCTATATTTTATTGTATGAGATGATCATGTTTTGTAACCGAGTTATCGGCAACTGGCAGGAGCCATATGGTTGTCGCTTTATTGTATGCAATGCAATCGCCCTATAATTGTTTTACTTTATCACTAAGCGGTAGCGATAGTCGTAGAAGCAATAGTTGGCGAGACGACAACGATGCTACGATGGAGATCAAGGTGTCGTGCCGGTGACGATGGTGATCATGACGGTGCTTTGGAGATGGAGATCACAAGCACAAGATGATGATGGCCATATCATATCACTTATATTGATTGCATGTGATGTTTATCCTTTATGCATCTTATTTTGCTTTGATTGACGGTAGCATTATAAGATGATCTCTCACTAAATTTCAAGATAAAAGTGTTCTCCCTGAGTATGCACCGTTGCCAAAGTTCGTCGTGCCGAGACACCACGTGATGATCGGGTGTGATAAGCTCTACGTTCATCTACAACGGGTGCAAGCCAGTTTTGCACATGTAGAATACTCGGGTTAAACTTGACGAGCCTAGCATATGCAGATATGGCCTCGGAACACTAGAGACCGAAAGGTCGAGCGTGAATCATATAGTAGATATGATCAACATAATGATGTTCACCATTGAAAACTACTCCATCTCACATGATGATCGGACATGGTTTAGTTGATATGGATCACGTGATCATTAAGATGACTAGAGGGATGTCTATCTAAGTGGGAGTTCTTAAGTAATATGATTAATTGAACTTTAATTTATCATGAACTTAGTCCTACTAGTATTAGCATATCTATGTTGTAGATCAATATCTCGCGTTTAGCTCCCCGTTTATTTTGATATGTTCCTAGAGAAAAACTATGTTTAAAGATGTTAGTAGCAATGATGCGGATTGGATCCATGATCTGAGGATTATCCTCATTGGTGCACAGAAGAATTATGTCCTTGATGCACCGCTAGGTGACAGACCTATTGCAGGAGCAGATGCAGATGTTATGAACGTTTGATAAAGCTCGGTATGATAACTACTTGATAGTTTAGTGCACCATACTTTACGGCTTAGAACCGGGACTTCAAAAATGTTTTGAACCCCACGGAGCATATAAGATGTTCGAAGAGTTGAAATTGGTATTTCATACTCATGCCCGTGTCGAGAGGTATGAGACCCCTGACAGTACTTTGCCTACAAGATGGAGGAGAATTGCTCAGCTAGTGAGCATGTGCTCAGAATGTCTGAGTACTAGAATCACTTGAATCAAGTGGGAGTTAATCTTCTAGATAAGATAGTGATTGACAGAGTTCTCTAGTCACTATCACCAAGTTACTAAAACTTCGTGATAAACTATAATATGCAAGGGATAACGGAAACGATTCCCAAGCTCTTCGTGATACTGAAATCGACGAAGGTAGAAATCAAGAAAAATCAAGTGTTGATGGTTGACAAGACCACTAGTTTCAAGAAAAAGGGCAAAGGGAAGAAGGGGAACTTCAAGAAGAACAGCAAGCAAGTTGCTGCTCAAATGAAGAAGCCCAAGTCTGGACCTAAGCCTGAGACTAAGTGCTTCTACTGCAAAGGGACTGGTCACTGGAAGCGGAACTGCCCCAAGTATTTGGCGGATAAGAAAGATGGCAAAGTGAACAAAGGTATATTTGATATACAGATTATTGATGTGTATTTTACTAGTGTTCATAGCAACCCCTCGGTATTTGATACTGGTTCAGTTGCTAAGAGTAATAACTCAAAACGGGAGTTGCAGAATGAACAGAGACTAGTTAAAGGTGAAGTGACGATGTGTGTTGGAAGTGGTTCCAAGATTGATATGATCATCATCGCACACACCCTATACTTTCGGGATTAGTGTTGAACCTAAATAAGTGTTATTCGGTGTTTGCGTTAAGCATGAATATGATTGGATCATGTTTATTGAAATACGTTTATTCATTTAAAGTCCGGGAATAATTGTTGTTCTGTTTACATGAATAAAACCTTCGATGGTCATACACTGAAAATAAATGGTTTATTGAATGTCGATCGTGTTCATACACATATTCATAAAATTGAAGCCAAAAGATGCAAAGTTAATAATGATAGTGCAACTTATTTGTGGCACTGCCGTTTAGGTCATATTGGTGTAAAGCGCATGAAGAAACTCCATGCTGATGGGATTTTGGAATCACTTGATTATGAATCAGTTGATACTTGCGAACCATGCCTCATGGGCAAGATGACTAAGACTCCGTTCTTCGGAACAATGGAGCGAGCAACAGACTTGTTGGAAATAATACATACTGATGTATGCAGTCCGATGAGTGTTGAGGCTCGCGGCGGGTATCGTTATTTTCTGACCTTCACAAATAATTTGAGCAGATATGGGTATATCTACTTAATGAAGCTGAAACAGTTGAAAAGTTCAAAGAATTTCAGAGTGAAGTGGAGAATCATTGTAACAAGAAAATAAAAGTTTTTCTGCGATTTGATCGCGGAGACGAATATTTGAGTTACAAGTTTGGCCTTCAATTAAAACAATGTGGAATAGTTTCACAAACTCATGCCACCTGAAACACCACAGCATAATGGTGTGTCCGAACGTCATAACCGTACTTTATTGGATATAGTGCAATCTATGATGTCTCTTACCGATTTACCACTATCGTTCTGGGGTTATGCATTAGAGACAGCTGCATTCACATTAAATAGGGCACCGACTAATCCATTGAGACGACACCGTATGAACTATGGTTTGGCAAGAAACCTAAGCTGTCGTTTCTTAAAGTTTGGGGTTGCGATGCTTATGTGAAAAAGTTTCATCCTGATAAGTTCAAACCCAAATCGGAAAAGTGCGTCTTCATAGGATACCCAGAAGTTACTGTTGGGTACACCTTCTATCACAGATCTGAAGGCAAGATATTCGTTGCTAAGAATGGATCCTTTCTAGAGAAGGAGTTTCTCTCGAAAGAAGTGAGTGGGAGGAAAGTAGAACTTGATAAGGTAATTGTACCTTCTCCCGAATTGGAAAGTAGTTCATCACTGAAATCAGTTCCAGTGATGCTTACACCAATTACTGAGGAAGTTAATGACGATGATCATGAAGCTTCGGATCAAGTTACTACCGAACCTCGTAGGTCAACCAGAGTACGTTCCGCACCAGAGTGGTACAGTAATCCTATTCTGGAGTTCATGTTACTTGACCATGACGAACCTACGAACTATGAGGAAGCGATGAGGCCATGAATGATTTCGCGAAATGGCTTGAGGCCATGAAATCTGAGATGGGATCCATGTATGAGAACAAAGTGTGGACTTTGATTGACTTGCCCGATGATCGGCAAGCCATAGAAAATAAATGGATCTTCAAGAGGAAGACGGACGCTGATAGTAGTGTTACTATCTACAAAGCTAGACTTGTTGAAAAAAGGTTTTGACAAAGTTCAAAGTGTTGACTATGATGAGATTTTCTCACTCGTAGCGATGCTTAAGTCTGTCCGAATCATGTTAGCAAAATGCCATATTTTATGAAATCTGGCAAATGGATGTCAAAACTGAAGGAAATATGCCCTGGAGGCAATAATAAAGTATAATTTATTTCCTTATATCATGATAAATGTTTATTATTCATGCTAGAATTGTATTAACCGGAAACATAATACATGTGTGAATACATAGACAAACAGAATGTCACTAGTATGCCTCTACTTGACTAGCTCGTTAATCAAAGATGGTTATGTTTCCTAGCCATAGACATGAGTTGTCATTTGATTAACGGGATCACCTCATTAGGAGAATGACGTGATTGACTTGACCCATTCCGTTAGCTTAACACCCGATCGTTTAGTATGTTGCTATTGCTTTCTTCATGACTTATACATGTTCCTATGACTATGAGATTATGCAACTCCCGTTTACCGGAGGAACACTTTGTGTGCTACCAAACGTCACAACGTAAATGGGTGATTATAAAGGTGCTCCACAGGTGTCTCCAAAGGTACTTGTTGGGTTGGCATATTTCGAGATTAGGATTTGTCACTCCGATTGTCGGAGAGGTATCTTTGGGCCCACTCAGTAATGCACATCACTATAAGCCTTGCAAGCATTGTGACTAATGAGTTAGTTGCGGGATGATGTATTACGGAACGAGTAAAGAGACTTGCCGGTAACGAGATTGAACTAGGTATCGAGATACCGACGATCGAATCTCGGGCAAGTAACATACCGATGACAAAGGGAACAACGTATGTTGTTATGCGGTCTGACCGATAAAGATCTTCGTAGAATATGTAGGAACCAATATGAGCATCCAGGTTCCGCTATGGGTTATTGACCAGAGAGGTGTCTCGGTCATGTCTACATAGTTCTCGAACCCGTAGGGTCCGCACGCTTAAAGTTACGACGACAATTATATTATGAGTTTATATGTTTTGATGTACCGAAGGTTGTTCGGAGTCCCGGATGTGATCAAGGACATGACGAGGAGTCTTGAAATGGTCGAGACATAAAGATTGATATATTGGACGACTATATTTGGACACCAGAAGTGTTCTGGAGAAGTTTCGGATTTAACCGGAGTGCCGGAGGGTTACCGGAACCCCCCGGGGAAGTATTGGGCCCTAGTGGGCCTAGAGGGGAGAGAGAGGGCAGCAGCCATGAGGTGGCGCGCCCCCTCCCAGGAGGAATCCTAGTTGGACTAGGAGAGGGGGCGCAGCCCCCTTTCCCTCTCCCTCTCCCTCTCTTTCCTTCCCCCCTCTTTTCCTAGTTGGACTAGGAAAGGGGAGTCCTACTCCTACTAGGAGGAGGACTCCCCCCCTCTCCTTGGCACGCCTAGGGCAGCCGGCCTCCCCCTTGCTCCTTTATATACGGGGGCAGGGGGCACCTCCAAACACACTTGATATACGATATTTTAGCCGTGTGCGGTGCCCCCCTCCACCATATTACACCTCGATAATACCGTTGTGGAGCTTAGGCGAAGCCCTGTGTCGGTGGAACATCATCATCGTCACCACGCCGTCGTGCTGACGAAACTCTCCCTCAACACTCGGCTGGATCGGAGTTCGAGGGACGTCATCGAGCTGAACGTGTGCTGAACTCGGAGGTGCCGTGCGTTCGGTACTTGATCGGTCGGATCGTGAAGACGTACGACTACATCAACCGCGTTGTGATAACGCTTCCGCTGTCGGTCTACGAGGGTACGTGGACAACACTCTCCCCTCTCGTTGCTATGCATCACCATGATCTTGCGTGTGCGTAGGAAACTTTTTGAAATTACTACGTTCCCCAACAGTGGTATCCGAGCCTGGTTTTATGCGTTGATGCTATGCACGAGTAGAACACAAGTGAGTTGTGGGCGATATAAGTCATACTGCTTACCAGCATGTCATACTTTGGTTCAGCGGTATTGTGAGATGAAGCGGCCCGGACCGACATTACGCGTACGCTTACGCGAGACTGGTTTCACCGTTCGGAGCACTCGTTGCTTAAAGGTGACTGGCGGGTGTCTGTCTCTCTCACTTTAGTTGGACCGAGTGTGGCTACGCCCGGTCCTTGCGAAGGTTAAAACAGCACCAACTTGACAAACTATCGTTGTGGTTTTGATGCGTAGGTAAGAACGGTTCTTGCTAAGCCCGTAGCAGCCACGTAAAACTTGCAACAACAAAATAGAGGACGTCTAACTTGTTTTTGCAGGGCATGTTGTGATGTGATATGGTCAAGACATGATGTGATATAATTTGTTGTATGAGATGATCATGTTTTGTAACCGAGTTATCGGCAACTGGCAGGAGCCATATGGTTGTCGCTTTATTGTATGAAATGCAATCGCCATGTAATAGTTTTACTTTATCACTAAGCGGTAGCGATAGTCGTAAAAGCAATAAGTTGGCGAGACGACAACGATACTACGATGGAGATCAAGGTGTCGCGCCGGTGACGATGGTGATCATGACGGTGCTTCGGAGATGGAGATCACAAGCACGGTGCTTCGGAGATGGAGATCACAAGCACAAGATAATGATGGCCATATCATATCACTTATATTGATTGCATGTGATGTTAATCCTTTATGCATCTTATCTTGCTTTGATTGACGGTAGCATTATAAGATGATCTCTCACTAAAATTTCAAGATAAAGTGTTCTCCCTGAGTATGCACCGTTGCGAAAGTTCTTCGTGCTGAGACACCACGTGTTAATCGGGTGTGATAGGCTCTACGTTCAAATACAACGGGTGCAAAACAGTTGCACACGCGGAATACTCAGGTTAAACTTGACGAGCCTAGCATATACAGATATGGCCTCGGAACACAGAGACCGAAAGGTCGAGCGTGAATCATATAGTAGATATGATCAACATAGTGATGTTCACCATTGAAACTACTCCATCTCACGTGTTAATCGGACATGGTTTAGTTGATTTGGATCACGTAATCACTTAGATGATTAGAGGGATGTCTATCTAAGTGGGAGTTCTTAAGTAATATGATTAATTGAACTTAAATTTATCATGAACTTAGTACCTGATAGTATCTTGCTTGTCTATGTTAATTGTAGATAAATGGCCCGTGCTGTTGTTCCGTTGAATTTTAATGCGTTCCTTGAGAAAGCTAAGTTGAAAGATGATGGTAGCAATTACACGGACTGGGTCCGTAACTTGAGGATTATCCTCATTGCTGCACAGAAGAATTACGTCCTAGAAGCACCGCTAGGTGCCAGGCCTCCTGCAAGAGCGACGCCAGAAGTTATGAACGTCTGGCAGAGCAAAGCTGATGACTACTCAATAGTTCAGTGTGCCATGCTTTACGGCTTAGAACCGGGTCTTCAACGACGTTTTGAACGTCATGGAGCATATGAGATGTTCCAGGAGTTGAAGTTAATATTTCAAGCAAATGCCCGGATTGAGAGATATGAAGTCTCCAATAAGTTCTATAGCTGCAAGATGGAAGAGAATAGTTCTGTCAGTGAGCATATACTCAGAATGTCTGGGTATAATAATCACTTGATTCAACTGGGAGTTCAACTTCCGGATGATTGCGTCATTGACAGAATTCTTCAATCACTGCCACCAAGCTACAAGAGCTTCGTGATGAACTATAACATGCAAGGGATGGATAAGACAATTCCCGAGCTCTTCGCAATGCTAAAGGCAGCGGAGGTAGAAATCAAAAAGGAGCATCAAGTGTTGATGGTCAGTAAAACCACTAGTTTCAAGAAAAAGGGCAAAGGGAAGAAGAAAGGGAACTTCAAGAAGAACAGCAAGCAAGTTGCTGTTCAGGAGAAGAAATCCAAGTCTGGACCTAAGCCTGAAACTGAGTGCTTCTACTGTAAGCAGACTGGTCACTGGAAGCGGAACTGCCCCAAGTATTTGGCGGATAAGAAGGATGGCAAGGTTAACAAAGGTATATGTGATATACATGTTATTGATGTGTACCTTACTAATACTCGCAGTAGCACCTGGGTATTTGATACTGGTTCTGTTGCTAATATTTGCAACTCGAAACAGGGGCTACGGATTAAGCGAAGATTGGCTAAGGACGAGGTGACGATGCGCGTGGGAAATGGTTCCAAAGTCGATGTGATCGCCGTCGGCACGCTACCTCTACATCTACCTTCGGGATTAGTTTTAGACCTAAATAATTGTTATTTGGTGCCAGCGTTGAGCATGAACATTATATCTGGATCTTGTTTAATGCGAGACGGTTATTCATTTAAATCAGAGAATAATGGTTGTTCTATTTATATGAATAATATCTTTTATGGTCATGCACCCTTGAAGAGTGGTCTATTTTTAATGAATCTCGATAGTAGTGATACACATATTCATAATGTCGAAGCCAAAAGATGCAGAGTTGATAATGACAGTGCAACTTATTTGTGGCACTGCCGTTTGGGTCATATCGGTGTAAAGCGCATGAAGAAACTCCATACTGATGGAATTTTGGAATCACTTGATTTTGAATCACTTGGTACTTGCGAACCGTGCCTCATGGGCAAGATGACCAAAACACCGTTCTCCGGAACTATGGAGAGAGCAACAGATTTGTTGGAAATCATACATACAGATGTATGTGGTCCGATGAATATTGAGGCTCGTGGCGGATATCGTTATTTTCTCACCTTCACAGATGATTTGAGCAGATATGGGTATATCTACTTAATGAAACATAAGTCTGAAACATTTGAAAAGTTCAAAGAATTTCAGAGTGAAGTTGAAAATCATCGTAACAAGAAAATAAAATTCCTACGATCTGATCGTGGAGGAGAATATTTGAGTTACGAGTTTGGCCTACATTTGAAACAATGCGGAATAGTTTCGCAACTCACGCCACCCGGAACACCACAGCGTAATGGTGTGTCCGAACGTCGTAATCGTACTTTATTAGATATGGTACGATCTATGATGTCTCTTACTGATTTACCGCTATCATTTTGGGGTTATGCTTTAGAGACGGCTGCATTCACTCTAAATAGGACACCATCAAAATCCGTTGAGACGACGCCTTATGAACTATGGTTTGGCAAGAAACCAAAGTTGTCGTATCTTAAAGTTTGGGGTTGCGATGCTTATGTGAAGAAACTTCAACCTGATAAGCTCGAACCTAAATCGGAGAAATGTGTCTTCATAGGATACCCAAAAGAGACTGCTGGGTACACCTTCTATCATAGATCCGAAGGCAAGATATTCGTTGCTAGGAATGGATCCTTTCTAGAGAAGGAGTTTCTCTCGAAAGATGTGAGTGGGAGGAAAGTAGAACTTGATGAGGTAACTGTACCTGCTCCCTTATTGGAAAGTAGATCATCGCAGAAATCAGTTTCTGCGACACCTACACCAATTAGTGAGGAAGTTAATGATAATGATCATGAAACTTCAGATCAAGTTATTACTGAACCTCGTAGGTCAACTAGATCAAGATCCGCACCAGAGTGGTACGGTAATCCTGTTCTGGAGGTCATTTTACTAGACCATGATGAACCTACGAACTATGAAGAAGCGATGGTGAGCCCAGATTCCGCAAAATGGCTTGAAGCCATGAAATCCGAGATGGGATCCATGTATGAGAATAAAGTATGGACTATGGTTGACTTGCCCGATGGTCGGCAAGCCATTGAAATAAATGGATCTTCAAGAAGAAGACTGACGCTGATGGTAATGTTACTGTCTATAAAGCTCGACTTGTTGCGAAAGGTTTTCGACAAGTTCAAGGGATTGACTACGATGAGACCTTCTCACCCGTAGCGATGCTTAAGTCTGTCCGAACCATGTTAGCTATTGCTGCATTTTATGATTATGAAATTTGGCAAATGGATGTCAAAAACTGCATTCCTGAATGGATTTCTGGAAGAAGAGTTGTATATGATGCAACCGGAAGGTTTTGTCGATCCAAAGGGAGCTAACAAAGTGTGCAAGCTCCAGCGATCCATTTATGGACTGGTGCAAGCCTCTCGGAGTTGGAATAAACGCTTTGATAGTGTGATCAAAGCATTTGGTTTTATACAGACTTTTGGAGAAGCCTGTATTTACAAGAAAGTGAGTGGGAGCTCGATAGCATTTCTGATATTATATGTGGATGACATATTGCTGATTGGAAATGATATAGAATTTCTGGATAGCATAAAGGGATACTTGAATAAGAGTTTTTCAATGAAAGACCTCGGTGAAGCTGCATATATATTAGGCATTAAGATCTATAGAGATAGATCAAGACGCTTAATTGGACTTTCACAAAGCACATACCTTGACAAAGTTTTGAAGAAGTTCAAAATGGATCAAGCAAAGAAAGGGTTCTTGCCTGTACTACAAGGTGTGAGATTGAGTAAGACTCAATGCCTGACCACTGCAGAAGATAGAGAGAAGATGAAAGATGTTCCCTATGCTTCAGCCATAGGCTCTATCATGTATGCAATGCTGTGTACCAGACCTGATGTGTGCCTTGCTATAAGTTTAGCAGGGAGGTACCAAAGTAATCCAGGAGTGGATCACTGGACAGCGGTCAAGAACATCCTGAAATATCTGAAAAGGACTAAGGATATGTTTCTCATTTATGGAGGTGACAAAGAGCTCATCGTAAATGGTTACGTTGATGCAAGCTTTGACACTGATCCCGACGATTCTAAATCGCAAACCGGATACGTATTTACATTGAACGGTGGAGCTGTCAGTTGGTGCAGTTCTAAGCAAAGTGTCATGGCGGGATCTATGTGTGAAGCAGAGTACATAGCTGCTTCGGAAGCAGCAAATGAAGGAGTCTGGATGAAGGAGTTCATATCCGATCTAGGTGTCATACCTAGTGCATCGGGACCAATTAAAATCTTTTGTGACAATACTGGTGCAATTGCCTTAGCAAAGGAATCCAGATTTCACAAGAGAACCAAGCACATCAAAAGACGCTTCAATTCCATCCGGGATTTAGTCCAGGTGGGAGACATAGAAATTTTCAAGATACATACGGATCTGAATGTTGCAGACCCGTTGACTAAGCCTCTTCCACGAGCAAAACATGATCAGCACCAAGACTCCATGGGTGTGAGAATCATTACTGTGTAATCTAGATTATTGACTCTAGTGCAAGTGGGAGACTGAAGGAAATATGCCCTAGAGGCAATAATAAAGTATTATTATTTCCTTATATCATGATAAATGTTTATTATTCATGCTAGAATTGTATTAACCGAAAACATAATACATGTGTGAATACATAGACAAACAGAATATCACTAGTATGCCTCTACTTGACTAGCTCGTTAATCAAAGATGGTTATGTTTCCTAGCCATAGACATGAGTTGTCATTTGATTAACGGGATCACCTCATTAGGAGAATGACGTGATTGACTTGACCCATTCCGTTAGCTTAGCACCCGATCGTTTAGTATGTTGCTATTGCTTTCTTCATGACTTATACATGTTCCTATGACTATGAGATTATGCAACTCCCGTTTACCGGAGGAACACTTTGTGTGCTACCAAACGTCACAACGTAAATGGGTGATTATAAAGGTGCTCTACAGGTGTCTCCAAAGGTACTTGTTGGATTGGCGTATTTCGAGATTAGGATTTGTCACTCCGATTGTCGGAGAGGTATCTCTGGGCCCACTCAGTAATGCACATCACTATAAGCCTTGCAAGCATTGTGACTAATGAGTTAGTTGCGGGATGATGTATTACGGAACGAGTAAAGAGACTTGCCGGTAACGAGATTGAACTAGGTATTGAGATACCGACGATCGAATCTCGGGCAAGTAACATACCGATGACAAAGGGAACAACGTATGATGTTATGCGGTCTGACCGATAAAGATCTTCGTAGAATATGTAGGAACCAATATGAGCATCCAGGTTCCGCTATTGGTTATTGACCAGAGAGGTGTCTCGGTCATGTCTACATAGTTCTCGAACCCGTAGGGTCCGCACGCTTAAAGTTACGATGACAGTTATATTATGAGTTTATATGTTTTGATGTACCGAAGGTTGTTCGGAGTCCCGGATGTGATCACGGACATGACGAGGAGTCTCGAAATGGTCGAGACATAAAGATTGATATATTGGACGACTATATTCGGACACCGGAAGTGTTCCGGAGAAGTTTCGGATTTAACCGGAGTGCCGGAGGGTTACCGGAACCCCCCGGGGAAGTATTGGGCCTTAGTGGGCCTAGAGGGGAGAGAGAGGGGCAGCAGCCATGAGGTGGCGCGCCCCCTCCCAGGAGGAATCCTAGTTGGACTAGGAGAGGGGGGCGCAGCCCCCTTTCCCTCTCCCTCTCCCTCTCTTTCCTTCCCCCCCTCTTTTCCTAGTTGGACTAGGAAAGGGGAGTCCTACTCCTACTAGGAGGAGGACTCCCCCCCTCTCCTTGGCGCGCCTAGGGCAGCCGGCCTCCCCCTTGCTCCTTTATATACGGGGGCAGGGGGCACCTCCAAACACACTTGATATACGATATTTTAGCCGTGTGCGGTGCCCCCTCCACCATATTACACCTCGATAATACCGTTGCGGAGCTTAGGCGAAGCCCTGCGTCGGTGGAACATCATCATCGTCACCACGCCGTCGTGCTGACGAAACTCTCCCTCAACACTCGGCTGGATCGGAGTTCGAGGGACATCATCGAGCTGAACGTATGCTGAACTCGGAGGTGCCGTGCGTTCGGTACTTGATCGGTCAGATTGTGAAGACGTACGACTACATCAACCGCGTTGTGATAACGCTTCCGCTGTCGGTCTACGAGGGTACGTGGACAACACTCTCCCCTCTCGTTGCTATGCATCACCATGATCTTGCGTGTGCGTAGGATTTTTTTTGAAATTACTACGTTCCCCAACAAAAACTACATTCCTTAATGAATTTCTTAAAGAAGAGTTGTATATGATGCAACCAGAAGGTTTTGTCAATCCTAGGTGCTAACAAAATGTGCAAAGCTCCAGCGATCCATCTATGGACTGGTGCAAGCATCTCGGAGTTGGAATATACGCTTTGATGAGTTGATCAAAGCAGATAGTTTTATACAAACTTGTAGTGAAGCCTGTATTTACAAGAAAGTGAGTGGGAGCACTACAACATTTCTGATAAACATATGTGAATGACATATTGTTGATCGGAAATAATGAAGAGTTTTCTGGAAAGCATAAACGAGTATTTGAAAGGAGTTTTTCAAAGAAAGACCTCGGTGAAGCTGCTTACATATTGAGCATCAAGATCTATAGAGATAGATCAAGCCGCTTGATAAAAATTTTCAATGAGTACATACCTTGACAAGTTTTTGAAGTAGTTCAAAATGGAACAGTCGAAGAAAGAGTTCTTGCCTGTGTTGCATGGTGTGAAGTTGAGTAAGACTCAAAACCCGACCACGGTAGAAGATAGAGAGAGAATGAAAGTCATTCCCTATGCCTCAGCTATAGGTTCTATAAAGTATGCCATGCTATGTACCAGACCTATTGTATACCCTGCCCTGAGTTTGGCAAGGGAGTACAATAGTGATCTAGGAGTAGATCACTGGACATTGGTCAAAATTATCCTTAGTGGAATAAGGATATGTTTCTCGGTTATGGAGGTGACAAAAAGTTCGTCGTAAAGGGTTACGTCGATGCAAGTTTTGGCCACATTACACACCTCGTGCTCCTCCGATATTCCCACCTCAAGATGATGTAGGTCGAAAATGGGGACTTGGAGGTAATTTGGTGATGAACCCAACATATCAAAGATGAAGGAATACACCGTTGTAGCCCTCTCGTCATGATTGGATGTAAGTGAGCCATTAATCTTGAGAGAACAGATGAAGGTTTTGTTTCTCCGGTGACTAGCATGCGAGTGTAAGAAACATGTCCATCTAACACCCTCCTTAAAACCCCAACACCCTTGAACGCTTCCTCGCAATTGTCCTCTCGAGGGGCGCCAAACCTAGCAGCTTCATCTTCAGAAGCTAACGCAAAATGCCAGTCCTCCCCGGACAATTGTCGTGTCTCCATGGACACATCCATGGCATATGTGTAGCTTGGACATTCTGGAGGAATAGGAAGGTCTTTCTTTAAGCAGCTACTTTGGATTATTGTTTTTGCCATGGTATAATTGTAGTAACTTTTTTTTTACATTATGTTAATTGGGAAAGCAAGAAATCGGAAGGAGAAACATCCTACTAGTGTGAGAGCCCATGACGATGCACGGGCCTGCTTCCCTAGATACGTGGGATGTTATCCGTGAGCAAGTCTTTCTGTCCAACCACAAGAAAACAAGCAGTCTGATACACATTGTTATGGTATCATTCACCACTTTCTTTTACATGGGAAACATCCCCCATCCTTTCTTCGAGTCTTTTTATTTCTTTATATGGGAAATTATCCCAAATGACAAATGAATACGTGTGGATTTTATAATTGTAACTAAACCACGATCAAATCTATGGAAGCATTGGCTTATACGTTCCTTTAAATTCCGACTTTAGATTATTTTTTTCTGATATCTTATTGACTTCTTCCGAGAACCACCTAAGGTTCCACCAACTCCAGCTAAAAGAATAAAATAATTCCATTCAAGCAAGAAGTCTACTTTAGCGAGACGGAAACCGAGTTCACCTATAGGAACCGAAAGTGGCCAGCCCAGTAGCCACATGGTTCCGTCGTGTTGACTTCACACATGTCTTTTTTTACTTTGTTTATATTGAAAAAAATCATATATTATGTAAAATAGTTACTTTTTAAAAATGTTCATTGCACATTTCAAAAATATCCATGTAGTGTAAAACAATGTTCGCCCAACTTTTAGAAAAAAAATTACCATTGAAAAAAATGTGAGTGACATTAAAAAAAATACTCATACAATTCAAAATATTGTTTAGTACCGTTCAAAAAAATGTACGTTGCGTTTTAATAAAATCATGCATTTCAAAAATATATTTGCGATGTTAATTTTTTTATACAATGTAAAGAAATGTTTGCATAGCCTCAATTATGTTTTGTATCATTCAAGAAAAACTTTCAACATTTATTTGAAAATATTTAACACATATATTAAATAATGTATTTGAATTTAACATGTATAAAAAAGTTTCTGATGTATATGAAAAATGTACAATGCATTTGAAGAAATTACACATGTGTTGGAAAAAAGAAAATTATAAAGAAAGAAGAAAACAAAGAAACCCGAAGAAAAAATAAAAAGGAAACTGAAGAAAACCCAAAGAACACTGATGCCAAACAGTGAAAAAACTAATAAGAAACCATAGGAAATAACTGGCGTGCAGCTACAGTATTGCGCTGGCCCAGTAGCAACCGCCCTAGTGGCGAGAAGTGGCATTTGCGGTTTCGCGCTCGATACTTATTGCGCGGGGTTGCCTCGAAAAAAACACTTATCGCGCGGGGCTGCAACGCTAACAGCTGCGTATTGACGAGGTTAGAAACCGCGAGAGCTATTTCTCGCTTTAAGCAGAACGATAGTTTGCTCTCGCTGAAGCCTCTGCAGTAACGAGCCGGCCCATTTAGCGAATATATAATAACAAAAGAGAAGAAATAGAGATGCAAAAGAGCTCCCCAAGGATGTTGAACGCTAGGGATGGGTTCGCGTTAAGATAGCACATGCGAACTACTTGAGGGAAAACACCGGTCTTTTCCGTTTTCTCCTTTTTTTTTTGTTTGGTTTTTAAATGCCTTCTCCGGTTTCTTTTTCTCTTCCTCATTTTTTGTTTGGTTTTCTTTTTTCTTCTCCTTTTTTGTTTTTCTTTTATTTTTTCTTATATTTGTTTTCGTTTTCACTCTACATTTTCGTATATGTTAAAAAAACTTTTAATAAGTGATCAACATTTTTTTATACACGTTCAACATTGTCCGAACGCTTATTCAATATTTTTCAAATACCCGTTCAACATTTTTCAAATACTTGTTCAATACTTTTAATACTTGTTCAACATTTTCAAATACTTGTTCAACATTTGCATATACTCATTCAACATTTTTTATACTTATTCAACATTTTTTAAATACTTTTTCAACATTTTTAATACTTGTTCAACATTTTTTAAATTCTTGATCAATATTTTTTATACCTATTCAACATTTTTCATATTTGTTTTTGAAGAGTGTTTTTTGCATTATATATATATATATAGATATATAATATTTTAACATATAAAGAAAATTAAAAAAATAAAGCAAAAAAGGGAACAGAAAACAGAAAAAAAATAGGCCGTGGCCTCCCACGCGGCTGGGCCGGCCCATCTGGGGCACCCCTGATGCGAGGCTTCCGGTTAGAAACGGCCACGATATATTTGCGTCCTTGAAAATATGAACATCCATGGGTTCGGTTGGGAGGATGGGACATCCACGTCCCGGTATGTACGTTTCTCCTGCACTCTCTGGTTAATTGCCATTACAGGATCCATTTTCTTTTTTTTTTAGGGTACATCTTTCTGTTTCTGAGACATATATCCCCTGAAAGTACACGGTCAAAAAGCTAGCTTTCTGTTCAAGCATCGTACGCCCTCTCCATCTCACAAAAACCCCTACAACAGGTGCAAGCCATGAACGATATTTATCGATCAAGCGATGTAGTTGGCCTTCTCTTGCTGCATCGCATCCACGATCTTGGACCATTTCGTGCGGGCGGTGATCACCACCAGCGTGCTGGTCTGGCAAGTCAGCCCGCAGATCAGACCCGACCATAAACCCTGTAAACAAAGTACATGGTCTGTTGAGTGCTCCAGCTCATTAAATATATTTTAGAAAGAATGGAGTTCGAGCTGCTTGCTATCCACATTCCGCAGTGGCAAGGGTGAGATATCTCAATAGGGTAATTACCGTGGTGTAGAAATTGAGCTTGAAGGCAAAGAGCATGGCCAACGGCATGCCGATGAAGTAGAACGCCACAAGGTTCGTCATCGCCGCCAGGTGCTGCCATCCGCAGCCCCTCGCCACCCCTGTCACACGTACGCCAATTTATTCGTCAATTTGCGGAAATGTTTAGCACTAGCAGCGGCGTTCCAGTCTATGATTACGTATACGTGATATGAAACATCTGTTCAGTGAAGGTAGGTGATTCTTGAAGATTGGTTTAGCTAGCGGACGGATCTTTCTCACCTGACAGTACGCCCTGCGCGGAGTCGAGCACGATGGAGATCATCAGCAGAGGGGTGATGGCCGTGAATTCTGCCACAATCACCTCGCTCCCGCTGAAGAGTCTCGCCCAAAGGCCATGGCCTAAGCCCAGCAGCAGGATGAAGGAGAAGGCGAGGAACACTGACAGTTTGAGCGTCACCGCGACCGCATTCTTCGCCATATCCACGTTCCCGGCTCCTATCTCATTCGACACCCGGGTGCTGCAAAATGTGCAAACAATGAAACAACAGGTCGTTGTGCTTACAGCAACAAAGAAAGAAGTTGAGCTCGTACTCGTACATACCTTACAGCGGCACTGAATCCGTAGGTGATCATGTAGGCAATCGCCTCCGTGCTCGAGCTGCATTTACAAGTTGAAGAAGTCAACATGATGGAACAATATAATGCTTCTGAAGCTCCATGGGACGGACAGTTTGAAGAAGAATGAACGTACCACATGGCGATCAGTGACGTGCTCACTGTGGAATTCGGTAGCAAGCCAGCGATAAGAACCAGAAGCTCAAACGCCCAGTACTCCAAGCTGCATGCACCCAACAAACTCAAAATCAATAATGGGAAGCAATACATCCATATCTAGACAAATCTAAGACAAGCAATTTGGAACGGAGGTAATGTGTATGTATACTGACCAAACCATGATGGCGGAGGGCGTAGCGAGCTTGATCGTCGGCATCACGTAGTTGAACGCGTCGGTGGAGAAACCCTTCCACGTCTCGCTAAACTCCTTGGACCGCATCACGTACCCAAGCAGCATCAGGCAGGAGAACCATAAGGTGATGGAGATGGCGGCAGACGCGCCGATGAGGCCATAGCCGAGCACGTTCACCAGCAGGTGGTTCAGCACGATGTGGAGCAGGAATGGCACCATGGAGCAGATGACGAGCGGCAGGACGATGGATTGCGTTTGCAAGTACCGTATAAGGCACTGCAGGAAGGAGAAGGCGAACAGACCGGGGATCTGGTACCGAATGAACACCGCGGCGGCGCGGGACACCTCAGGTTCTTGACGCAGGCACAGAAGCAGCGGCTCCGTGAACAGCCACAGGACAGCGATGACCATGGACACCACGGCCGACATGATGAGCGACGACTGTAGGTACAGTCCTAGCATGCGGTATAGTCGGGCGCCGTAGGCCTGCCCGCATAGCGTCTCCAGGGCGCCGCTCATACCGGTCTGAAATGTTCAACATTTTTTGCATATTAGTTACTCCGTTGGATTAATACTAAAGTTACGATGCAATGCGACAATGTTCAACTGCAGAACAAGTTATGAACTTATTGGGACTATCTATTAAGTCAACTGAATTTCATTTTCATGTATATATAAGCCACCTTCGTTCACTGTGTTTTACTACAAGTTTTTCTCTATTCACATATGCAGGCTTGCGCAGCTTTTTCACCGTCAAGTCTAACATGTATCTACCTTCTCCACAAAAGCTAATTGAGTAGGTAAATGATCACTAATGTTAGCAAACATATATGAGCGTGCAGCCGACTAAAATTCCAGTATGAATGCTTAAAGAGTAAGTAAGTAGTCCATGCATGCTTCTTGAACAAATTAGTTTTAACATTCAAGAACACGGGGTAGGAATAAAACACACAACTTGCAATGTTTTGATTATTGAGAATCGGGCCAACTACAACTCGGTCTCAAAGTGGTGGTTCGCAGTCACTCTCACCGATCAGGCAGCCATGACCACCCTTGTCATGTTCGTCCCATGGGAGATATGGAGTGAAAGCCCCCGCAAAAAAGAAAAAAAAAGATATGGAATGAAAGAAATGTGTATGTCTTCCGCTGTCGTTCTTAAATGCCACTTATGTTGCTAAGGTTAGAAAAGAAGCAGAGGATTGGTCAACCAGCGTAGCGTACCGGGGCTAAACACATGAAATTCACATTACCACGATATAGTAGGCTTTTGTTTCATATATCTCACCTTCGAGCGACGGACATGCACTCTTATTTCTAGAGAACATGTTTAGAAAACCACTTTTTTATTGCTGGTCAAGAAACCCACATTATTTACCGCAAAACACACACACACACACACGCTATCGGTGTAGACGCGGCGGCAATGATTCGGTGGACTCGTGGCCACACATGTACTGAAAAGTCCTGGAGCCCAACCCCGGAGAGACTTGGCTGATTTACGTCATTGACCATGTCACCCAGCAGGAGTTGATCGGTTATTTTACTTGCAGCACGGCATCGAATTACTAGACAAAGTAGTGGTTAAGCGCATCAAGCGCAAGAAGGATGGGTGGATCGAGACTCGTGAGTCGTAAGACTCGTGACTTGACTGATTACTTGAGAACACCGTTACCATTCTCCCTGGAGATATTCCTGCTTGTACCAGATCGAGACGACCTCTTCCTTCCTACTAGCTCAAGACTTGGCCTCCCCTGTATATATATGTTTACCACTTTTCAGAATTTATTTGACCTCGATCTGGTAGCAGTATATCCTCCAGTGCATACACGTCGACCATGCACGCATTCATGCAGCCCGGACCGGGTGTCGTACGTGAGGACCAGCCACAGCAGTCATGCAGACACGTCGTCGATCGGCTCCCACGGAATTCAGTCCATGCCCGGCAGCTATAGGCTATCTATAACTCTGCCTCTGCGGGCCACGCAAACGACGTAACTCCCGTGTCAGTTTCTTGTTGGCAGCTGAGCTACACGATTTCAATGCGACAGCTACAGTTTCTGCGAATAGCTAGCGCCTCCTGGGCCAAGAAGAAAACGTTGGCATCATGTGCGTTTTCTGGTTTTGGGTTGTGTGGATTGAGACTTGGAGAGATGATGGCCTATCGATTGTTTCATTTCCTGAGCAAGAAAATTGTACTAGTATTACTATATCTTTATCGCTCCTTGCTCGTAATATGAGATCAATGGAATGCGAGCGTGGAGCTAAAATGATATGGTACATGCCGTACGTAAGGTCAACACACGCCGTCTAGCACGAGCGTTGATAATACTATCTCATATGATCTGATCGCTCCGGCTAAGGGCTAGTGCCACGATATAACTAGTAAACATATATATATATATATATATATATATATATATATATATATATATATATATAAAGATGTCCCCTCATTAAGTCCACTCTCTTCACTCTCTCCGCCTAAAAATTCGGTGCAAGTTGGATGATGTTTGGTTCTCTAATTCTAGGACTTTTTCTAGTCCCTAGGATTTTTTAAAAAGACTTTCAAGGAGGTGCTTCTAAGGACTTTTAGCAAAAAGTCTTAAAAAAATTCCCCTCTATTTGGTTTGCTAGGGACTTTTTTTAGTCCTAACATAAAAAAGTCCCTGAAACCAAACACCAACTTGATTTCGCGTGGACATCCGATATTCATCCAGCGGCTCCGTGCCATCTTCCTCCTCTAGCCTTCTTTCCACCGGTCGATCTGCAGCGCCCACCAAACCGCCTGCTGGCTGCTGCCACCAACGGCCGGCGGTGCTTCGTCCCCTCCCTCGTCCCTCCACCGGCCTCCTTTTCTGGCGCCGGCAGTCCACTCCACACACCCAACGGTTAAGCCTCGGCGTCCCCTCACCGGTGACGCCACTGCCGCATCGTCGGTCTCCAACTCCGTGTCATTCATGGCTTGACCCGGCCCGGCGCTGACCGAAATGCATTTTTCAGGCAGCTTGCATATGGCAAGCGCGTCGCGGTACTCCATCTCAAAACATTGGCAGAACTACGCAGGCGATCTAACCGAACTTGGACAAATTAAATCAAGAGCGTGCGGTAGCAATAGCAGCATGCAGTAGTACGTACCACGAAGGCGTAGCCGGTGACGGTGGCCCAGGAGTTGCCGAGCGTGGCGCCGGCGAGGTGGACGTCGCCGAGGTGGCCGGAGAACATGACGGACACCAGCGGGATGCCGTAGTAGGACATGTTGGTGAGGACCATGGGCACCGCGAACTGCAGCTGCGCCCACGCCTCCTCCGTGTCGATCAGGCGGCGCAGCCACGCCGGCGGGCACCCGCAGGGCCTCTTCGCCTCGCCGCCCTTGCCGCCGGCGGGCTGGAGCAGCGGGGCCGCCGAGGACATGTCAGCCCCGCGAGCGCGCCGCACGAGAGGGGAGAGGAAGAAGCTCGGGTTAGTTTTGTGGGAGGTGTGTGGTGCCGCCGCCGCCGCCGCCGCCGATGGCGATCAAGAAGATAGCGAGCGATGTGGAGGTTGACCCCGTTTTTCTGTGCGGCGTGGGAAACGGGTGGTGGCGTGGAGAACGGGAGAAGATCGGGCATCGTACTACTACACATTGATTTTGTATTTTTTTATGCTAGGTTGAGTTCGTGCCTTCCTCTGGTAAGTTACAGTACGGTGGCCATCTCCAACGCACATACGCTTGTTCGTAGAGTGTTGAACTCCAACGCTGGTGGCGAATTATAAGCGCTACACGGGAACGCAGCAACAACAGGAAAGAAAATCTGAGTTGGTTAGGGCAACTCAATACAGTGTTCGTCGGCCCATAGTGACGCATTTCAGATTGCGACCGGATTTTATAGAAAATAAAAACATATATAAAGTGCTGCCAAAAGTCTGTTCGTCCATTAATTAAACGTCAAAATATTAATTAAAAACATAAATAAAGTCTAGGTCTAGTCGCTGTCACGCCGTCACCGTTATCCTCGTCGGTGAGGTCAATGTAGACCGGCGCTGGCTATGGATACGGCCACGGTACTACCGCCGGTGTCGACGCGTGCAGTGATGCAGCGGGCGCCTCCTACTACTGTCGCGTCGGCTGCCGCTCGTCCACGCCCACCCACATAGGGTGCATGGCACAAGCTCGGACGTGCACGGGAACATTGATGTCCACAACCACGATTGCCCCACCAGTGTTCACCACTGCTGCTCGGGCTCAGATGCGGGCGCGGATGGGGGCATGACGACCTGCACTCCGGCCGATTCGGCCAGTGCCAGCCACAGGCCAGGCCACCTGGCGAGCTCCTAGAGCTCGAAGGCTTCGACGGTCTCCTATAGGACTCTACAACCTCCTCGTCATCCTCCTCCATCACCAGCTGTGGTGCTAGAGCGTGCGCGCATTGCACGAGGCCCACCCTCGAAGCACAACCAGCGGCGCTCGTTGTGCTTGTCGTTGAACAACATGACCTAGTGCGTGGACTCCATTGCGGACGCCTGGTCGTCCCGGTGATCGGTCAGGAGCTGAGCACAACGACATGGATCTCCGCCTCCTGCGCGCAACTTGTGGCCGGCACCAGCAACACTGGGACCATATCCGGGTTCAAATGCTAGCCGTGCGACAGATTGACATCTGGCTGGGGCACCGGGATGGCATTCTCCCAATAGTGCCGGCGTTGGTGGACAGGCGCGTAGATGCGGTCGAGCGCCGGCGTCACAGCTAATGTTCAAGAAATCGTTAACGGGTAGCTGCTCGATCGGTTTAGGAGTAGCGACTAATCGATGAATCGGCTTATTAACTGGATTAATCAATCGACCATTAATCGGTAGATTGAATAGGAACTTGCCAATATATATCTTGATTTTTTTATATATTATATCATACTCTCATGCTCCCAACTATGTAGTATGCCAAAACATGTTGCCGTACACATATGGAAATCATAGAGAAGGTAAAATTATTAATCCTAGCTATTAAGAAGCTAGACAGGGTTGGAAGGGGGTTACGGTACAAAAATGTGGGTTTTGTTTGCCCACCCGTTAATGGGCCAGTAGAGATTAATCGACCTGACAACTGATTAATCGGTCTAACTGGCCAATTAATCGGCCTGACAAGTTAACGCAATGAGTAGATGCTATTCGATTCGGCCACGCCATGAATAGCGATTAACTGACACATTAACTGATTAATCGGGTGAATTCTTAAACAATGTTCACAGCATTCCGCGGGGTCAAGGCAAAGGTCGTCACGCGGCGGCATCCTGAGGAGGACCCGGCCTCGTGGTCGTGCTCTCCAGGCATGCGCTTCCAGAACAAGAATGACATGTGTCGGTTCATGCGAACACCGCCTCCTCTTCCAGGAAGAAAACAAAGAAAAGGTCGGCATCACATGTGTGTTCTCACGCGTATATTCATATATCTGGTGTACTCAACGTACTCCAGCTAGTAATATCCTTATACCTGGTTACTGATATGGTACTGCACGTATTCCATTAAATTCATATTAGTAATATCTTATCTCATCATTGGTAATATCTTATCTGATCATTCCAACTAGGGCTCTAGTGCCACGTTTAACTACGCTCTTCTCTCTCTCTCTCCCTCTCCGCCTAAAGAACAATTCAGTGCTACTCCCTTCAATCTGAGGGAGTAGTGGATTTCATGTGGACGTCTGATATCCATCCAACGGCTCCGTGTCATCTTCCTCTTCTAGCCCTCGTTCCACACCGGTCCGATCTCTGATGCAGCGCCCACCAAATCGCCTGCTGCATGCCACCTGCCAACGGCCGACGGTGCTTCGCCCCGGCCTTCCCTCTACCAAAGCCGCCCTCCCTCGTCGCTCCACCATCCTTCTTTTCTGGCGCCGGCAGTCCACCACACCCACCGCCCCAACGGTTAAGCCTCGGACTCCACACGCTGCCGCATCGTCGATCTCCAACTCCGTGTCATTCACGGGTTGACCCCGCGCGCTCGCTGCTGTCCATCGCGACGTCCCTGTTCTCGCCTAGGAGGTTTTGAAATCGGCTGACCGATATGTATTTTCAGGTAACTTGCATATGGCAAACGCGTCGCTCTCGCACTGCCAAGGCGAATGATACGCGATCACACAGCGTCTGAAGGGGCCGGTGTGATTAATGCGCCATCTAATGATCGAACTTGGACGAATCAAGAGTGTGTGGACGTGTGGTAGCACTAGCAGCATGCAGTAGTACGTACCACGAAGGCGTAGCCGGTGACGGTGGCCCAGGAGTTGCCGAGCGTTGAGCCGGCGAGGTGGACGTCGCCGAGGTGGCCGGAGAACATGACGGACACCAGCGGGATGCCGTAGTAGGACATGTTGGTGAGGACCATCGGCACCGCGAACTGCAGCTGCGCCCACGCCTCCTCCGTGTCGATCAGGCGGCGCAACCACGCCGGCGAGCAGGGCTTCGCCTCTCCTTCGCCGCCCTTGCCATCGGCGGGCTCGCAGCCACCGAGCAGCAGAGGAGCCGAAGTCATGCCGGCCCGCGCGCGCGCCGCACGAAGAGGGGAGAAGAGGTGGGTTGGTGCCTGTGGCGATCAACGGGATAGCGATGTGGAGATTGGCGGGCAAGCCGCCTTCACCCTGTATTTGTGTCTAGTGGCTGCGGCGTGTGGAACGCGTGGTGGTGGAGACATGCGTGGTGCAGATCCTACACATTAATTAATTTTGGATTTTTCTTAGGTGTAATCAACATTTAATGCTCCAGTGTTAGGACCGTGCGAGAGTGTGCTCCTACCACTACTCGACCCGTTTTTCGCGACGTGTGAGGTAGTGGTGATCTTGAGATGTAGATCAGGGATTTCGCTGAGAATAGGAATGATGTGGTTGTTAATCCAGTCGCTGGCACACTCATTGCAAGAGGCGTACGACTTCTGCAATTGGAGACCGTTTTGGGATCCGTTTTGTTTGTGCCCGCTGAGTGTTCATTGGGAGAAATGCATGCAAGAAATTATGGTTGCGCGGCATGCCCCTATGTCTGTCTCGCCGGATATGTACCGATGAATTTACTAAATGGAAGAGGATGCATATGGTATAATTCTAATAAATTGGAAATCTTGGCAAGGTAAGGAAATCTCCAACGCGGACCCTCAAAACGTCCGCAAACACTTTAAGAAAAAGGGTTTCCCCCACTTTGTATTACAAAGCAACCATCCGATACAACCAACGATAGGGGCTGGGGCGGAAGCAGCACAAACACGCCCAAAAAAAAGAAAGAGAAAAAAGAAAAGAAACAAATGCCGATAACGGCGGCGACGAAGGCTCGTGACCGCTGCGACCACCGGAGATCGCTCACTAAGCTCCGAGACTCCGAAGCGCCGGTGCCAATCAACACCTCCAAGAAGGGACGCGACGATGACGACGCTGCTGTCAGGGGTTTCCCCCGGTACGCGGCGAGGAGAGAGGAAGGGTAGCCCCGACGCCCTCTAGGAAGGTCCGGCGGCACCCTCAGGCGCCACCGCGTCGGTGTCGGCCAAGCCAACAGGGATTTCTCCCGATCCCAGCCTCTACCTCAGGCACTTCGGAGCTCGCCACCAAACCGACCACCACCCTGCGCCAACACGGACACGAAGCTTCCCACGCTGTCTCACCACGGCACCGCGAAGATGGTCTGCACAACGAAGAAGAGGAGCCGGGACTAGGGCAGCAGCACCGTCAGCATACGGGAGGGCCCCACCTCCACCGTCCACGATGGTAGCCGACCGGACGCCATAGCAGGAGCCTACCGGGCCCGTGGCCCCACAGGCCCGACCGGGCCCTCGAAGGCCCGGACAGCTCCCGCCTTCGCGCAGCAGCTGGCACGCCGTCGGCGTCGCCGTCCCAGTCCAAACCGCTCCCCTACCTCCCCATACAGAGAGCGTTGCGGTCGCACCGGAGCCGACCCGCAAGGACCCAGAAGGGACCCTACGGGCCCAGATCTGGGCCGGGGACGGGCCACCGGCTAGCCAGCACCACCGGACTGCCCCGCCACCAAGAGGCAGCACCACCACGGCGAGCGCCGCCGGCCTCCGCACGAGGACGCCGGACCACCACCGACCGAGGCGCACCGCCGCCGGCCATCACCGCCCGAGCAGGGGAGGGCCGCGCGCGGGGAAGGACATGCCCGCCGCCGCCAGCACCACGCGGCCGAGGACCGGCGGCACACGCTGATGGCAGCGGGAGGAGGGAGGGCCGCGGGGGAACGCTGGAGGAGCGCGGAGGAAGGGCCCCCGGCCGCCTCGCTCGGGGAGGCGGCCCGGGGGAACGGGGGAGTGGAGGGGTGGGGGAGGAGAAGGGAAAGGGGAGGGGGAAGGGGCTGGCGGCTCCGCGCGGGGGAGCCGGCGACAACGGCGGCGGGGGAACCCTAGGGGCGGGGGAGCGGGCCAACGTCCGCAAACATTCGGACCGAGTGTTTGGACGCGGCCGCAAACATTTGCATGTCATCCAACGAGGACCCGTATTTAACCGTAGACACATCCGCGTGCCCTTTTTTCAATAGATCGGAAGCATATCAGGAGGGCTTTGCAAGAGTTCGGACCTCCGGTACGTAGGACTCTGTTGCTGAGTGTTCATTGGAAGAAATGCATGCAATAAATTATTGTTGCGCGATATGTCTCCCCGAATATGTATCCCCGGTATAAAACAATAGCGCTTGTTGGGAGGCAACCCAATAGTTATCTTAATTTTCTTGTTTATTTTTCAGTTTTTTAATAAACACACAATTATGCTACTTTTATAATTGTGCTTTTTAAGTTTTAGTTAGTGGTTGTGCCAAGCAAAGCCTTTAGGATAGTTTGAATGATAGTTGACTTGATTCTGTTAAAAAATAGAAACATTTGCGCCCAGTTTTAGAATTTTGTAAATCCATAGAAATGTGATTTTTCTTTGAATTGCTTACACATAATTTATATACAAATTTTCCACGTTGTCCTAATTTTTTTTAGAATTTTTAGAGTTACAGAAGTATGGTTAATGTTCAGATTGCTATAGACTGTTCTGTTTTTGATAGATTCTGTTTTCGTTGCATGTGTGATTATTTTGATGAATCTATGGATTGTATCAAGGGGTCATGGTAAACTTAAAATACAGTAGGTATAATGCAATAACAAAATATGAATAGTTTTGCAACAATACTTAAAGATGATTTGCTTTATTATACTAACGGATCTCACAAAGGTTTTTTTAAGTTTTGTGTGTTTGAAGTTTTTCAAGTTTTGGGTGAGATCACGATCGATGAAGGAATAAGAAGTGGCAAGTGCCTAAGCTTGGGGGTGCCCAAGGCACCCCAAGGTAATATTCAAGGACTCCCAAGCAACTAAGCTTGGGGATGCCCCGGAAGGCATCCCCTTTTTATTCTAACGTCCATCGGTATTTTACTTGGAGCTATATTTTTATTCGTCACATGCCATGAGGTTTGCTTGGAGCGTCTTTGATACGTCTCCAACGTATCTATAATTTATGAAGTATTCATGCTATTATATTATCCTTCTAGGATGTTTTATATGCATTTATATTCTATTTTATATGATTTTTGGGACTAACCTATTAACCTAGAGCCTAGTGCCAGTTTCTATTTTTTCCTTGTTTTTGAGTATCGCAGAAAAGGAAAACCAAACGGAGTCCAATTGACCTAAAACTTGACGGAGCTTATTTTTGGACCAGAAGAAGGCCATGGAGTAAAAGAGTTGGGCCAGAAGAGTCCCTGGCTGCCCACGAGGGTGGGAGGCGCGCCCACCCCCCTGGGCGCGCCCCCTGCCTCGTGGACAGCCCGGAGACCCCCCTGACTTGTTCTCGACGCCAAAACCTCTTATATATACAGAAACCTCCAGAACATGACCTAGATCGGGAGTTCCGCCGCCGCAAGCCTCTGTAGCCACCAAATACCAATCGGACCCTTTTCTGGCACCCTGCCGGAGGGGGGATCCCTCACCGGTGGCCATCTTCATCATCCCGGCGCTCTCCATGATGAGGAGGGAGTTGTTCACCCTCGGGGCTGAGGGTATGTACCAGTATCTATGTGTTTGATCTCTCTCTCGTGTTCTTGATTCGGCACGATCTTGATGTATCGCGAGCTTTGCTATTATAGTTGGATCTTATGATGTTTCTCCCCCTCTACTCTCTTGTAATGGATTGAGTTTTCCCTTTGAAGTTATCTTATCGGATTGAGTCTTTAAGGATTTGAGAACACTTGATGTATGTCTTGCATGTGCTTATCTGTGGTGACAATGGGATATTCACGTGATCTACTTGATGTATGTTTTGGTGATCAACTTGCGGGTTCAGTGACCTTGTGAACTTATGCATAGGGGTTGGCACACGTTTTCGTCTTTACTCTCCGGTAGAAACTTTGGGGCACTCTTTGAAGTACTTTGTGTTGGTTTGAATAGATGAATATGAGATTGTGTGATGCATATCGTATAATCATACCCACAGATACTTGAGGTGACATTGGAGTATCTAGGTGACATTAGGGTTTTGGTTGATTTGTGTCTTAAGGTGTTATTCTAGTACGAACTCTATGATAGATCGAGCGGAAAGAATAGCTTCGTGTTATTTTACTACGAACTCTTGAATAGATCGATCCGAAAGAATAACTTTGAGGTGGTTTCGCACCCTACCATAATCTCTTCGTTTGTTCTCCGCTATTAGTGACTTTGGAGTGACTCTTTGTTGCATGTTGAGGGATAGTTATATGATCCAATTATGTTATTATTGTTGAGAGAACTTGCACTAGTGAAAGTATGAACCCTAGGCCTTGTTTCCTAGCATTGCAATACCGTTTACGCTCACTTTTATCATTAGTTACCTTGCTGTTTATATATTTTCAGATTACAAAAACCTATATCTACCAACCATATTGCACTTGTATCGCCATCTCTTCTCTGAACTAGTGCACCTATACAATTTACCATTGTATTGGGTGTGTTGGGGACACAAGAGACTCTTTGTTATTTGGTTGCAGGGTTGTTTGAGAGAGACCATCTTCAACCTACACCTCCCACGGATTGATAAACCTTAGGTCATCCACTTGAGGGAAATTTGCTACTGTCCTACAAACCTCTGCACTTGGAGGCCCAACAACGTCTACAAGAAGAAGGTTGTGTAGTAGACATCAAGCTCTTTTCTGGCGCCGTTGCCAGGGAGGTGAGTGCTTGAAGGTATATATTTAGATCTTGCAATCGAATCTTTTAGTTTCTTGTTTTATCACTAGTTTAGTTTATAAAAAAAGCTACCAAAAAATGGAATTGAGGTTGCCTCATATGCTTCATCTTTTTAATGTCTTCCGTGAAAATAAGGATTCCGATAATTGTGCTCAATTGCTAGAGGAAGAATGCATTAAAATGTTTGGCACTAAATATTTGAATGATAAGCATGATTGCAATGTTGTTAGTATGAATTCTTTGAATACCCATGATGCTAATGATATGCAAAGCCACAAGCTTGGGGATGCTATGTTTGATGAAGATGATATTTTTTGTCCCCCAAGTTTTGATGAGCAAATTTATTATGATGAAAGCATGCCTCCTATTTATGATGATTATTGTGATGACACATATGCTATAAAGAATAAAGATAACCATGAAACTTGTCATCATGATTTTAATTTTCAATTGGATTATGCTTCACATGATAGTTATTTTGTTGAGTTTGCTCCCACTACTATTGGTGAGAATAAATTTGCTTATGTGGAGAGTAGTAAAATCTCCATGCTTGTAGATCATGAGAAGAATGCTTTATGTGATGGTTATATTGTTGAATTCATTCATGATGTTACTGAAAATTATTATGAGGGAGGAACATATGCTTGTAGGAATTGCAATAATTTCAAGTTTCCTCTCTATGTTCTTAAAGTTTTAAAGTTATGCTTGTTTTGGCTTCCTATGCTAGTTGATTATTGTTCCCATAAGTTGTTTGCTAACAAAATCCCTATGCATAGGAAGTGGGTTAGACTTAAATGTGCTAGTCATATTCTTCATGATGCTCTCTTTATGTTTCAATTCTTATCTTTTATGTGAGCATCATTGAAATCATCATGCCTAGCTAGGGGCGTTAAACGTTAGCGCTTGTTGGGAGGCAACCCAATTTTATTTTAGTTCTTTGCCATTTGCTCCTGTTTATTAATAAATAATCTATTTATCCTCTGGTTAGATGTGGTTTTATGTTTTAATTAGTGTTTGTGCCAAGTAGAACCTTTGTGAAGACTTGGGTGAAAGTTAATGTGATCTTGCTGTAAAAAACAGAAACTTTGCGCTCACGAGATTAGCTGTCATTTTTTTACAGAAGAGTGCTTTTAAGTTGATTCTTTTTGCAGAAGATTAATAGACAAATTCCTCAGGTCCACCAATTTATTTAAGAATTTTTGGAGTTCCAGAAGTATACGTTTGATACAGATTACTACAGACTGTTCTGTTTTTGAGAGATTCTGTTTTCTATGTGTTGTTTGCTTATTTTGATGAATCTATGAGAAGTATCGGAGGGTATGAACCATATATAAGTTGGAATACATTAGATATTACACCAATATGAATTTAGAATGAGTTCACAACAGTACCTAAGTGGTGATTTATTTTCTTATACTAACGGAGCTTACGAGTTTTCTGTTGAGTTTTGTGTTGTGAAGTTTTCAAGTTTTGGATAAAGATTCGATGTACTATGGAATAAGGAGTGGCAAGAGCCTAAGCTTGGGGATGCCCAAGGTACCCCAAGGTAATATTCAAGGACAACCAAGAGCCTAAGCTTGGGGATGCCCCGGATGGCATCCCCTCTTTCGTCTTCGTTCATCGGTAACTTTACTTGGAGCTATATTTTTATTCACCACATGATATGTGTTTTGCTTGGAGCATCGTTTTATTTTGTTAGTATTTTCTTGCTGTTATTTAGAATAATGTTTTGCATCTCTATTTTCAATAAAAATGTCAAGGATAGCCTTTACCATGCTTATTTTGCAAGTATACATGTTGCTGTTTCAAAACAGAAAGTTTATCGCTGTTGCCTATATTCCCTAGAAAATCCAGAATATGATAAAATGTTGAAACTTTTTGCATAATAAGCTCTGATAAATTTTCTATAGTGTGGTAGAATTTCATAATGTTTGGAGTTAGGGAAGTATGATGAATCTTGCATTCTTTACAGACTGTACTATTTTGGCAGATTGCTGTTATGTTTGCATTGTTTGCATATGTTTGCTTATTTAATGATTCTATTTGAGGATAGGAGTATTAGATATGCAGAGGCATTTAGTATGCAATGTTGAATAATAATTTTAGTGATTTGTTACAGTAGAAAATGATAAGGTTTTTGCATTGGTTTATACTAACTTATCTCACGAGTTCTTGTTGAGTTTGGTGTGGATGAAGCTTTCGAGATTTAGGAAACCGTGATATTAGAGGAATTAAGGAGACACAAAAGCTCAAGCTTGGGGATGCCCAAGGCACCCCAATATAATTTCAAGAAGTCTCAAGCATCTAAGCTTGGGGATGCCCCGGTAGGCATCCCACCTTTCTTCTTCAACAATTATCGGTTAGTATCGGTTGAGCCTAGGTTTTTGCTTCTTCACATGATGAGTGCTATCCTTGAAGTGTCGTTTTATTTTGTTTTGCTTGATGTTTGATTAATATCCCAAGATCTTAAATTCTTAAATGAGAGAGAGTCTCCACATAGCTACATAATTATTTAACTACTCATTGATCTTCACTTATATCTTTTTGGAGTAGTTTGTCATTACTCGTGTGCTTCACTTATATCCTATGAGTAAATGGTTGAATGATTTGAATATCATAAATCTGAAATTATATATGTTTCATATGCTTATCCCATGGGGAGTAATGACTTCACATATAAGAAGTGGAGGTGGTAAATTTATTGAAGGTTAGCAAACATTGTATTGATCACTTGAACAATTCATGAGAGAATATTGAAGGAAGAGAGATTTCACATATAAATATACTATCTTGGACATCTTCTATGATTGTGAGCCCCATTAATTATTTTCAAACCTGAGCAAATTAGTTGAAGTTGGACAAGGAAGATAACATAATGAGTTATGCTTGGGTATATTTGTATAGAAGCTATATTGTTATGGATCCTCTAACATGTGGTGCTTGCTATTTAGAATCCTTTGCTAGCCAAAATATCTATACTAAGCGCGAATACTGCTTGTGCATCCAAATTCCTTGAACCAAGTTTCTTCCATGAGTGTCCACCATATCTACCTATATGCGGTATTTACCTGCCGTTCCAAGTAAATTTGCATGTGCCAAACTCTAAACCTTCAAATAATAATCTGTTTTGTATGCCCGAATCGCTCATGTAGCGACTAGGGGCTGTCAGTATCTTCCATGCTAGGTGGGCTATTCTCACGATGAGTGGACTCCGCTCATCATTCACGAGAAAATGGCTGGTAATTGGGATGCCCAGTCCTATGATCAAAAGATCAAAAACAAAATCGCAAATAATTTAAACAAAACTTCCCCAGGATTGTTGATAGTTGGATGGCACCCGTTGTTTCAGACAAGCCGTGGAGGGTGATTGTTGGTGGAGGGGGAGTAAAATCTTTACCTTTCTGTTTGGGAACCGCCTATAATGTATCTAGTATGGAAGATATTGGGAACTCTTGGTCGTTATGTTGACAATGAAAGCGTACCTCTCAAAATTATTTTCATCTCTATTTTAGCTTCGAGCTCTGGCATCTCTGCAAATCCCTGCTTCCCTCTGCGAAGGGCCTATCTTTTACTTTTATGCAAGAGTCAGTAGTATTCCTTCTCATTCCAACCTACTTTTTAGTTGGCAAGCATCATGTGGTGGAGAAAGATCTAAGCATATATAGCCATTCAAATATATTTGATCATGAATTATTATTGTTGACAATTATCTATATGATAAATAAGTTGGGAGACGAAACATTAAGCCCCTATCTTTCTCTGTGTTCGATGGATGCTATTTGTTCTAAAAGTATGCTTTGAGTGGTAGCAATCATGGAAGACTATATGATAGTTGAGTATGTGGGATTTGCTAAACCAAAGCCCTTACATAGACCCTTCCTGAAAATAAGATGAATTGCAATTGTTTGATGACTGAGAACGGTTTGTTAGTTTTCAAGAAAGTTTATGATCTATACTTTAACATGTGAATAGTTTGTTACTTGATTATGAGAAGCTTTATGATATGAGCTACTGTTATGATATATAATGATGCTAGAAAAAGTGATTGGAACTATCATTGATCAAACTTATGCACTTGCTAGCATTCACACTTCATAAATTATTTCTTTTATCATTTACCTACTCGAGGACGAGTAGGAATTAAGCTTGGGGATGCTGATACGTCTCCAACGTATCTATAATTTATGAAGTATTCATGCTATTATATTATCCTTCTAGGATGTTTTATATGCATTTATATGCTATTTTATATGATTTTTGGGACTAATCTATAAACCTAGAGCCCAGTGCGAGTTTCTGTTTTTTCCTTGTTTTTGAGTATCGCAGAAAAGGAAAACCAAACGGGGTCCAATTGACCTGAAACTTGACGGAGCTTATTTTTGGACCAGAAGAAGGCCATGGAGTAAAAGAGTTGCGCCAGAAGAGTCCCGGGCTGCCCACGAGGGTGGGAAGCGCGCCCACCCCCTGGGCGCGCCTCCCTGCCTCGTGGACAGCCCGGAGACCCCCCTGACTTGTTCTCGATGCCAAAATCTCTTATCTATACAGAAACCTCCAGAACATAACCTAGATCGGGAGTTCCGCCGCCGCAAGCCTCTGTAGCCACCAAAAACCAATCGGGACCCTTTTCCGGCACCCTGCCGGAGGGGGGATCCCTCACCGGTGGCCATCTTCATCATCCCGGCGCTCTCCATGACGAGGAGGGAGTAGTTCACCCTCGGGGCTGAGGGTATGTACAAGTAGCTATGTGTTTGATCTCTCTCTCTCTCATGTTCTTGATTCGGCACGATCTTGATGTATCGCGAGCTTTGCTATTATAGTTGGATCTTATGATGTTTCTCCCCCTGCACTCTCCTGTAATGGACCGAGTTTTCCCTTTGAAGTTATCTTATCGGATTGAGCCTTTAAGGATTTGAGAACACTTGATGTATGTCTTGCATGTGCTTATCTGTGGTGACAATGGGATATTCACGTGATCTACTTGATGTATGTTTATGTGATCAACTTGTGGGTTCAGTGACCTTGTGAACTTATGCATAGGGGTTGGCACACGTTTTCGTCTTGACTCTCCGATAGAAACTTTGGGGCACTCTTTGAAGTACTTTGTGTTGGTTTGAATAGATGAATCTGAGATTGTGTGATGCATATCATATAATCATACCCACAGATACTTGAGTTGACATTGGAGTATCTAGGTGACATTAGGGTTTTGGTTGATTTGTTTCTTAAGGTGTTATTCTAGTACGAACTCTATGATAGATCGAGCGGAAAGAATAGCTTCGTGTTATTTTACTACGAACTCTTGAATAGATCGATCCGAAAGAATAACTTTGAGGTGGTTTCGTACCCTACCATAATCTCTTCGTTTGTTCTCCGCTATTAGTGACTTTGGAGTGACTCTTTGTTGCATGTTGAGGGATAGTTATATGATCCAATTATGTTATTATTGTTGAGAGAACTTGCACTAGTGAAAGTATGAACCCTAGGCCTTGTTTCCTAGCATTGCAATACCGTTTACGCTCACTTTTATCATTAGTTACCTTGCTGTTTATATATTTTCAGATTACAAAAACATATATCTACCATCCATATTGCACTTGTATCGCCATCTCTTCGCCAAACTAGTGCACCTATACAATTTACCATTGTATTGGGTGTGTTGGGGACACAAGAGACTCTTTGTTATTTGGTTGCAGGGTTGTTTGAGAGAGACCATCTTCAACCTACACCTCCCACGAATTGATAAACCTTAGGTCATCCACTTGAGAGAAATTTGCTACTGTCCTACAAACCTCTGCACTTGGAGGCCCAACAACGTCTACAAGAAGAAGGTTGTGTAGTAGACATCAGTCTTGTATTATATGAGTCTTTGCTTGTTTTACTTTTTAGTTTGTCAAAATAATCCTTGCTGGACACACCTATTTGAGAGAGTCACATGTTTATCATGATTTGTTAGAATGCTCTCTATGCTTCATTTTTTTTAGCAAGGCAGTTGCTCTAGTGCTTCACTTCAATCTTTTTGAGCATGGCGGTGACTATATTTTGAAGAAATGCACTCTCATGCTCCACTTATATTATTTTGAGAGTTGAAATTTTTAAAGAAATATTTGCACTCTCATGCTTCACTTGTATCTTTTTGAGAGTTGATAATAGCAATGGTAATTTGCACAAGATATGCATTTAGTCCCAATATGATGAATATCCAAGAAGGATATAATAACAACTTTCATAAAGATCATGCGATGTGATAAGTTTGATTCCTTACAATAGTTTTGCAATATGAAGATGATAATATGTCAGTGATGTTGGTGAATAATTATGCTTTAGTAAGAATATTGGTGTTAATGTTTGTGATTCCCTATGCAGGCACGGAAGTCAATAGTTATGCAACGAAGTTACATCCGTCTTTTGGTGTATTATTCAGTGTATGCATGTTTATGACCGTTTTCATTATTTGGTTGGTCGCTTCTCAACCTATTTGCTAGCCTTCATTTATACTAAGCGGGAATACTGCTTATGCATCCAAACTCTTAAACCCAAAGTTGTGCCAAATGAGTCCACCATACCTAACTATATGCGGTATTTTCATGTCGTCCTAAGTAAATTTGCATGTGCCAACTCTAATTATTTAAAATAAATTTCCGTTTTGTGTGCTCTTATCGCTCATGTGGCGGCAGGGGGTGGCCGACATCTTCCATGTTAGGTGGGTTATTCTCATGATGAGTGTTTATTCATTTGTCATTGCATGAGAGTGTGGCAGGTAATAGGGATGCACAATCCCAAAATGAAAAAATAATATGATAATAATAAATTCTTTGGAGAGTGTTGGTATGGAAGACACCCGTGGATATGGCTAGCCATGGCTTGTGAAAAGAAAGCTGGAAAAGAAATACATTTTATTTTCTATTCGGGAACCGCCTATGATTCGTCTAGCATGGAAGATGTTGGGAACTCTCGGCCGTAGCATTGACAGGAAAAGCATGCCTCTCAAAATAATATTTTATCTCTCAATTTGAGCTTTGAGCTCTGGCACCTCTATAAATCTCTGCTTTCCTCTGCTAAGGGCCTATCTATTTACTTTTATGTAATTTTTATTTTTATTTTGAGTCTCCATCTTCTCTTATAAAGCACCAACTACGCAACTCTATTGTCATGCTTGTGCATTGGGTGTAGCTAATGTTTGAGTGTGCTTAATTGTTGGATCAATGATCGAGCATAATGGGCTAGGGATAGCTTTCTTTAGCGTTGATATTTTGAAAGACATGGTTGCTTGTTGATATGCTTGAGTATTGATGTTTTCATGTCAAAATATAGACTAGTGCTTTGAATCACTCAAACTCTAATGTCCATGCAACAAAAGAGAAAGATTATATGATGAATATGATAGGAATCATTCAACATAAAAAATTTGGTTTTTATCATTTACCTACTGGGGGACGCGCAAGAATTAAGCTTGGGGATGCTTGATATGTCTCCAATGTATCTATAATTTTTGATTATTCCATGCTATTATAGTATCTCTCTTGGATGTTTTGTATTCATTTACAAGCAAGTTTATATCATTTTTGGAGACTAAACTATTAACTTAGTGCCCAGTGCCAGTTGTTGTTTTCTACATGTTTTTGCTTTTCAGGAAATCAATGTCCTTCCGATGATGCGTGGGTAGTTTACCATGCTGGGAAACATAGCATGCAATTTCAAAAAAATTCCTACGCTCACGCAAGATCTATCTAGGAGATGCATAGAAATGAGAGGGGGAGAGTGTGTCCATGTACCCTCGTAGACCGAAAGCGGAAGCGTTTGACAACGCGGTTGATGTAGTCGAACTTCTTCTCGTTCCGACCGATCAAGCACCGAACGTACGGCACCTCCGAGTTCTGCACACGTTCAGCTCGATGCCGTCCCTCGAACTCTTGATCCAGCAAAGTGTCGAGGGAGAGTTCCGTCAGCACGACGGCGTGTTGACGGTGATGGTGAAGTGATCTGCGCAGGGCTTCGCCTAAGCACTATGTGAGTATGACCGGAGGCGTAAACTATGGAGGGGGGCGCCGCACACGGCTAGGAATCAATGTTGTGTGTTCTAGCGATGCCCCCCTCATATATATAGGTTGGAGGGGAGGAGAGGCAGCCAAGGGGGTGCCCCAAGTAGGAGGAATCCTACTTGGGCGCCTCCCAATTCGGCCTCCCCCTTCCATATTCATCCGGAGAGGGAAGGAAGGAGGAGGGAGGAGAGAACGAAGGGGGAGGCCGAATCCCTCCCCTTCCTTTCCCTCTTCTCCTCTTTCCTTCCCCCTTATTTTGGCCTACATGGGGCGCAGCAGCCCCCTAGGGGATGGTCTATCCCCTTCTTCGCCCAATAGGCCCATGTAGTTGCCGGGGGGATTCCCGGAACCCCTTCCGCTGACCCGATATGTACCCGGTACCCCCGGAACACTTCCGGTGTCCGAATACTATCATCCTGTATATGAATCTTTACCTCTCGACCATTTCGAGACTCCTCGTCATGTCTGTGATCTCATCTGGGACTCCGGACAACATTCGGTCACCAAATCACATAACTCATATAATACAAAATCGCCATCGAACGTTAAGTGTGCGAACCCTACGGGTTCGAGAACTATGTAGACATGAGCGAGACACCTCTCCGGTCAATAACCAACGGCGGAACCTGGATGCTCATATTGGTTCCTACATATTCTACGAAGATCTTTATCGGTCGTACCGCAATGACAACATATGTAATTCCCTTTGTCATCGGTATGTTACTTGCCCGAGATTCGATCGTCGGTATCTTCATACCTAGTTCAATCTCATTACCGGCAAGTCTCTTTACTCGTTCCATAATACATCATCCCACAACTAAATCATTAGTCACATTGCTTGCAAGGCTTATTATGATGTGCATTACCGAGAGGGCCCAAAGATACCTCTCCGATACTCGGAGTGACAAATCCTAATCTCGATCTATGCCAACCCAACAAAAACCTTCAGAGATACCTCTAGATCATCTTTATAATCACCCAGTTACGTTGTGACATTTGATAGCACACAAGGCATTCCTCCGGTATCCGGGAGTTGCATAATCTCATAGTCGAAGGAATATGTATATGACATGAAGAAAGCAATAGCAATAAAACTTAACAATCATTATGCTAAGCTAACAGATGGGGTCTTGTCCATCACATCATTCTCCTAATGATGTGATCCGGTTCATCAAATGACAACTCATGTCTATGGTTAGGGAACTTAACCATCTTTGATTAACGAGCTAGTCTAGTAGAGGCTTACTAGGGACACGGTGTTTTGTCTATGTATCCACACATGTATCAAGTTTCCGGTTAATACAATTCTAGCATGAATAATAAACATTTATCATGATATAAGGAAATATAAATAACAACTTTATTATTGCCTCTAGGGCATATTTCCTTCAATCTCCCACTTGCACTAGAGTCAATAATCTAGATTACATTGTAATGATTCTAACACCCATGGAGTCTTGGTGCTGATCATGTTTTTCTCGTGGAAGAGGCTTAGTCAATGGGTCTGCCACATTCAGATCCATATGTATTTTGCAAATCTCCATGTATCCCTCCTTGACTTGATCACGGATGGAGTTGAAGCGTCTCTTGATGTGTTTGGTTCTTTTGTGAAATCTGGATTCCTTCGCCAAGGCAATTGCTCCAGTATTGTCACAGAATATTTTCATTGGACCCTGCTGCACTAGGTATTACAGCTAGATCGGATATGAACTCCTTCGTCCAGACTCCTTCATTCCCTGCTTCTGAAGCAGCTATGTACTCCGCTTCACACGTAGATCCCGCCACGACGCTTTGCTTGGAACTGCACCAACTGACAGCTCCACCATTCAATATAAATATGTATTCGGTTTGTGACTTAGAGTCATCCGGATCAGTGTTAAAGCTAGCATCGATGTAACCATTTACGACGAGCTCTTTGTCACCTCCATAAACGACAAACGTATCCTTAGTCCTTTTCAGGTACTTCGGGATGTTCTTGACCGTTGTCCAGTGATCCACTCCTGGATTACTTTGGTACCTCCCTGCTAGACTTATAGCAAGGCACACATCAGGTTTGGTACACAACATAGTATACATGATAGAACCTATGGCTGAGGTATAGGGAATGACTTTCATTTTCTCTCTATCTTCTGCGGTGGTCGGACATTGAGTCTGACTCAACTTCACACCTTGTAACACAGGCAAGAACCCTTTCTTTGACTGATCCATTTTGAACTTCTTCAAAACTTTATCAAGGTATGTGCTTTGTGAAAGTCCAATTAAGCGTCTTGATCTATCTCTATAGATCTTGATGCCCAATATATAAGTAGCTTCACCGAGGTCTTCCATTGAAAAACTCTTATTCAAGTATCCTTTTATGGTATCCAGAAATTCTATATCATTTCCAATCAACAATATATCATCCACATATAATATTAGAAATGCTACAGAGATCCCACTCACTTTCTTGTAAATACAGGCTTCTCCAAAAGTCTGTATAAAACCATATGCTTTGATCACCTCATCAAAGCGTATATTCCAACTCCGAGATGTTTGCACCAGTCCATAAATGGATCGCTGGAGCTTGCACACTTTGTTAGCACCTTTAGGATCAACAAAACCTTCTGGTTGCATCATATACAACTCTTCTTTAAGAAATCCATTAAGGAATGCAGTTTTGACGTCCATTTGCCAGATTTCATAATCAGGAAATGCGGCAATTGCTAACACGATTTGGACATACTTAAGCATCGCTACGGCAAAAACTATCAGGACTAAGTTCATGATAAATTAAGTTCAATTAATCATATTACTTAAGAACTCCCACTTAGATAGACATCCCTCGAGTCATCTAAATGTTCACGTGATCCAAATTAACTAAACCATGTCCGATCATAATGTGAGATGGAGTAGTCTTCAATGGTGAGCATCTCTATGTTGATCATATCTACTATATGATTCAAGTTCGACCTTTCGGTCTCCAGCGTTCCGAGGCCATGTTTGTACATGCTAGGCTCGTCAAGTTTAACCTGAGTATTCTGCATGTGCAAAACTATCTTGCACCCATTGTATGTGAATGTAGAGCTTATCACACCCGATCATCACGTGGTGTCTCGGCACGACGAGCTGTCGCAACGGTGCATACTCAGGGAGAACACTTATACCTTGAAATTTTAGTAAGGGATCATCTTATAATGCTACCACTATACTAAGCAAAATAAGATGCATAAAAGATAAAAATCACATGCAATCAAAATATGTGACATGATATGGCCATCATCATCTTGTGCCTTTGATCTCCATCTCCAAAGCACCGTCATGATCTCCATCGTCACCGGCTCGACACCTTGATCTCCATCGTAGCGTTGTGGTCGTCTCGCCAACTATTGCTTCTACAACTATCGCCAACGCATAGTGATAAAGTAAAGCAATTACATGGCGTTTGCATTTCATACAATAAAGCGACAACCATAACGCTCCTACCAGTTGCCGATAACTTTTACAAAACATGATCATCTCATACATCAACGTATATCACATCATGTCTTGACCATATGACATCACAACATGCTCTGCAAAAACAAGTTAGACGTCCTCTACTTTTTTGTTGCAAGTTTTACGTGGCTGCTACGGGCTTCTAGCAAGAACCGTTCTTACCTACGCATCAAAACCACAACGGAGATTTATCAAGATTGCTGTTTTAACATTCAATAAGAACCGGCCGTAGTCAAATTCGACTCAACAAAGTAGGAGAAATAGACACCCGCCAGCCACCGTTATGCAAAACTAGTTGGATGTCTGTCGGTGGAACGGTCTCTGATACGTCCATTTTGCATCATGTTTTCTTACTGTTATTTATAATGTTTTTATCCATAATAATGCTTTTTGGAGTAATTCTAATGCCTTTTCTCTCATAATTTGCAAGGAACACACCAAGAGGGAGAATTTCGGCAGCTGGAAATCTGGACCTGAAAAAGCTACGTCAGGCTACCTATTCTGCACAACTCCAAACAAGCTCAAACTTCACGGAGATTTTTTATGGAATATATAAGAAATATTAGAGAAAATAACTACTAGAGGGTGCCCACCAGGTGGGCACAACCCACTGGGCGCGCCAAGGAGCCCAAGCGCGCCCTGGTGGGTTGTGCCCTCCTCGGCCCACCTCCGGTGCCCATCTTTTGGTATAAGTCATTTTTACCTAGAAAAAAAATAAGGAGAAGGCTTTCGGGATGGAGCTCCACCGTCTCGAGGCGGAACTTGGTGCTACCTCTTGAGCACTACGTTGGTTTTCCCTTGAAGAGGAAAGGTGACGCAGCAAAGTAGCGTAAGTATTTCCCTCAATTTTTGAGAACCAAGGTATCAATCCAGTAGGAGGCCACGCACGAGTCCCTCGCACCTACACAAACAAATAAATACTCGCAACCAATGCGATAAGGGGTTGTCAATCCCTACACGGTCACTTACGATAGAGCAAAAAGCAATGGAAACAGCTTGTTGTCGGGAGATTAATATGATGGAAAATAGAGCCGGGGGCCATAGGTTTCACTAGTGGCTTCTCTCAAGAGCATAAGTATTTACGGTGGGTGAACAAATTACTGTTGAGCAATTGACAGAATTGAGCATAGTTATGAGAATATCTAGGTATGATCATGTATATAGGCATCACGTCCGAGACAAGTAGACCGACTCCTGCCTGCATCTACTACTACTACTCCACACATCGACCGCTATCCAGCATGCATCTAGAGTATTAAGTTCATAAGAACAGAGTAATGCTTTAAGCAAGATGACATGATGTAGAGGGATAAATTCATGCAATATGATATAAACCCCATCTTGTTATCCTCGATGGCAACAATACAATACGTGCCATCTTGCTGGGAAAGGACACCGCAAGATTGAACCCAAAGCTAAGCACTTCTCCCATTGCAAGAAAGATCAATCTAGTAGGCCAAACCAAACTAATAATTCGAAGAGACTTGCAAAGATAACCAATCATACATAAAAGAATTCAGAGAAGATTCAAATATTGTTCATAGATAAACTTGATCATAAGCCCACAATTCATCGGTCTCAACAAACACACTGCAAAAGAAGATTACATCGAATAGATCTCCACAAGAGAGGGGGAGAACATTGTATTGAGATCCAAAAAGAGAGAAGAAGCCATCTAGCTAATAACTATGGACCCGAAGGTCTGAGGTAAACTACTCACACATCATCGGAGAGGCTATGGTGTTGACGTAGAAGCCCTCCGTGATCGATGCCCCCTTCGGCGGAGCTCCGGAACAGGCCCCAAGATGGGATCTCACAGGTACAGAAGGTTGCGGCGGTGGAATTAGGTTCTTGGCTCCGTATCTGGTAGTTTGGGGGTACGTAGGTATAGATAGGAGGAAGGAGTACGTCGGTGGAGCAACAGGGGGCCCACGAGGGTGGAGGGCGCGCCCAGGGGGGTAGGCGCGCCCCCTACCTCGTGGCTTCCTGGTTGACGTCTTCACGTAGGGTCCAAGTCCTCTGGATCACGTTCGTTCCGAAAATCACGTTCCCGAAGGTTTCATTCCGTTTGGACTCCGTTTGATATTCTTTTTCTAGGAAACTCTGAAATAGGCAAAAAACAACAATTCTGGGCTGGGCCTCCAGTTAATAGGTTAGTCCCAAAAATAATATAAAAGTGTATAATAAAGCCCAATAATGTCCAAAACAGCACGTTGGAGACGTATCAAGCATGCCCAAGCTTAATTCCTGCTCGTCCTCGAGTAGGTAAATGATAAAAACAGAATTTTTGATGTGGAATGCTACTTGGCATAATTTCAATGTAATTCTTCTTAATTGTGGTATGAATATTCAGATCCAATAGATTCAAGATAAAATTTCAATATTGACATAAAAATAATAATACTTCAAGCATACTAACTAAGCAATTATGTCCTCTCAAAATAACATGGCCAAAGAAAGTTCATCCCTACAAAATCATATAGTTTAGTCATGCTCCATTTTCGTCACACAAGAATGCTCTCATCATGCACAACCCCGATGACAAGCCAAGCAATTGTTTCATACTTTAGTAATCTCAATTTTTTTCAACTTTCACGCAATACATGAGCGTGAGCCATGGATATAGCACTATAGGTGGAATAGATAATGATGGGGGTTATGTGGAGAAGACAAAAAAGGAGAAAGTCTCACATCAACGAGGCTAATCAATGAGCTATGGAGATGCCCATCGACTGATGTTAATGCAAGGAGTAGGGATTGCCATGCAACGGATGCACTAGAGCTATAAATATATGAAAGCTCAACAAAAGAAACTAAGTGGGTGTGCATCCAACTTGCTTGCTCACGAAGACCTAGGGCACTTGAGGAGGCCCATTGTTGGAATATACAAGCCAAGTTCTATAATGAAAAATTCCCACTAGTATATGAAAGTGACAAAACAAGAGACTCTCTATCATGAAGATCATGGTGCTATTTTGAAGCACAAGTGTGGAAAAAGGATAGTAGCATTGTCCCTTCTCTCTTTTCCCCTCATTTTTTTGGGCCTTCTTTTTTCTATGGCCTTTCTCTTTTTTTATTCCTCACTTGGGACAATGCTCTAGAAAATGATGATCATCACACTTCTATTTATTTACAACTCAATGATTACAACTCGATACTAGAACAAAGTATGACTCTATATGAATGCCTCCGGCGGTGTACCGGGATATGCAATGAACCAAGAGTCACATGTATGAAAGAATTATGAACGGTGGCTTTGCCACAAATACTATGTCAACTACATGATCATGCAAAGCAATATGACAATGATGAACGTGTCATGATAAACGGAACGGTGGAAAGTTGCATGGCAATATATCTCGGAATGGCTATGGAAATGCCATAATAGGTAGGTATGGTGGCTGTTTTGAGGAAGATATAAGGAGGTTTATGTGTGAAAGAGCGTATCATATCATGGGGTTTGGATGCACCGGCGAAGTTTGCACCAACTCTCAATGTGAGAAAGGGCAATGCACGGTACTGAAGAGGCTAGCAATGATGGAAAGGTGAGAGTGCATATAATCCATGGACTCAACACTAGTCATAAAGAACTCACATACTTATTGCAAAAATCTACAAGTCATCAAAAACAAAGCACTACGCGCATGCTCCTAGGGGGATAGATTGGTAGGAAAAGACCATCGCTTGTCCCCGACCGCCACTCATAAGGAGGACACTCAAAGAACACCTCGTGTTTCAAATTTGTTACATAATGTTTACCATACGTGCATGCTACGGGCCTTGCAAGCTTCAACACAAGTATTTCTCAAATTCACAACTACTCAACTAGCACAACTTTGATATCACTACCTCCATGTCTCAAAACAATCATCAAGTATCAAACTTCTCTTAGTATTCAATGCACTCATAAGAAAGTTTTTACTAGTCTTGAATACCTAGCATATTAGGATTATTTAAGGAAATTACCATGCTGTTTAAGACTCTCAAAATAATCTAAGTGAAGCATGAGAGAATAATAGTTTCTATAAAACAAATCCACCACCGTGCTCTAAAATATATAAGTGAAGTACTAGAGCAAAAACTATATAACTCAAAAGATATAAGTGAAGCACATAGAGTATTTTAATAATTTCCGAATCATGTGTGTCTCTCTAAAAAGGTGTGTACAGCAAAGATGATTGTGGTAAACTAAAAAATGAAGACTCAAATCATACAAGACGCTCCAAGCAAAACACATATCATGTGGTGAATAAAAATATAGCTCCAAGTAAAGTTACCGATGGAAGTAGACGAAAGAGGGGATGCCTTCTGGGGCATCCCCAAGCTTTGGATTTTAGGTGTCCTTATATTATCTTGGGGGTGCCATGGGCATCCCCAAGCTTAGGCTCTTGCCACTCCTTGTTCCATAATCCATCAAATCTTTCACCCAAAACTTGAAAACTTCACAACACAAAACTTAATAGAAAATCTCGTGAGCTCTGTTAGCGAAAGAAAACAAAAGACCACTTCAAGGTACTGTAATGAACTCATTCTTTATTTATATTGGTGTTAAACCTACTGTATTCCAACTTCTCTATGGTTTATAAACTATTTTACTAGCCATAGATTCATCAAAATAAGCAAACAACACATGAAAAACAGAATCTGTCAAAAACAGAACAGTCTGTAGTAATCTGTAACTAACGCAAACTTCTGGAACTCCAAAAATTCAGTCAAAATAGGACGACCTAGAATTTTTTTATTGATCAGCAGCAATTGGAATCAATATTTTATCACGTTCTGGTGATTTTTAACAATTGTTTTCGTGAACAGAAAGTTTCTGGAACTTACAGCAAGATCAAATAACTATCATCCAAGAAGATCCTATAGGTTTAACTTGGCACAAACACTAATTAAAACATAAAAACACATCTAACCAGAGGCTAGATCAAAGATTTATTCCTAAACATAAGCGAAAAGCAAAAAACTAAAACTAAAACTGGATTGCCTCCCAACAAGCGCTATCGTTTAACGCCCCTAGCTAGGCATTGATAATTTTAACGATGCTCACATCAAAGATAAGAATTGAAGCGCAAAGAGAGCATCATGAAACATGCGACAAACACATCTAAGTCTAACATACTTCCTATGCATAGGCATCTTATAGGCAAACAAATTATCATAGCATGCAAAAACTAGCATATGCAAGGAAGCGGAAAGAAACAATAGCAATCTCAACATAACGAGAGGTAATTTATTATCATGAAAATTTCTACGACCATATTTTCCTCTCTCATAATAATTACATGTGGGATCATAAGCAAATTCAACAAAATAACTATCACATAAAATATTTTCAACACGATCCACATGCATGCAAAGTTGACACTCTTCCGAAATAGTGGGATTAACATTAACTAAAGTCATGACCTCTCCAAACCCACTTTTATCAAAAATTTCATAAGATTGAATATTCTCCAAATATGTGGGATCTAAAGTTGACACTCTTCCAAACCCACTTTCAATATTATTGCAAACAATATTATCAATCTCATATTCATCATGGGGATTAAATAAATTTTCAAGATCATAAGAAGAATCACCCCAATCATGCTCATTGCAACAAGTAGTAGACATAACAAAACTAGCATCCCCAAGCTTAGGGTTTTGCATATTATTAGCACAATTGACATCAAGAGAATTTATAGTAAAATCATTGAAATCATGCTTTTCATCGAGGGAACTATCAAGCATGAGTGCAATAGCAACGATCTCATTTTTAACATAAGGAACTATATCAAATTTGTCTTCATAAATATTGGCATCATGGCCACAAGAATAGTAAGCATCATGTTCATCAAGGGATATTTCAACCAAATCATCGGAATCATCATTATCTATAGATTCATGCATATCATTATTTTCTTCCAAAGCAACGGTCATTCGTTCAATAAATTCTTGGACATAGACATTATGAGCAAAGTTTTCATTGCAATATTTAAGTATGACGGAATTTTCAGATTTGTTGAGAGTAAAATCATACTTTTCAATCAAAGAAGCAACTTCATGAGCACCCTTAAAAACGACAAATTCTTCAATTTGTTCGATATCATAGTAGCTATAAACACCCTTTGCATAAGAAGATAATATTTCATTATCATTGAACTCACATAGGTAGGGAAAGTGTTTTTTAGGGTTCTTAGAGCAACAAGTAAAATCACAAATTTCACAAAGATTCCAAGCATAGCATAGCAAACTATTTATATAATACCATAAGAGCTTCCCTTTTTCAGACAAATGATGACGCACAAAATGAGCATGCTCATCTAAGGATTTCCCATCAACTAGGCTAGTTGGGGTTTCAGCACGAGCGCATAAGGATCGAAGATGATCCAAGTAGAACACTTTAAGTAGATCCATATCAATAGATTTTCAGCAGCGAAGATGCAAGCATATAGAAGGCACAAGGAAACACAAACAAAGATACAAATGGGAAGAAGGCGGACGAAAAAGAGAGGGCGAATAAAACGACAAGGGTGAAGTGGGGGAGAGGAAAACGAGAGGCAAATGGCAAATAATGTAATGCGGGAGATAAGGGTTTGTGATGGGTACTTGGTATGTTGACTTTTGCGTAGACTCCCCGGCAACGGCGCCAGAAATCCTTCTTGCTACCTCTTGAGCACTGCATTGGTTTTCCCTTGAAGAGGAAAGGGTAATGCAGCAAAGTAGCGTAAGTATTTCCCTCAGTTTTTGAGAACCAAGGTATCAATCCAGTAGGAGGCCACACACGAGTCCCTCGCACCTACACAAACAAATAAATCCCCGCAACCAACGCGATAAGGGGTTGTCAATCTCTACACGGTCACTTACGAGAGTGAGATCTGATAGATATGATAAGATAATATTTTTGGTATTTTTATGATAGAGATGCAAAGTAAAGAAAGTAAAACAAAAAGCAACGGAAATAGCTTGTTGTCGGGAGATTAATATGATGGAAAATAGACCCGGGGGCCATAGGTTTCACTAGTGGCTTCTCTCAAGAGCATAAGTATTTACGGTGGGTGAACAAATTACTGTTGAGCAATTGACAGAATTGAGCATAGTTATGAGAATATCTAGGTATGATCATGTATATAGGCATCACGTCCGAGACAAGTAGACCAACTCATGCCTGCATCTACTACTATTAATCCACACATCGACCGCTATCCAGCATGCATCTAGAGTATTAAGTTCAAAAGAACAGAGTAATGCTTTAAGCAAGATGACATGATGTAGAGGGATAAATTCATGCAATATGATATAAACCCCATCTTGTTATCCTCGATGGCAACAATACAATACGTGCCTTGCTGCCCCTACTGTCACTGGGAAAGGACACCGCAAGATTGAACCCAAAGCTAAGCACTTCTCCCATTGCAAGAAAGATCAATCTAGTAGGCCAAACCAAACTGATAATTCGAAGAGACTTGCTAAGATAACCAATCATACATAAAAGAATTCAGAGAAGATTCAAATATTGTTCATAGATAAACTTGATCATAAACCCACAATTCATCGGTCTCAACAAACACACCGCAAAAGAAGATTACATCGAATAGATCTCCACAAGAGAGGGGGAGAACATTGTATTGAGATCCAAAAAGAGAGAAGAAGCCATCTAGCTAATAACTATGGACCCGAAGGTCTGAGGTAAACTACTCACACATCATCGGAGAGGCTATGGTGTTGATGTAGAATCCCTCCGTGATCGATGCCCCCTCCGGCGGAGCTCCGGAACAGGCCCCAAGATGGGATCTCACGGGTACAGAAGGTTGCGGCGGTGGAATTAGGTTCTTGGCTCCGTATCTGGTAGTTTGGGGGTACGTAGGTATATATAGGAGGAAGGAGTACGTTGGTGGAGCAACAGGGGGCCCACGAGGGTGGAGGGCACGCCTAGGGGGTAGGCGCGCCCCCTACCTCGTGGCTTCTTGGTTGATGTCTTGACGTAGGGTCCAAGTCCTCTGGATCACGTTCGTTCCGAAAATCACGTTCCCGAAGGTTTCATTCCGTTTGGACTCCGTTTGATATTCTTTTTCTGCAAAACTCTGAAATAGGCAAAAACAAAAATTCTGGGCTGGGCCTCCGGTTAATAGGTTAGTCCCAAAAATAATATAAAAGTGTATAATAAAGCCCAATAATGTCCAAAACAGAATATAATATAGCATGGAGCAATCAAAAATTATAGATACGTTGGAGACGTATCACTTGGGCAGGAGCACTTTTGCCCTCCGCGGAGCGATTCCGCCCGTGGAACTTCCCTCTCGGAGGGGGAAATCATCGTCATCATCATCACCAACAACTCTCCCATCTCGGGGAGGGAAATCTCTAACAACATCTTCAACAGCACCATCTCATCTCAAACCCTGGTTAATCTCTTGTATTTAATCTTGTTACTGGAACTATAGATTGGTGCTTTTGGGTGACTAGTAGTGTTGATTTCATCTTGTAGTTGATTACTATATGGTTTATTTAGTGGAAGATTATATGTTTAGATCCATTATGCTATTTAATACCCCTCTGATAATGAACATTTTATCATTTGTGAGTAGTTACTTTTGTTCTTGAGGTCACGGGAGATATTATGTTGCAAGTAATCATGTGAACTTGATATGTGTTCGATATTTTGATTGTGTGTATGTTGTGATTCCCTTAGTGGTGTCATGTGAACATCGACTACATGACACTTCACCATATTTGGGCCTAAGGGAATGCATTGTGGAGTAGCAAATAGATGATGGGTTGCGAGAGTGACAGAAGCTTAAACCCCAGTTTATGCGCTATTCCGTAAGGGACCGATTGGATCCATAAGTTTAATGCTATGGTTATAATTTATTCTTAATACTTTTCTCGTAGTTGCGGATGCTTGCGGGAGGGTTAATCATAAGTAGGAGGTTTGTTCAAGTAAGAACAGCACCTAAGCACCAGTCCACCCACATATCAAATTATCAAAGTACCGGACACAAATTAAACCAACATGATGAAAGTGACTAGATGAAATTCCCGTGCACCCTCAAGAACTCTTTGATTATCATAAGAGACGTTTTGCCTCAAAAGGATTGGGCTACCTTGCTGCATACTTATTTCTACTATCGTTACTTGCTTGTTACAAATTATCTTGCTATGAAACTACTCAGCTACTTACAGTTTCAGCACCTGCAGACACTACCTTACTGAAAACTACTTGTCATTTCCTTCTGCTCCTCATTGGGTTCGACACTCTTACTTATCGAAAAGAGCTACAATTGATCCCCTATACTTGTGGGTCATCAAGGCTATTTTCTGGCGCCGTTGCTGGGGAGTGAAGCGCCTTTGGTAAGGAAACATTTATATAGTGTGCTGAAATTTATTGTCACTTGTTACTATGGAAAACAATCCTTTGAGGGGTTTGTTCGGGGTATCTTCACCTCGTCCGGAACCACAATTGGCTACCCCTCAACCTACTGCACCTACTGAAAATGTTGAATATGAAATTCCTTCGGGTATGATAAACAACTGCTAGCTAATCCTTATGCAGGAGATGGAACTGAACATCCTGATATGCACTTGATATATGTGGAACAAATTTGTGGATTGTTTAAGCTTGCAGGTTTACCCGGAGATGAGGTGATGAAAAAGGTTTTCCCTTTATCTTTGAAGGAAAAAACATTGGCATGGTATAGGCTATGCGATGATATTGGATCATGGAATTGGAATCGTTTGAAATTGGAATTTCACCAAATTTTTTATCCTATGCATCTAGTTCATCGTGATCGGAATTATATATATAATTTTTTGCCTCGTGAAGGAGAAAGTATCGCTCTAGCTTGGGGGAGGCTTAAGTCAATGTTATATTCATGCCCCAATCATGAGCTCTCAAGAGAAATTATCATCCAGAACTTTTATGCTCGGCTTTCTTGTAATGTTCAAACCATGCTGGATACTTCTTGTGCTAGTTGTTTTATGAAGAAGACTATTGAATTCCGGTTGGATCTTTTGGAAAGAATTAAACGCAACTCTGAAGATTGGGAACTCAAGAAGGTAAAGAGTCAGGTATTAAACTTAAGTATGATTGTGTTAAATCTTTTAAGAATACCGATGCTTTTCAAAAGTTTAGCACTAAATATGGACTTGACTCTGAGATACTAGCCTCCTTTTGTGAATCATTTGCTACTCATGTTGAACTCCCTAAATAGAAGTGGTTTAAATACCACCCACCTATTAAAGAATAAATTAAAGAACCGGTACCGGTGAAACAAGAAACTATACTTTATAATGTTGATGCAGCTGTCCCTTCTCCTTATATTGAGAAACCACCTTTTCCTGTAAGGATAAAGGAACATGCTAAAGTTTCAACCGTGGTTAACAAAAGCTATATTAGAACACCTAAACCTGGTGAACAGATTAAAGTAGAACCTAGTATTGCTATGGTTAAATATCTCTTGGAAGAAGATATTGATGGGCATGTTATTTACTTCTGTGAAGAAGCAACTAGAATTGTTAAACTTGATAAAAGAGATAAACATAGACCAGTTGTTGGCATGCCTGTCATCTCAGTTAAAATAGGAGATCACTGTTATCATGGATTATGTGACATGGGTGCTAGTGTGAGTGCTGTTCCTTACACTTTATATCAAGAAATTATGAAAGACATAGCACCTGCTGAGATAGAAGAAATAGATGTTACTATTAAACTTGCTAATAGAGACACCATATCACCAATTGGGATTGTTAGAGATGTTGAAGTCTTGTGTGGGAAAATAAAATACCCTACTGATTTCCTTGTTCTTGGTTCCCCACAAGATGACTTCTGTCCCATTATCTTTTGTAGACCTTTCTTGAATACAGCTAATGCTAAGATAGATTGTAAGAAACAAACTGTTGGTGTTAGCTTTGGTGATGAGCCTGATAATCCCCAAGTGAAGGGAATCATCGTAGCAATTTCCAAAGGTGGAAGTGATAAGTATGGAGTGTCGAACCCACAAGGAGCTAAAGGTAAGATCAATATTCTCTCAAGCCCTATCTGCCACTGATACGACTCTACGTATATCGAACGTTTGCTTCCAACTAGAAACGAGAAATAAAACTACGTTGTGGGTATGAAGAGGATAACTTTGCATGATATCGGAGAGCTAAAATATAAAAGTAGGTGCTGTTATCATAAGGTTAGAATATATTACTAAATATTATAAATAGCGAGTGTGGAATAATGGTGGATCGGTGTGCGGAATTGTCCTAGGCAATTGTTAACAAGACCGATAGTCGTCATTGCAATTTCATATGAGGGAGAGCCATAAGCTAACATACTTTCTCTACTTGGATCATATGCACTTATGACTGGAACTCTAGCAAGCATCCGCAACTACTAAAGATCATTAAGGTAAAACCCAACTATAGCATTAAAGCATCAAGTCCTCTTTATTCCCATACGCAACAACCCCATTACTCAGGTTTGTGTTTCAGTCACTCACCAACCCACTATAAGCGAATCATGAACGTATTGCAACACCCTACAACGGGAATCCCTCATGCTTGCGCGACACGGAGGGCACCATAGGACAGCACCAAAATAAAACATACAACTCGTACCAATCTAGATCATCAATCAACCCAAAGACAAAGGATATCTACTCAAAACATCATAGGATGGCAACACATCATTGGATCATAATATGTGGCATAAAGCACCATGTTCAAGTAGGGATTACAATGGGGTGCGGGAGAGTGGACCGCGTAAAAGAGATGATGATGGTGATGTTGATGAAGACGATCACCGCGGTGATGATTCCCCTCCCGATTGCACTCCGGTGCCACCGAGAGATAGGAGGAGAGGTTCTCCCCCTTGTGCTTCCTCCTCCATGGCCTCCCCCCTAGATGGGGAGAGGTTCTCCCTCTGGTCCTTGGCCTTCATGGTGATGATGGCCCCTCCGGGATCCTCCTCCATGCCCTCCGGTGATGAGGACCCCCTCCGGCAGGGTGCTAGAGAGGGCCTAGATTGATTTCTCGTGGCAACAGAGGCTTGTGGTGGCGAAACTTCCGATCTAGGTTAATTCCCGGAGGTTTCTGTATATATAAGAGGTTTTGGCGTCGAGAACAAGTCAGGGGGATCTCCGGGCTGTCCACGAGGTAGGGGGGCGCGTCCAGGGGGGGGGGTGGGCGCGCCTCCCACCCTCGTGGGCAGCCCAGGACTCTTCTAGCCCAACTCTTTTACTCCATGGCCTTCTTCTAGTCCAAAAATAAGCTCCGTCAAGTTTCAGGTCAACTGGACTCCGTTTGGTTTTCCTTTTCTGCGATATTCTAAAACAAGGAAAAAAAACAGAAACTGGCACTGGGCTCTAGGTTAATAGGTTAGTCCCAAAAACCATATAAAATAGCATATAAATGCATATAAAACATCCAAGGTTGATAATATAATAGCAGGAATACTTCATAAATTATAGATACGTTGGAGACGTATCAGCATCCCCAAGCTTAATTCCTGCTCGTCCTCGAGTAGGTAAATGATAAAAGAAATAATTTATGAAGTGTGAATGCTAGCAAGTGCACAAGTTTGATCAATGATAATTTCACTCACATTTTCTAGCATCAATATATGTCCTAACAGTAGCTCATCTTATAAAACTTTTCATGATCAATTAACAAGCTATTCACATGTTAAAGTATAGATCATAAACTTTCTTGAAAACTAACAAACAGTGCTCTTAGTCATCAAACAATTGCAATTCATCTTATTTTCAGGAAGGGTCTATGTCAGAGCTTTGATTCAGCAAACTCCACATACTCAACTATCATTTAATATTTCACAATTGCTAACACTCACGTGATATTTATGGGTTCAAAGTTTTAATCGGACACAGAGAAAGATAGGGGCTTATAGTTTCGCCTCCCAACCTTTTACCTCAAGGGTAATGTCAAAAATAATAGTTCATTATAACTTACATCCAATTGGATATATATACCGGGATCTTTCCAACACAATGTGCTTGCCAAAGGATAAAATGTAAAAAGGAAAGGTGAAGATCACCATGACTCTTGCATAAGGTAGAAGATAAAAGTAAAAGATAGGCCCTTCGTAGAGGGAAGCAGAGGTTGTCATGCGCTTTTAAGGTTGGATGCACAAAATCTTAATGCAAAAGAATGTCACTTTATATTGCCACTTGTGATATGGACATTTATTATGCAGTCCATCGCTTTTATTTCTTCCACATCACAAGATCGTATAAAGCTTATTTTCTTCACATTAATAGATCATACATATTTAGAGGGCAATTTTTATTTCATGCACCGATGACAACTTACTTGAAGGATCTTACTCAATCCATAGGTAGGTATGGTGGACTCTCATGGCAAAACTCGTTTTAAGGGATGATTGGAAGCACAAGTAGTATTTCTACTTGGTGCAAAGAATTTGGCTAGCATGAGAGGGAAAGGCAAGCTCAACATCTTGGATGATCCAAGACAATATACTTTATTTCGGATATAAGAAAACATAACCCATTAAGTTGTCTTCCTTATCCAACATCAACCTTTTATCATGTCATATTTTAATGAGTGCTCACAATTACAAAAGATGTCCAAGATAGTATATTTATATGTGAAATCTCTCTTCCTTCAATATTCTTTCATGAATTGTTCAAGTGACCAATTCTACGTTTGCTAACTTTCAATGAGTTTACTACCTATACTTATTATGTGTGAAGTCATTACTCCCCATGTTATAAGCATACGAAACATATATAAATTCAGATTTATGACATTCAATTCATTCAACCATTTACTCATGATATACGTGAAGCACATGAGTAAATGACAAACTACTCCAAAAGATATAAGTGAAGAACACTGAGTAGTCAAATAATTAACTAGCCATGGGAGGATTCTTTTTCATTCAATAATTCAGATCCAATGATTTTATTCAAACAGCAAGTAAAATTTAAAATACGCTCCAAGCAAAGCACATATCATGTGACGAATAAAAATATAGCTCCGAGTAAGGTATACCGATAGTTTTGAAGACGAAAGAGGGGATGCCTTCCGGGGCATCACCAAGCGTAGGCGCTTGAGTCTTCCTTCAATATTACCTTGGGGTACCTTGGACATCCCCAAGGTTAGGGTCTTTCCACTCCTTATTCTCCTCATATCGATATCTCACCCAAAGCTTGAAAACTTCAATCACACAAAACTTAACAAAACTTCGTGAGATAGGTTAGTATGATAAAGAGTAAACCATTCACTTTGGTACTGTCAAAGACAAGGTTCATGATTATTCCCACACAATGTCTACTGTACCATATCATTTCTACAATTTATATTGAGAAATATAAGCCATAGAAACTAGAAAACAAGCAAACTATGCAATGAAAACAGAATCTGTCAGAAACAGAACAGTCTGTAATGGTCTGAACAACAACCATACTTCTGCTACTCCAAAAATTATGAAATAAATTGTTGTACGTGAGGAATTTGTCTATTAATCTTATGCAAAAAGAATCAACTCAAAATCACTCTTCTGTGAAAAATGGTAGCTAATCTCGTGAGCGCAAAGTTTCTGTTTTTTACAGCAAGATCACATTAACTTTCACCCAAGTCTTCTCAAAGGTCTTACTTGGCACTTTATTGAAACAAAAGCTATAAAACATGATTACTACAGTAGCTTAATCATGTAAACACACAAAAATAGAAAGGGTAAATATTGGGTTGTCTCCCAACAAGCGCTTTTCTTTAATGCCTTTTAGCTAGGCATGATGATTTCAATGATGCTCACATAAAAGATAAGAATTGAAACATAAAGAGAGCATCATGAAGAATATGACTAGCAAATTTGAATCTAACCAACTTCCTATTCCTAGGGATTTTGTGAACACATAATTTATAGGAACAAGAATCAACTAGCATAGGAAGGCAAAACAAGTATAACTTCGAAGCTTTAAGCACATAGAGAGGAAACTTGATATTATTGCAACTCCTACAAGCATATATTCCTCCCTCATAATAATTTTCAGTAGCATCATGAATGAATTCAACAATATAACCATCACATAAATCATTCTTTTCATGATCTACAAGCATAGAAATTTTTCTACTCTCCACATAAGCAAAATTCTTCTCATTTAGAATAGTGGAATCACTAATTCCTAAAGTCGACACTTTTCCAAACCCGCTTTAGATGATAGTATTATTCATACTCCAAAATATATAAGTGAAGTTCATGGAGCATTCTACAAATAATATATACTAACCAATATCCAAGCTCAAAATGTATAAGTGAAGCAGACGAAGCATTCTATAAAACCATACTCAAAAGATTTAAGTGAAGCACAAAGAGCAATTCTATAAGATCGTACTTAAAAGATATAAGTGAAGCACATAAAGTATTATATAAATCAATGAAGGGCTATCTCATACTAGCATGGTTCTTAAAGAAAAAGAAAAACACAAAGGACACAAATCATGTGAACAAAACAAAAATCGAGGTATACCGATAATTGTTGAAGAAGAAAGATGGGATGCCAACCGGGGCATCCCCAAGATTAGATGCTTGAGTATCCTTGGAATATTTACTTGGGGTTCCTTGGGCATCCCCAAGCTTGAACTCTTGCCTCTCTTTATTCTTCTCACATTGGTAAATCCACGTTCTTCGAACACTTCATCCACAAAAACTTAACAAAAACTTTGTGAGATCCGTTAGTATATTAAAGCAAATCACTACCTCTAGGTACTGTTGCAAAGTCATTCCAATTTCATATTAGAACTATATCTAATGTATTCCAACTTCACTATGGCTCATACCCCCCCGATACTACCCATAGATTCATCGAAATAAGCGATCAACACATGGGAAACAGAATCTGTCTAAAACAGGACAGTCTGTAGTAATCTGGAGGTTTAGTAAACTTCTGTAACTCCAACAATTATGAAATAAATTTGAAAATTTGAATAATTTGTACAGAAGTAATGTTCAAAAAGTTTCAGACCCATTTAACTTTCCAGTAAAAAATGTAAAATCACACGCTACAGCCAAAGTTTCTGTTTTTGTTCTACACATAGTAAACAAGCAATCTAATCATCCTAAAACCAAAGCTTGGCACATTATTTTTATAATACAATGGATATATACAAGGGGATAATTATTTACAGAGAAACTTCCATGAAAAATTCTACATTCTTTCCGTGAGCATGAACACAAGTGCTCAAGGTCGACCCTCACTTCTTCAATGCAAAACTTTCCAATCACTTCTCTTTTTTTTGAAAAACTTTTTAGGTAAGAGAGGCAAGTAATTTTTTTGGTATTTTCATTCTTTTAAAACTTTTTTTTTGTATGTTTCACCCACAACTAAACAAAAACAAAAAGGAAAAACAAAATCTTCTTAGTGAAGAAAGCAAACACAAGAGAATATTAACCCCACGCTATTGCTCCCCGGTAACGGCGCCAGAAAAGAGCTTGATAATCCTCAAGTGAAGGGAATCATCGTAGCAATTTCCAAAGGTGGAAGTGATAAGTATGGAGTGTCGAACCCACAAGGAGCTAAAGGTAAGATCAATATTCTCTCAAGCCCTATCTGCCACTGATACGACTCTACGTATACCGAACGTTTGCTTCCAACTAGAAACGAGAAATAAAACTACGTTGTGGGTATGAAGAGGATAGCTTTGCATGATATCGGAGAGCTAAAACATAAAAGTAGGTGCTGTTATCATAAGGTTAGAATATATTACTAAATATTATAAATAGCGAGTGTGGAATAATGGTGGATCGGTGTGCGGAATTGTCCTAGGCAATTGTTAACAAGACCGATAGTCGTCATTGCAATTTCATATGAGGGAGAGGCATAAGCTAACATACTTTCTCTACTTGGATCATATGCACTTATGATTGGAACTCTAGCAAGCATCCGCAACTACTAAAGATCATTAAGGTAAAACCCAACCATAGCATTAAAGCATCAAGTCCTCTTTATTCCCATACGCAACAACCCCCTTACCCGGGTTTGTGTTTCAGTCACTCACCAACCCACTATAAGTGAATCATGAATGTATTGCAACACCCTACAATAGGAATCCCTCACGCTTGCGCGACACGGATGGCACCATAGGACAGCACCAAAATAAAACATACAACTCGTACCAATCTAAATCATCAATCAACCCAGAGACAAAGGATATCTACTCAAAACATCATAGGATGGCAACACATCATTGGATCATAATATGTGGCATAAAGCACCATGTTCAAGTAGGGATTACAGCGGGGTGCGGGAGAGTGGACCGCGTAAAAGAGATGAGGATGGTGATGATGATGGTGATGTTGATGAAGACGATCACCGCGGTGATGATTCCCCTCCCGATGGCACTCCGGTGCCACCGAGCGATAGGAGGAGAGGTTCTCCCCCTTGTGCTTCCTCATCCATGGCCTCCTCCCTAGATGGGGAGAGGTTCTCCCTCTGGTCCTTGTCCTTCATGGTGATGATGGCCCCTCCGGGATCCTCCTCCATGCCCTCTGGTGATGAGGACCCCCTCTGGCAGGGTGCCGGAGAGGGCCTAGATTGATTTCTCGTGGCTACAGAGGCTTGTGGTGGCGGAACTTCCTATCTAGGTTAATTCCCGGAGGTTTCTGTATATATAAGAGGTTTTGGCGTCGAGAACAAGTCAGGGGGATCTCCGGGCTGTCCACGAGGTAGGGGGGCGCGTCCAGGGGAGGGGGGGGGGGTAGGCGCGCCTCCCACCGTCGTGGGCAGCCCAAGACTCTTCTCGCCCAACTCTTTTACTCCATGGCCTTCCTCTGGTCCAAAAATAAGCTCCATCAAGTTTCAGGTCAGTTGGACTCCGTTTGGTTTTCCTTTTCTGCGATATTCTAACGCAAGGAAAAAACAGAACCTAGCACTGAGCTCTAGGTTAATAGGTTAGTCGCAAAACCCATATAAAATAGCATATAAATGCATATAAAACATCCAAGGTTGATAATATAATAGCATGAATACTTCATAAATTATAGATACGTTGGAGACGTATCAGAGCCTCATGAGTTTAATTTTTCCAAGTTTATAGAAAACTTCATGAAAAAGAATTGCCTAGTAAGGATGAATTAATTGGTCTTGCTTCTATTGCTGTGCCACCTACTGATCCTTTAGAACAATATTTGCTAGACCATGAAAATGATTTACATATGCATGAAAGAAATGAAATAGACATCCTCTACTTAAACACAATTTGCCTATTGAAACTCTAGGAGGTCCTCCTCCACCTAAAGGTGATCCTGTGTTTGAATTAAAACAATTGCCAGACACTTTGAAATATGCTTATCTCGATGAAAAGAAGATATATCCTATTATTATTAGTGCTAACCTTTCAGAACATGAAGAAGAAAGATTATTGAAAGTTCTAAGGAAGCACCGAGCTGCTATTGGATACACTCTTGATGATTTAAAGGGCATTAGTTCCACTCTATGTCAGCACAAAATTAATATGGAACCGGATGCTAAACCCGTTGTTGATCACCAACGTCGGTTAAACCCGAAGATGAAAGAGGTGGTAAGAACAGAAATACTAAAACTTCTGGAAGCAGGTATAATCTATCCTATAGCTGATAGGAGATGGGTAAGTCATGTTCATTGTGTCCCTAAGAAAGGAGGTATTACTGTTGTTCCTAATGATGAGAATGAACTTATTCCACAAAGAATTGTTACAGGCTATAGAATGGTAATTGATTTTAGAAAATTAAATAAAGGAACTATATAAGATCACTACCCTTTGCCTTTTATTGATCAAATGCTTGAAAGATTATCTAAGCACACACACTTTTGCTTCCTTGATGGATATTCTGGCTTTTCACAAATACCTGTTTCTCAACCTGATCAAGAAAATACCACTTCTACTTGTCCTTTTGGAACCTATGCTTATAGACGTATGCCTTTTGGTTTATGTAATGCACCTGCTACCTTTCAAAGATGTATGACTGCTATATTCTCTGACTTTTGTGAAAAGATTGTTGAGGTTTTCATGGATGACTTTTCTGTTTATGGGAAGTCTTTTGATGATTGTTTAAGCAATCTTGATCGAGTTTTGCAGAGATGTGAACAAACAAATCTAGTCTTGAATTGGGAGAAGTGCCACTTTATGGTTAATGAAGGCATTGTCTTGGGTCATAAAATTTCTGAAAGAGGTATTGAAGTGGACCAAGCTAAGGTTGATGCCATTGAGAAAATGCCATGTCCTAAAGATATAAAAGGTATTCGTAGTTTCCTAGGTGATGCTGGTTTCTATAGGAGATATATCAAAGACTTTTCTAAAATTTCTAGGCCTCTTACTAATCTTTTGCAAAAGGATATTCCTTTTGTTTTTGATGATTGATTGTTTAGAAGCCTTTGAAACACTCAAGAAAGCCTTAATTTCTGCACCTATTGTTCAACCACCTGATTGGTACTTGCCTTTTGAAATTATGTGTGATGCTAGTGATTATGCTGTTGGTGCTGCTCTAGGACGAAGAGTTGATAAGAAATTGAATGTTATTCATTATGCTAGTAAAACTCTAGATAGTGCTCAAAAAATTATGCTACTACTGAAAAAGAATTCTTAGCAGTAGTGTTTGCTTGTGATAAATTTAGACCTTATATTGTTGATTCCAAAGTAACCGTTCACATAGACCATGCTGCTATTAAATCTCTTATGGAAAAGAAAGATGCTAAACCTAGACTTATTCGTTGGGTTCTCTTGTTGCAAGAATTTGATTTACATATCATTGATAGAAAAGGAGCTGTGTAGCGACAAGACCTTAAACAGTCTGATCTGCCATGCACCACTGTCATCCCTGGATCAGTAATGCTGACACGCACAGTACAAATGGAGGATTTATAACAGAGTAGCAATCACACACTTATTACAACGAGTATCTCAAAGAGAAATAAGTATGCTAGATATGGCTTAAGGCCATCTAAATACAATAACAACGGAAGACTTGGAAGATAAGTGAGTCCATCAACTCCAACGGCATCATTGAGTATAAGACCACGACCTAAGGCACCTTACTCGTCGTCTGAAAAGTCTGCAACATGAAACGTTGCAGCCCGAAAACGGGTCAGCACATGGAATATGCTGGCAATGGAACACATAGAGAGTAATGAACAAAATAATGCTATACTACATGCATATAAGGCTGGTAGAAGGCTCTATGGTTACAGTTTTGCGAAAAGCCAATTTTTCCCTACTGCAAAGGAATAAATTTTATTTAACTATCATGGTGGTTGTTAAACATTGAGAATGGTTGACACCATTCTCAATCCCAATTAAGTATCATCATCAAAACCCAACAAAATTAATTAAAGTAACATGATGAGATTCACATGATAATTGAGATACTAGATACTCAAGATGTCCATAACCGAGGACACGGCTAACCATGATTAGTTTATACACTCTGCAGAGGTTTGTGCACTTTTCCCCACAAGACTCGATCGCCTCCGCTTGATTCTCGCACTACATGATGTTTGAGAAACGGATGACCGAGACACAGTCTTTCAGAAGCGTTTGTACCTTACGATGTGATAGACCGTACCAACCTACATCCCCTACATCTGCTAGTCTACCACTGTAAGAGTTCACACAACTTAATCAACTATGCTAGAGCCCATAATAGCTTGTGGCTGCACACGGAAGTTTCTAGCATGAATAATCTCATGATCCCTTTGAACCTGGGTGGCGGTCCAAAAGAAAACAGGCAATCCTGGAATACCCAGGTACCTCAATCCACCCAGATGTGAGTTTTAGTTGTCACCTTAATTTTAACCATTAATTAACAATCTCACATCTGTCATGGTAACACTCAAACCCAATCCATGTCTACTAGCATAGCATAACGATATAAGCAAACATAGAAGTAACTCCCAAGGGTTTGATAATAAACAGGACAATAGGTACTACCTCATCTACTTCCCAGAACCCACAATTTAATTAGATCCTAATCATGCAATGTTTGAGGGTTGATCTAATGCAATAAAACTGGGTAGTAAAAGAGGTATGATCAAAGTGTTACTTGCCTTGCTGATGATCCGTGAAACTTAGATATTCGAAGTAGCAAGCCGCGCACTCCGGGTACTCTATCGCAAACAAACAAGCATACAATAAGCACTCATCTAATGCACAGGTAAAACTCAAATAAAAGATCTAACCAGAAAGTTCAACTTAAGAACTCCGGTTTGCAAAAAGAATCAAATCAAACGAAGCAACGAAAGTCAAACGGCGAAAGAAACAAGCTTCGTTTACTAATCTGGATCTAAGTCAAATTTTACAGTAGCAAAAACTTGTTTGAGTAGGTTAAACGGAAAGAGAATTTCGAGACAAAACTCTAGGCGCTTGAATCGCTTGATTCCGATAAATGAGCGAAAAGATATACTAGAACGAAAATCAGATCAGAAATCGCGATCTGATATAATCGCGGAAAAACTGACAAAAAAGAAAACTGACGAATAGTTAAACGAACGGACGTTCGTTAACTGCGACTAACCGGCGAACACGTTCATTAAAACGAACGGATCAGTGAACGTTCACTAACTAACTAAACCAAAAAAAAATAAACCGATCTAATAGGAATAAAAGCTAGGGTTTCGAAAAAAAATAAACCGAACGTTTTTTTTTGAAAAAAACCGGACGGCAGATGGCGGCGGCGGCTAACCTCCGGCGAGGCTCGGGACGGGCTCCGGCGGGGTCGTAGGGGTGCGGCAAGGGGCGGCGGGGCTCGAGGAGGCGACGGGCGACGTCGGGGTGCGGCGAGGGGCGGCGGGGC